>NC_133824.1:28493946-28796976 GCF_047830755.1 Zonotrichia albicollis | reverse complement strand
TACCACTTCTCAGATCTCGCCCAGTTTGAAACTGGAAGGCAGTGCTGCTGAAAAACAAGTTCTGATTTAAAAGGCCTTTTATGGTTGTCCTCGCTGTACCTCACAGTATCAAATGATCTAAAATGTAAGACTAGAGACTAAATGTATAGTAAACAAAAAGTCCATGGTCTTAAGGAAAGCAAGGCCCACATTTTTGATTGTGGCTGAGGACCACTGCAAACTGTAGAAGAAAAAGTCTGTTGCTTTCTGTTGCATGACTAGTCATTTCTTCCTGTGCTATCAGGTTTTTACTTGCCTAGTCATGTAGTGAACATGGTTTGAGAGAGAAATGACTAGAATGAGGCCTGGCTTCAAGAACTGGAGACAATCTGGATTCATACTCAGAGGTGTCTGGTAGAAATTTAGGAACTGCACTTGAGGAGGACTGGTTCTTTGTTATACAAGTTTTCCCAGGGTGATGTGGACCTGTAATCATTGTTGAGCATGGCTAGTTATAGGTGTTCAGCAAGTGCTCACCTTCTCTGGGTACTAACCTGAATTGTGTTAGGCACTGCAGGAGGGGCGCTCTGGATTCGGCCTATTTTGTAGCTGTTTTAAAAGGTGTAAGTACACTCAAAAATATGTGACTTTGCAGGATGGACTGCAAAGTAGTGGTGGGGAGCTGCTCTGCTGCTTTCAGGGCCCATCAGGACTCCTTGTCAGCACAGAAACATCTTGAACATCTGGAGTGAAGTCAGGCTCCTGGTCCTTGTTGCAAATTTATGGGCTTATAAGAAAGGCAAGTTCTTGGGTTTCTTTTTTTTCTTTCCCCTCTTATTGAAGGCATGCCTAGACGGCAGAGTCATGGCACTAGGTACTGTACAGAGAAGTGGTAAGTTGGAGTCTGCTCAGAAACCTTATGGTCTAGTTAGAGCTAGCAGGCAAAGATTGAGGGAAGGGAAGAATTGTTCTTCCCTGGCTTTGTTATTAGCTGACCTGATTCCATGATAGAAAACCTCAGTTTCTTAACACTTAAAAGAAAAGTGACCTCAAGGATTTCACAAACTCTGATCTTCTGTGCTGGTGCTTGCTGTCATGGCAGTGACCACCTGCAAGGCTGCACAGAATTGCACCAGGCCCTCATGGCAGTCCCAGCACCCACAGGACCGCTGATGCTTTCAGAGTGCTCACCTCCCCGTTCACACTGAGCTTCCACTGCTCCCAGCCTGCTCTTTAGTTTCAGTCCCACTTTTTTCACCAATAAAGAGGCCCTAACCTCACTAAACAGTCACCCCTTCTATGCAGCTTTTCAGGAGTATGCAATAGCATAGGTTGTTCTTTTCCAAGTGCAGGAGCTTTTATCAGTTAGCCAGAACTGGGTTATTTTAGTGCTCATGGTATGTAAGTGCAAAGCCTGTGTGTGTGCCAGCAGTGTCACTGACATGCCTGTCCCAAACATCTGGGGTTTCACCTGGGGCTCTCTACTGAAGGGCTGTGTGTTTTTCACAGCATGCTGACAACTGTATTCTGTATTTCCAGTTGTGCTGCCTTCAGTATGATTTGCCTTCCTTGTCCAGCAGTTGTTCATGTCTGCTCCTTGCTTTTTCCCAGCATCTTTAAAATCTGCACATATGCTGATGATTTTGTGTCATTAATATCAATCTAGACAAGTCTGTGTGACCTTTAACTCCCCTGTCCAAAGGGAAGAATTGACCCTTGCAGTCAGTCACTGCACAGCACTGACTCATACATACTTTTCATAAAAATAATGAGGAAATTCCCCATAGTTTTTACAGATACTTTTTCAGGAGTTGAAGTGGAAGTCTTCCATAGCAACACAGTTTGGGAAAACTATGAAGCATGTAACAGATAATTAATCTTTTTTTCTGACATATGATACATTTTATAATATTATTTTTTTTTTCTTCTTCTTGTATCTCACTTGCTCAAACTCAACGGATCTGTTTGAGTTTCATTGGAGCTCTTGTGCTTTCCAGTCTTATTCCCACCCTTGTCTGTTCTCCAGTTCTATTGCAAACCTCCTGGGAGGGGGCTGGGATTTGTCCCACCTCCCTGACTCTGCAATGAGGAACACAATGGGACTGTTCTTCCCCTTTTTTGCCCTCATTTTAGTACACTTTCTGTTTTTTCCTGCATAAGATAAAACATGCTGTGTTTAGATATGTAGCACACAAAAAAGGAAAAAGTATATCTAAGCTTGAAGTTCTTTAAAAAAACCCTAACAAATGGTAAAACAAAACAACTAGGCACCCAAAAAAAAATTCAGGGGAGCTGTTTCCCACTGACATATGACTGTCATGAGGAAATACCATTTCTTTACTTTCCTATATTTGATTATTTGTCACTTAAAAAAATAATTCCATTTATAATTAAGGTCAGGGTAATTCCTCAAGGTCTCAGTATCTGAATAGCTTTCCAGTGAATACTTAGAGAACTGCACTTTTTGATCATGCTTGCAGTAGTGGAGCTAAGGCAAGCTTTCTTAAAATATGGAGATGACTGAATACTTCTAAATTGTTACTTTTCTTTAAGGCAAAAAACCGCATATTTAAAAATCTTTAAAGAAAATGTAATGAAACAGCTAGGCTGCAAGATTTTGTCATGAGTGAATTTGACCCGTTAGCTTGGTTGCTTCTCTGCCATTAGGATCTCAGATGGCCTTTTATCCTGCTTAGAAAAATCTGAAATTTACTTGATGATTTAAAGCCAAATATTTTACATTTGAAGACTTATAGTTATTTTCAGTCTTAGAGCAAGATGGAAACTGAAGCAATCTCCAGTCAGATCCTATATATCCCATACCCTAATGCTGAGATGTATTGTTTTTGTCAATATGGATGCTTTGTGGTGTACATATGCTTATGACTGAAGTGATTTTTGGCATAAGGAAGACTTATGCAGTGGTGGCAGTTTTTTGTCACATAGCTATGCCTATTTATTTCCAGTAAACTCCTTAGTTAGAGAGCATCTCTGGTTTAATATAGAAGGAATCTGACATAGCTCTGAGGAAGCTCAAGTGTTTGTGGAAAGAGCTGTTAATCTTTGATCAACTGGGGTCTCCTTGTTACTGACTTTGATTACACAAGTGTACAACTTTAATTACAGCTTTTAATAAGATTTCATTTCTTCCTAGTCACATTCTTTGTATAGTAGAGCAGCTTATCTTTTCTTTCTCCCCTGCTCCCCTTCCCTTCCCCCCTGCCTTTTTATGGAAAAGGGCGTTTGAGGTCATTGCAGGGGATTCAGTGTCCGGAGGGATCCTGCTGTGCAAGCTCTGCCCATGCTGTACCCTCCACTCGCTTGCACAGCCCAGGGAGCTCTCTCCTTCAGCTGCCCTCCACATATCCCTGTGCTGGCAGCTGCCCAGGAGCTGGTGGTCAGCAGGGGGAGGACAGGTTCGTGAGGCACAATGTTCACACAGATGTTCACTGCTGCACAAAACCTCTAAAAACCCCTTAGGAAGTCTCTGTAGGAAAAGGATGTTCTGAGCTCCCCATCATTTGATAACCTGAGACTTGGGTAAATTGAGTTCTGCTCATCAGAATTGAGAAGGGAGAACTCGAGGTGCCTCCCTTGGTATTTGCTGTATTTTTGTTCTTCCCTAAGCCTCTGCTTATGGCCCCTGTCAGTGACAGGATATTGGTCCAGTATGGCCAAGATCAGAAGTGCCTGACTTCCATGTAAATCATAAGATACAACTGAGGAGTCACTTAAAAGATGTGAGTCACAAAAAGATACAGATGGCAAAACAGAGCAATTTGCACTGATTTGACGTTCAGAGGTGTGCAAAATTTTAAAATGCCAGTTGTGCCTACAGAAAAAACTAATAGAACAGAAAAGGGAGCTCCTTTTATCTCTGTGCATGCATCCCTTTGGCTCACTTGCTCTATGTGCTATACTCTTTGTGCACACTAATGAATATCAGAGTCAGAGCAAGTTATGCCATCTATCACTCTGCTCCTGTTTTCTAATGAACTTACCCCTAACAGGTAGCTTTCCTAGCTATTCGTGTCACGAGTGAATTTCACCTTGACAATAGATCAAGAATGAGGTTCAGCAGTGTGGCCCACCTACTTTGCAATGCTCCAGCATGACAGCTGCTTTGTGTCCTCAGGGTAGCTTTACTTTGATGCTTTTCCCTGTTTAGAAAAATTTGGAGGGAGGATTTTGGTAATCTCCAGCAGGCAGAGTTTTTAAACCTATCTCAAGGGAGGATGAAGATTCTACAAAATTTTTGAACAAACAGTTATTTATGAAGTAAGTGACATTGTCTTTAGAACTGTTATTCCCACTGGGCTCCAGAGAAAAGCAGCATTTGCCATGCTGGATCTGACTGGTCGCTGCTGTAGCCTGCTGCTCCTGGCACCTCAGGCTTCACTGTGGAAAACTCTGGAAGGCTTATGACAAAACATCTAGTCTGCAGATATGGCTCTAGTTATTCAGGGGTGTGTTTTCATGCCTCAGAAGCACACAATAAGAGAACCAATGTTCTTTGCTCTTATGGGCTCTTTGGCACCAGAAATGCTGGAGCAAAGTTCTTCTAAACTTGGTT
Organism: Zonotrichia albicollis; assembly: GCF_047830755.1. Taxonomy (NCBI): domain Eukaryota; kingdom Metazoa; phylum Chordata; class Aves; order Passeriformes; family Passerellidae; genus Zonotrichia; species Zonotrichia albicollis. The sequence continues at coordinate 28,792,424 of NC_133824.1, read as the reverse complement.
GGCTTTCTGGTTGCCTAAAACATACTGCAGCAGTTGCTGTAACATGGGTTTGAAATGACTGGTTTGCTGAATTGGCTGGACAAACTACAGGGAAAGAGAAACAATCAAATGATTTCACTGTGGTGTACATGGGCCTGACCCCGGGTCATGGGGCAGTGTGATTGCATCATTTGCTCATTCAGTAGCCACGCTGCTACTGAAAAGATCTGTGTCTGGTTCCTGACAGCCTGATCTTTTGATGAATTTGACATCACTTTCTGCATGATCTGCTTCATCGGTGTCTCGTGTCACCAACATTTGCATCTGTCCAGGCAAAGTTCTTCTGTTTGTCCGTTTTCAAAGCAACCTCACGTCCCCTTTTCCTACTCTTGTTGGAGGGGGCAGCGCAATCGTTCTCACTGTGCCCTGTCTCTCTTGGCAGCCTCGGGGACCAGTTCTACAAAGAGGCGATTGAGCACTGTCGCAGCTACAACTCTCGGCTCTGTGCCGAGCGCAGCGTCCGCCTGCCCTTCCTGGATTCGCAGACTGGGGTGGCTCAGAACAACTGCTACATCTGGATGGAGAAGAGGCACAGGGGACCAGGTTGGTAGTGCTGTGTCTCTGTATGCACATGCATGTACGGAGGGCTGGCCACTGAGCCCTCTTGGGGTTTAATTAATAGGAGCTCAAACCTGCTACAGGCCACACAGAAGAGAAACTGCCTAAACCTCTGTGCCTGCAGGGGATTTCCTTTGGTAACTGCAGAGAGCTCATGCTAATTACTCTCTCTCTATGCAAAGAGGTGGCTGACATGGTAGTTTCTAAGGCTGCATCATTGTAGCTCTTTTCATGCTATCAATCCCAGTCTGTAGCAGAAGACTCAATACTCTGCTCTAAGAAGGACTGGAATTACCTCCAAGATGGAGGTGGGAGTTTTTCAGATGAATGCTGAAAATAAGGAACTATATTAGGAAGGATATAAAACTGAAGTAAAATATAGGAGAGTCCATTAATTGAATGAATGTTGTTCTAATGGTTAGAAATATACCTATAAATCCTGGTTCTGCTTTGGATAGGTTAACTTGGATATCAGTTCTGGAGCTGTGGTTCCCTTGGGTACAGAAAGAAGTTGGTACATTTCCTTAAGGAGCTTTGGCTAATGCCTGCTCCACAGCTCAGGGAAGCTCAAGGGAAAAGAGCACTGTTATTTTTGTAGACTTTGGTCAGTTGTTCCTTTGTTAGACGAAATCCATCTGAAATCCCTTTTTGAAAGGCAAAGGACAGTCACCAGTCACCAAAGACTGAGATGTCGCTCAGACAGAAGTCCTTCTGAGCCCCAAGGGGAATTTGGCTATGTTGTAGCTCAGTATCTGACCAATAATTAGCTCAGGGAAAGGATTTTTAACAGCACCAAAATGTATTTCTAACTTCTTTTTTCCCCCTTCTTTAGTGCAGCCCAGAGAATCCAGGCAGGAAGAGACCTGGAGTACATGGGCACTGGAAGTATAACAAGCACACATGTGCATAAATATGTGCCAGTTCTCTAAACAATATTTACACCCTCCCACCTTCACCCTCCACCCCCTCAAATTCTAGATCTGAAATTATGTGAAGGTGAAGCCTGCTCTAATCTCCTCCACTGTCTGGTTTACAGGAGATGAAGTGAGAGGAACATATAGGATATCCCTTTATGCTCCTGGGGCTAAGAAAACAATTGATGCTTCTCAAAAGTGCCTAGCTGAGTCTTAGCTGAAACTTTCCTTCTCCCCTTTCTAGGACACACTAGAGGAAGGATCTTTGTGTTCCTCCTATTACTAAAATATGAAAAGTAGATTTCAGTTGTCTTGCAGTACTACCAGAAAACTGTTTATATAATGAAATGCAGCCACTTCTGGTGCAGGAGACAAGAGGTCTTTTTACAGTGTTAAAAATATCCAAAGAATATTTCAACTACAAAAACTGCTGGGGTAATTCAGGATGGCTGAACGTGGTTCACAAGATGGGAGTTTTCTAAACTTCTGGGCTGACCCTTCTTTGGTAAGATTGCTTCATAACCACAGTCAAGTGTTTTGTTTCAGCTGAAAATTCTCTAATCATAATTGATTATGCTTTGCATAAACTTCCCTTCCCCTTCCCCTTCCCACCCTTCTGAACACAGTCAGAAGATACATATATATATATATATACACACACACAGCTATACATCCACTGTGTTCATGAGTAATGTCTTGTCAACAGCATCTTCCACAAAGACAGACACAGAACATCCTGTGTGGGTCTCATTGGCATTTGTACACGTGCAGAAGGAATCATCATAACCGTGTTACAGCATCACACCAGGAACTAAGATGTCTAAATTCTTTGCCTTTCTCAGCCACAAGCTTTGTGGACTACTTTGAGCAAATTCATTCTGAAAATCTTTCCTTCCTCACTTCTGATAGTGAACTGTTTGGCAGCTGCCCCTGCAGAAGGGGATAGGTGACCTTTCTCCTGCAGGTCTGCACCAGAGACTAATGGTGGAACATTCTTCACAGAGAGTATCAAGTGAAAGAAGCCTCCTGCATCTGCATGGGCCACCAAATCTGATGACTTTGTTTTGAATTAGAATAATCAGTGTGAAATGAACCAACCCTCCTCCCTCATATTTGCTTTTCTCGTTCTTGATTTTTATTAGCCCATTTAGTGCTCCCCTGAGTGTCTTTCTGTAATCTATTTCTTGTAGTATTATGGTGAGTCAAGGGAGCCTTCTACAGTTTTAGCATGCCTGGTTTTGGGCTGTACACAATGTGCTTGTGCCCATACTAAAGGACTCTGAAAATTCTCTGCCAGCCCTCCCGGTGTCTGTCTTATGTGCTGTGCTCACTACCATTTACTATCCCTAACCTGAAAAACTAGATAAAGACAAATGGCAAAGCTCCAGGAGCTCTTTTCACTTACACAAACTTGAAAAACAGAGAAGACTCAGGAACTCAGCATATTAACCTGAGTTCTTGCTGTTCTCTTTGTTAAAGGACTCAGAAATCTACATCTCATGATAAACAGTTCAGGGTTAATTTCACACAATACTGCACATAACTCCCTCCTTTTCCCCTCCTCCACTGGCCTTTCACACAAGCTTTGAGTTATGACTCTCCTACACTAATGAGATAAACAACATAACTCACTGCAGGTTCTGCTATTTCCTCTGTAAGCAAATGGTTGGAACCTTCTCTGGTTGCCCTATAAGGTACCAGAGAGAGAGACAACCCACAGAGGGCTGAAGATGGTGATATGCATTATTTCTATCTTCACTGCAGGGTTGCCTGTGAAGGAGCTACATTCAGAGCATTCAGAACTGACCCTTTCCTTGTTGTCTCTCCTTTGTGTACCATCTCCAATTCATGTGAGCCAGCACAGAGACAGATGAGGAACAGGGCAGAGAAATGAAGGTAGCATTGGTGGGTTGAATGAAGTGAAAGTCTGGTATGTGTTTTAAGTTCAGTGGATGGCATATTAATGAACAGGCATGCTTCGAGTAGCAACAGAGGGCTTACCTGTAGGGTTGCAGAGGTGGATGTTGGATCATCTCTTTCTAATTGATCTGCCTGCCCCCCTCTAAGGAAGAGGCTCTCTCAATTCTCCTTTCAAGTTTCTAGTTGGGCTTTCAGCATGTGTAGTTGGCTTTTGCTGTCCTGGCTGAATCCAGAACGGCTCTTTTTTATAGGGGTGCCTAAACTAGTAGAAATTCCCCCCAGACTAGTAGATCTTTGCTCCTCTCTGTCTGGGACAAAAGCTGTGGTAATTATTCCTTCAAATGGCTCCTCTGTGGAGGCCAGTGCAATGGAGGGCTGATTTTCTGTCCTATTGCTTTGATCTGGTAATTGCCATTTCAGTGTTGTCTTCAAGTCCTTGCACAGAACCTGCTGAGAAAGGGTGGGGCTTCTTGCCTCCACCTCTTTAATTACTCACATCGGAGCCAGGCACAATCCACCTTGTCATTATAGCAATTGTTTGCAGGGGTTAATGTTTGCAAAGTGGCATGAAGAAGGGTGTCCAAACACTGTATAAGTGCTAGTTATTCCCATTTTTTATTTCCAAACTGGTCCTGGGCAACCTGTTCTGAAATGTGTTCTTCTTGGGCTGTGCACAATGCCCGGCTTTCTGAGCATCAGTGAAAGAAGGGCATGAAAAGTCCAAGTCAAATAGCATTCTGTGCCCTGAAACAGCCAGAATCTCTGCAGGTACTCATCATTTAGCCATACTCAGGCAGTATGCCGTAGATGCTCCAAGGCCTTGGAAGTTGGTGGAAAGTGCTGGGGTCTGAACTGACATGCCCAACAGCTGAAATATTTAAGGAAATAAGGTCTCACCTGCAGAATGTGATGAGCACATTCCTTCAAGGTGAATTGTATTACTGTCTTTTCCTCTCAACCCCCAAGTAAGAGGATAGTTGGGGTTTTTTTTTGTCCTCATTTGGTCTGGTGAGTTGCTTTTGTTCCCAAGCTGGTATTCTCTCCTGGCTGCTTCAGAAGAGAGGAGAGAACTCTTGGGCCATCCTCCTGTCCTTGAGCTGTTCTGCTTTACTGGCACCCCCTTGATGCTGTCCAGCTGTTCACTGTCAGTACAATTTCAGATATAGCAACACCACTCCTATTCTCTCTCTTATGTGGTCTTGCCTGATTTTTGAGGACAATGAGTCTGGAATTGAAGTCATGCTTTGTAGCCCCTTCAAGACAACAGGAACAGCAGAAGGGCAGAGGAGCCAAACCAGAACTGGTGGACATAGAGGGCAGGAAAAGCAGAGGAGAGAATGAAATTCCTCCAACTTTTCTTGCTGGGTATTTCTGTGTGTCATGACTATCTGGGGCAGTTGAGGATACTTAGAAGCACTTGTCAGTGTGCTTCTGTGCCCCTAGCAGTGATGTATTCAGAAAGCCCTGCTGTGTCCTGAATGCAGGCGAGAAAAGTACAGCTTGAATATTGGCTGAAGGGTGTCTGTCAGGAGAGCCAGGGCAGCTCAAAAGCCAGTGATGCCAAATGTGATTTAAGGGAATATGCTGTGATATAAGCATTATTGGTGTATGTCCTCTCTCATTCAGAATATTTGCATGAGGAAGTAAGAGTCAAAATGAAGAATTAGTATTCAAACAGAAGTCCAGAATGTAAACAAAAATACAGAGTCAGACCTCTTGGGTCTTAGTTTGCTCCCGTTTCGAAGACACAAATTTCCTGACCTGCTCTGTGCATCAGGGCCTCAAGATTTGCATGCCAGAACTTCATCTCTTCTCTCTCCAGGGGCTTTCTCTGCCTGTGGAGGAGGCATCGCCCTTGTGACCCAGGAGAGTCTGAAATTCTATTTACCCTGAAGAAATCACAAATTATTTATGTGCAGCTCTGGTTTCAGTGAGCTGAGTGAAGTGTCTAAGTGAGACCTAGATTCTCTGTAGGCCTGATCCCAAGAGCTGCTGAAGAGCCTCAGGAGCACTGGATGCCTTGAGTGTGTAGCTCTGCCTCATGATTTGCAGGTTGAACCCTCGAACAAGGAGATGCTGGAAGGGCAAGAACAAAGATGCTAGAGATGGTGCTTGTGGTTTACAAACTGAAATGTGATTAATTTTTTGCCTTTAATCTTCAGGCCTGGCCCCAGGTCAGCTGTACACATACCCAGCACGTTGCTGGCGCAAAAAGAGGCGTTTGCATCCCCCTGAGGATTCCAGGCTGAAGCTGCTGGAAATTAAACCTGGTAAGTATTTGTTTGCCTGCCTCTCCCGAGCTGCAGAGCAGCTGGCGTACATGCAAACCTGGCATTTAGACCTTGCACTTTATCTTTGCTGCTTTCCAACCATTTCTCATTGCATCTGTTGCATCTTACTTGATTTGCTGTAACCATAACCACCAAACCCTCTGCATACAACTCATCCCCTACAAAAATGTGAACAAGTTGTATTGAATGCTAGGGGAACTGAATTTATCTTCTGTAGGGTTGAATCCTGGCTTCTATTAGAAAATTAACAAGGATGTAAAGAATCAATGTATTACTAACTTTTCCTCAGTGACTTACTAGTGCAAAGTCTCACTGGTATCTGCTGCCTAATCTTTGTGAAAGAGACCACTGTGTGTGTGAAACAGTAAGTATAAGATAAGATTTTTCTTGGTGGGGCTGGTGATGAGGGCTGTGACCAGATTATGAACAACAAATAATAAAAAATACACATTTGTGTATTTCTGTCTGACTTTATGTGTACCTTTGTCTATTATTCTTTCATTCTTCTTGTCCTTGCTACTCTTCCACAATTAAACTATGTGAAGTGATGAGTCTGGATGCTGAATGAGTGACTGTAAAGCAGATGTGGAGGAGCTGCAGATGTGTCAGGTAGAGCATAGTGTTGTGCATTCTTCCTTGCAGTTTGTAATAAAGGCTTGTTGTCTCTGGGGTCAGCTATTATGAGAAAGAGGGAACACATATACTCACAGCTGTATGTGGTTTTTAAGAGGTGAGACACTGTCAGTATAAAAAGTACAGGAGAAAACCCCCAAATGTAAATTAGAATATTTAAAAAACCTGTTTGACAGAAGAAGGTGCCTGGGAACTGAGCTATGCTCAGCAATACTGATGACTTTGCTTCTATGCAGTTGCTGGTGGAGAGAGAGGAAAGAGCAACAGAGGCAAGTTCAAAACCCTTTAAAATCAGAGGCAAAATTCCTGTTGATTCTGGTAGAAACAGAATCAAGGTTTTTCAAAATTCCCTACCTTCAGTATAGGAGACATCAATGGACAGTTGGAAAAGAGGAAGAAATTCCTATAACCAATCAGCTGGGGTTCAAACCAAGGGCAAAATCTCAGCCAGAAAATAGAACTAGACCTCACAGCAGACTTGCTTAGAAAGAGCTGATGAAATCAGTCACGTACATTGATGAAAATGAGACTGGACTCTAGGAAGAGGATGATGTTGGCTCGTAAAAGTGCCTACCTTAGACTTTGTGATGATGCCAGTACTGCTGTGCCTTGGTAATTTTGTAAGGTAAAGCAGGGTAGAGTTTGACTCTTTTTTGTTTGCATTACTCTTTGCTATACTCACTGAATGCCAAATTAGCGCATTCCACATGCCACAGGGCATGAAAGGCAATTACCACAAAGTTATCAGATAAAGAGACCTCAGCATGTCTGTCTCTGTGTTGTTTTCCTGCTATAAACATCTCCTCTGCATCTCAGGAGTGCTACTTTTGTTGCATTGCCAGTGGCAACCAAATAAGGCGAGTTATATTGCTCTGCCATTTAAATCTATTTTCCAACCAATTTCTATCTAGTGATTAACTTTTCTTATCAGTTATACCACAGTTTCACTCCATCTGTGCATATCCAGAATAGACTCAGTAGCCAAAAGTGGGATTTTCCCCTTCTCTGATCTGAAAGTGTAAAATCTATGGAACACCTTGGACCTCCATTTAAAGGTAGCTTTTGAGAATTTGGGAGAAAGAGAGTATAATTTATTTGTAACATGGACAGTAGAAAAACTGTAGGTTTTGGAGAAGACTGTTGTAAAACTTAATGCTGAACCTAGGAAGCTACCTAATGCTGACTTCTTTGTCCTCAGTTAAACATCAGATGGTTGTGTGGGGAAAAGATGTGGAAATTTAAGATCTATTAAAAAGCACAGAGATGACAGCTGTAGGACATACAAAATAAATTTGAAAGAAATCTAATCTATATGTTTCATAGTTTCCCTCCACCTAGGGCTTGGGCATTATGTTCATTCCTTAGAGCTCTTCTTAGCAGCTAGAAAGTGCTTATGCTTAATTAATATGCAAATAATTGATTTTTATAGAGGAGGCTGTGAAATTGTTAATATATTTTGATAGATTTTTATAATTGTTATATAGCATGTGCAAGCCATGTAACAATTATACAACATCAAATTAGGGCTAAACCTTAGCTGTATTATGTTAACTGCATAGAAGTACTTCTTGTAAAACAGCCACGGTAACAAACACAGAAGAGGATCTTTTCTTCAAAAGTTGCAGTCCAGCAGTCGATGGGATTGGCACCAGGGGTGTGAATACTTGCTTGGACTGCACCTGGGCTTTCAAAGTGGCTTATTATAGCAAAAAGTCGTATTCAGAAGTTCCTGTATTCAGAAGACACCTACGTAACTCAGGAGAGACAAAGACCTAGGGGTTTTGTTTTGGTAAGTCATAGCTAGTCATGGGCTGGTCAGTAAGTAGAATCAAACTATTGTCTTGCCAGCAGTTCCAGGGTACAATGGATCATTTAGTAATAGTATAGTATAGTTTTAGGTTTATAGCTACAGCCTACTTTTGCAGTTTATGTAGTGCATGACGCAACTCAGTGAGTGAGAGTTTCGCATTTGGTAATACCAAAATCTAATGAAGAAAATAATCATGCTCCAATGATCTGCTGTTTTTTGTAAAATGGAAGGTGCACTGTAATGTTTTTCCTGGGGTGAGTTGATGTCAGCTTCTTAATAGAAGATGGTAGTTTTTTTGTCCTGATATGTTGATTTTATTTGGTTTAAAATAAGTGCTTGGTTTTAAGAATAGTTACAGCCAAAGTTTTGCAGGTGTGAACACTGGAATAGGAATTGCTGATGCAGCCTTTAGATGTCTATTTTCCTCTGCCACTGTATTCAGACTTACATGGACGCATTGCTCCACTAAAGCGGTTTGTTCAAGGGTCTAGCAATGTTCATATTTGTGCTATTTCTATGCATCCTCCGTCCCATCCAGTAGCCTATCCAGGAGAAATAAAGTATTGCCAACACCTAGTTATGATAGTGCCTTTACTGACAATACAGTCAGTATTCGGATCAGATCTTCAGTATTTTTACTAAGTATTCCTGACATTTACTTTCATATGGCCTGATCTTCATCTTTCATCTGTAAGTCATATTCTTACCATCAAAAGCAAGCATTATGGCTCAAGTGTAGCCTAGAGTTCATTGTTGTAATGGGCATGAGCTATTACTTGAGTCATTATAATGTAGCAGTCAAGACTCCAATGAAAACTGGTACAGATTTGAAACAAATCCTGGGCCATGGGCAATATATTGTCATGTTGCCAATACTGTGATTTCATAGGTTCATAAAATAGCAGATGGAAAGGGATTTCTGGAATCATCTGGTCAAACCTTTCTTGGCAAGAGCATGGTCTAGACAAGATGTCTCAGCACCCTGTACGGCCAAATCTTAAAACTGTCCAGTGGTGGGGAATCTACCACTTCCCTGGGCAGATTATTCCAATGGCTGATTGTTCTCAATGGGAAAAATTTTCCTCTTGTCTCCAACTGGAATTTCTCCAAGAGTAACCCGTACCCAGTAGCCCTCATATGGTTCATGTGACTCTGTAAAAAGGGTGTCTCCATCTCTGTAGCCACTTTTTAAATACTGGAACAAAGTGATAAAGTCTCCTTTAAGCCTTCTCTTCTCAAGTCTGAACAAACCCACTTCTCTCAGACATGGCAGGCTTACCAGGCCTTGGATCATCTTTGTAGCCCTTCCCTTCACCCCCTCCAGATTGTCCACATCTCTTTTGTATTGCAGGGACCAAAACTGAGCACAGTATTCCAGGTGTAGCCTGACAAGCACTGAACATGATAATTACTTATCTCTGCTAGTGATGTCCTTGCTGATGCAACCCAGCATCCTGCTGGCTTTATTTTTTTATTGCTACAGCAGCACACTGTTCAGCTCATGGTTCACCGGGACACCAAGGTCCCTGAGCTGCTCCCCAGCCAAGCAGATCACAGCCTGTCCTGCACTCTTGAATTATATTTTCCCAGATGCATTTCCTAAGTGCAGAGTTTTAAGCTTACTAGGTGCTGATACTCATAAAATATTTGTGAAACTAAGCTTCTGTTCAACCAAGTATGGGAAGCCTGGTTCTCTGCAGAATCAGCTGTGGTGTTTTCACAGCACTTCAGCACAGAGCAGTGGGAGGGCTGTAGTTAGCTCATGCTTCCACGTTCACTCAGCTGCCTGTTATGCCCAGTAAAAGAGGAAAAACAGAGCTGAGCTCCTGTGCTTGAGAAGTCTGGGAATGGGTGAGGGAGAGGGTTGAGCTAGATAGCCTGACTTCCAGTGAAGTGGGAGAAAAAGGAGAATTTTTAGCTGTACCACCAATGTGAATTACAGGTATTGTGAATGTGAGCAGTATGGTTCTGGCTCTTGGCAAAATCAGAGCAGTTGGAAAGAGGGCTAGAAATGAGAGGGAGATCCTGGATTAGACCCAAGGCTCCTTGAAATCATAATTGATCCTTGTCCTATATACTTAGTGGTTTCGTGGTGCTGGGTAGTATCATGATTCTGTGTTGGGTTAGCTATCAAAATTGTGGTAGTGCTATTACCTACAGTAAACCCTGCTGACAGGCAGGTATTACCCAAGCTTTGCACTTATGCAGATGAGAACAGATACAGTGAGTGTGGCCAAAAACTCTAGTGGAGTTTAAATTGGTAGTGTCCTACTTCAGTCTTACAAGATGGCTAAATATAGGTGCACACATACATACCTACAGAGCTTTTATTTCACATGGTGTGTAAGTCTAAAGAATATGACTGTAATGCTTTTGTGTCGATTTACTGATGTCCTTTGGTTTTGGACTGAAAGCCCACGGTGAGATTTCAGAGTGGGCAGCCTTCCCACCCACTCAGAGGGTGTGAAGTAGGGTTTGTTTATGCTACCACTGTGCTGAGAATGAGCTGGGGTCCTGTGCTAGTGTCTGTCCTCTTATATCTGAGCAGTCTGGTGTTCAGCTGAACTACAGAAATGGGTTTTTTTTACCCATTGTTGGATAGTAAAAGCAAACCAAAGTATTTTTCATTTGCTATTATGAACCATGGTAGTTGTCTGAAGCAAGTACTGAAAACAGATTTTTAGTTCCAGCTGAACAATGCCTGATCTGTTTTTAGTCTGACATATGGGGTATACCTAGGTGAGCGTGCTTGTGGATGAATGAACTAAATCCTTACAGATAAGCTATTATCTCTTTAAAGCATCTCTATTTACCTTGTGGAGACTGTGACTGATGGTACAAGGTACTGTGTGTTTCCTGGGAAGTGAGGAGTGCTCCCAACTCTTGGGGAAATATACTCAGCATGTCTGTGGAGGTCTGTGGTCTTTAAGATGGGGCACTTCACCAAGATAAAGTCAAGATGACATTAAAAAGCAAAGAACAGAGTTTGCAGTGGTATCACTTGTACAATAGCATCTGGAGACTCAAGCAGCATGTTAGATCATCATCCCAGGGGTTGTTGTGAAGTCCTCTCAGCCATATGCTTACAGTCCAGATACACAAAATATAGTGAAGGAAGTACTTCGGTTCCAAAATGGAGAAATGAGCAACTAAGGGAATAAACTACTTCTGTGACGTTTTAACCAGAGGTTTGTGGTGTAGCTGGAAATCAAACCCAAGAACACAGAAAGAACACTGTGCTGCTGAGTTCCATGTTATTTTTTCTGCTCCTGGTTTCTATGCCCAGTTTCACTCAAAGATGTTAGAGCCTAAAAATAATTCAAAACACTTAATTTCATGAGAATTTCCTTTTCCATTTTTTTCTTCCATAAGCCAGTTAATATATTCTAGTTTCACTTTTGATTTCAGCAATTTCTACACAATGACACAGTGGTTCCTGTTCTGTACGACAAGACAGCAGTGTTGTTTTGCTATGAACACTGTAAAGAGAGGCCCATCTCTTAACAAAAACTTTTCCTCTATTTGACAGTTTTCCTATTATCTCTGTAATTAAAGGTCATGTTATGTTATAGAACCTGCCTGTGGCTCCTTTTTAAAGTCCATTAAGACCATCTTAGGGCCATAACTGGAAGAATAATTGTGGTGCCAAATAAGTGCGTCTGTAATATGCAGATGAATTGGATACAGTATTCCTGAAGGAGGCTGTCATATAAACCTATCAGCTGTTCAGATTTCTGACAGATTTCTGCACATGTGAATTTACCAAAGCAATTTTCTGTGTACAGCTTATTTTAGTTTTGGTTTTGGTTTTTTTTTTTTTTTTAATTGTTTGTGGCCTTTATCAACATTTGCCATGATGAACCCTGCATTTAGGGTGGAGCTGACTTGACAAGAGCAGGTTTGTTTCTCTGATGATTTGGTCTGGATTTCTCATGTAAGATGGATTTTAATAGTCTGTTAGCAAACTTCTGTGAGTTTTGCTCCTGGCTCTCCAGAATTCTGAAATGAAAATTTCATTTAAAGTCTGCTTTTAATTCAAGTCCTTCTGCTCTCCGAAGGACTTTGCGTTAGAAAGCAAGCAGAACCCCCAGCTCTCCCCGTGTGTCGTACTGCATTGAAGCGTCCCTGGTTTGGGGGCGTTGGGGGCCGGCGCGGTTGCGGCGGGGCCGGGAGCGGCTGCAGCGGCGCGGCGCGGCCGGCAGAGGGCGCGGCGGGCAGCGGCAGCTCCGCGCCGGGGCCGCTCCCAGCGGGAATTCCCCGCGGCAGGAGCGGCCCGCGCTCACACGGCGTGTGCCGGGAACAGCGCCCGGGCCGCCTGAGCCTGGAGCGCGTCTCCTTCCCACCCACGCTCACCCGTCTTCATTTTTGTCACCTCGTGCAGAGGAAAAGGAAAATTCCGTAACTTTTTGGGATGGGGAGGGTGGATGGTTTTCAGTTCCCATTTGATTTGTTAGAAAACACATCTGCGTCCTGACCGTGCCGAGTCCTGAGCTTGGTGTGTCATGTGCCTATGTGTGTCATACTTCTGTGTCTTGGTCTGTCATGCACCTATGTGCGTCGTGTTTCCATAGCACTTTGGAACAAAATGAAGCTTCTCATTGTGAACCCAAATCTGGAAGTGGGGCTGCCAGAGGTGTCAGGTTTCTGTCTTTGCTGGGGTTTTTGTGCAAGTATAAATATTGACTCTGCTGGGCCTTTTCTTTTGGGTTTCTGGCCTATATTTTAGTATGTGTTTATTCATCAGCTGAGCCTGCAGCTTACAGACTGGTCCATCGATGCTCTTTAATCGAAACAGTAGGCTCCAATTCTCCACTAATCTTGTGTTCACAGCAGGGCATGGCACCACAGGTAAGAGCTGCTGCTTTAAGGCTCTTACACATCCAGCTATGACTTGTGTTACAGAAAAAGTGACTTTCTGTCACCAAGAGAAAACTCATCTGTGTGGGACCTCCTTGTGAATCAGCTTCTTTCTATTATACACACATTTAACCAGTTTATTCCACCTTATCCACCACCTTTCAGTTCTGCCTAGAGCAGGGACCTTTCCTGGTCCAGATCTCTGGCCAGATAAAGTTTGCTTTTCTTTTCTTACATGGCACTGAGAATAATAGAGAACCTGTCTGTTTCTTCATGTATTCACTGACACAGAATCACGATATAGAAGTCATGCAGTGAAATATGCATTTGTCCCATTGCCAGCCTGCAGCAGAGGTGCCCATCCCTGCACTTCAAGTCATACCACACCACCACATCCTTGCATTTCCTATGCTCCACACAGGACCAGAGCCAATGGAATATGTCTTTTTCTCTCAGCTTCTCAGTGTATGAAATGGAGGTACTAAAACATCAGTCTCCTTTAACTCAGAGGAGTACCTAACAGATATCTAATAAATACTCTTAGAGAGATTGGAAGGGGTATGGGAGGCCTCTAAATAAAAAGAAATGAATGAATAAATCATGCTATTTGCCAAGCCCTCAAAGTGCCAGTGTTAAATGTTTTGGCCATCAGCAGAAATACTTGCAAAACTGGTATGGAAGTGTACCAGCTCTGGTGCACAGCCTGGACTTATAGGTACCAGGATGATGATGAAAAAAGAAGGAATTTGTTACACACCCATATATACAAATAAAGAGACTCACCACAGGTGAATTGTTGAGCCAGTTTTTGCAAGGCTGGCTGTGCAGTATAATTGCTGGAAAGATATGTCGAGTTTTGCACTGTGTAATTCTTCTTGCTTTGTTTTTCTGGCCACTGGGGAGCCAGCCTTCTGTATGTCATGGCTGCCAGGGCTGTGGTAACCTTTCCTTCAAATAAAGTGCTACTCTTGCTTGGTGTTGTTACACGTGATAAGCTGCAAATTCTTAGACTAATTCAGCTCAGTGTATTTTCCCCCAAATGGAATTTCATGATTTTGCAGTTATGGAAGTAAAACTCATTTCTAGAAAAGCAGATAACATTCTATAAATAGTCCAGTCAAGAAAACAAAAACATTGTTTCTGCTTTTTAACTCCACAGTCATGCTGGTAGAATTTACAGGATTAACTTTGTGTAAATAGTTTCTCTTTCATTTGTAAGATCTGGAACAGGTCACTACACGTATTAAACGTATACAAACTTTATATTCAAAGTTTTACCAGGAGAGCTCTGTTGTTTAGCTGAGATGGCTTGTATGAATCACCCAGGATTACTCCTGGTTCTTGTGTGGCTGAGCCAGTTTGCATAATTAGCAGAGAGATGCATGATAAAGCTACTGGGCTTTGGAACCCCTCTGGGTTTTGATCAAAAGCCCACTGAAGCCAGACCCTTTGGCTCTAGTCATCAGGCTAAGGCAGCAACTGAACAAGATAAGGCAATTTTGGAAGCTATTAAATCTAGTTTTCTGAGTTCTCTGGATCTTATCACTGGGAATGGAACATAGGCTGCATGTGTAGCATCCCACAGACACAAGGCAGTTGTAATTTCAGAAGCAGTGCAGCCACTTACAGCTATTTTTTCCCCACTGCTATATCATCTTAGCTGTATTTAGTATATTTGTGAAAATAGAGTTATGATGACTTTAGAGGCAGGCTGTTCTGAAAAAATGTTCTGGTCATTACAGTGGGCCGTTAAATGGAAGGAATGAATTGTGCTGTTGGTCTCCTTGGAGCCTCTACAGTGTGACTGCAGGTCATGTCTCAGGGCTTGATCTGCAAGATGTCTCAGGCAGCTGAGATGGACTTGGCTTGAAATATCTGGGCTGCTTGAGAGAGAGCTTCCTTGTGGTGCCACCACCCTCTCCGAGCCATCCAGCCCATTGTTTTGCTCTTTCTCTGTTCTTGGCTACTGTCTTTGACCTACATCTGGCTGCTAGGATGTGTCTTTGGGAAAAGGTTATTCCTCATGTGCCTCTCAAGCTGCCAAGGCCTGACTGAGAATGCTGTGTCTCCAGGAGACACATTATTCCTCCTGGAGAGACAGAACACTGTGGATTTATCCCCCTGCTACAGAGTTAACATCGATGTGTGTAAGTAACCTTCAGGATTATTTATTTATGAAATAAACAGATTTAACCTTAAAATGAAGGGAGTGAAGGTAAGCTCAAAGCTTACCAGAAAAAAGGGCTATGGGGAAAAACCACTGGGGAAGCACCAGGGGATGGTGCCTGGGGAAATGCTGGAACCTTTCAGATCCATTTCCCTCAAGGCACAAATCACCAGCTCTCCAGCATGGGGAGGGGCAGACAGGAAGCTGTGTGCCCTGTAGGAGTCTTAGAGCTAGAACTGAACCTGAACATCTTTCCTGGCAAACCTACTGCCCCTTTTCTAAGTATAGCCAGTAAAAATGGCTGAGAAAGGATAAGCCACATCGTCAAAAGGGTTTTTGCAGTGCACAGGTACCGTTCAATGCAAGTACTGGACACAAGATCCTAGGAAATGGGTGTTTTTAATCTAATTCATTGCATCTATTTTGTGTGTTCATATGAATAATTCTTGGAATTCTCTGGTAATCACATGAAAAAGGGTTTATAGGATCAAGTCCCCAGGGCTTAGTCTCATAAGATGCCAAGCTGTCTAACCCCAGCAAAGGAAAGCACCTGAGCTTGGGCTTTAAGAACATGAGTGATCTTTTTGTAATTAATGGGACTTGTCACATGCTTAAAGGTAAATCTACATGTAAAGTACTGGGTTGGACCAGACTTGCAGGTTTGGTACTCAGCATCCTGCACAGAGCCTAGTGAAGTCACTGGCCTACTAGGTCAACAGTATGGTAGAACTCATGTGCTGCTTTATAGAAGAAAATGTTAACAAAACCTAGCAAAGATATTATGGAATATAATTACATAAAAAATGGTTTAAGCCCCCTATTTATTAAATTTTATTGTTCTTCTGACACACAGCAAATTAAATTGATTTGTAGCATGAAATATTCTAATATTTATAGCAGATGTTATTTTCCTGGTGCATAATATAATGGAATGAGCAATAAATGTTAATATAACGTTCAGTTTCGACTCTTACAAGTCAAGCTCTATAGAACTGCTGAGAGTAGAATGGAGAGATTATGATGACTTCCCCTCCCACATCCCTGTACCTCCTTCAACCTTCCCTGGCAGAAATTTCCATTCTGCATTCCCATTCTCTGTAGTAAACATTTTACAGCCTCATAATTATCTCATACCCAAGAGATATTAAGTATGTTTTTACTAGATTATGATTAATTTTAGTATTCCCTGCATTTTGCATTTGATTGACTAATAGTTTTTTACAGGTGTTTTATTCCTCAGGACTCTGACACCATTGGTGTTTGCCATAGCATCTCTTCCCAGTGATGAACTCCATTAGGGAAGAGGGTTTGATGCAATACACTGGAATAGGTAGATACGGCTTTTATGTCCAATGTCTTCTAGACCGGAGACCTCATTTAGGATGCACTTGGAACATGGTTCCCCTTAAACAAACCAGGTAATTTAGGCCTGGGACCTTAGCTGTTGTAGATAGGTAGTTCTGATAAAGACAACAGAGAGCAGTGATGTCCATCAGCTAAAACTATGATTCTTGATGTAGGAGAAAGGATGAAAACTTTACCCCTCTTGATGGAAATTATGTCCTTGTGAATGCACGTGAATGCCCTTGGCAAGTATGGGGTTTAGGTCTTAGGAAAATATATGCTCATGATTAATGTCCTATGCATGTCCTAAAGAGCTGTAGTGAAAATCCTTTTGTTGCTGGCCTAAAATCAACAGCATAGCATGATGGGAACAAAAGACAAATTTTGAAAGCGGGCTCAGATATAGTGCTAAAACTACATACGAACACTTGAAGCATTTCTTTGTGTTTTTGAGGGATGGTGAATGCTTTTATCTTCTCATGATTTCCTTGGTGCAATGTCTGTAAATGACACAGTTACAGATATGTGCTACTCTGACAAAGTGAGGTTCGTGGTTACAGGAATTTCTGCAGTGATGCTAATTTGTAAGTGATGCTATGGATACATCTGCCATGTAAAGCTCATTGCTTAAGTGAGGTAGCAGCACGGCAGGAGAACTGGAAACACAGAGGCTGTATCTGTGAGCAGTGCTATAGACCAGGACAGCATCAGCAACAAAGACACTATTAACTAAATAGAAAGGACTCAGGATTAAGTGCTTTGTGGCTCTGAAGCTGCTATACCAGGGCTGGCACTATAAATATACTTACAGGATATTCTTCCAGGGAGCTTTCTGTTAATATCTGAGTGGGCAAAATAAAAAATTAACCTCTCTCTGCTAAAGATGATGCCCCAAGTACCTCTGAACTCTCAGCAAGTGCTACAGATGGAACAAGAGTATATCCAACTTTTTTGTTTTGCCTTTCAATCCTGAATCTTAATTAGTTCCCTACTGCTTTAGTACATGCACAACATTTTAATAGTCATAAGGACTTACTCCAATCCACACTGCCATTTCCACAATTCCTTCCTTCATACCAGTGCAATTCTGTCCCCCCCACCCCCCCTGCATTTAGGAATAATGTAAAGAACACTAAATAGCCAAGCGTGGAGCTGTAGATTGATGAGGTTGTCACGCCACTCCCTTCACCGTTTTCTTCCAACCTGCACTGTGCTCTAATAGACGGATGATTGCCAGGGGAGAGAGAGACTTAGCAAATCCCACAGCCAGATGTTCAGGGATGGACAGAGCGACCTTCTCAAGGAACCCAGAGGACTAGAGCTGTGTCCTTGTGAGGGAGAAGGACAGTCAGGTGCCCCTGGCTGCCTGTGTTTATCTCTCATTTCAAAAGGAGCACAAATGGCCTCAGCATGGCTGCAAGGATGGATGTTTTTCAGTGCATCGCGGGAAATGACCAGTCATCCGTCTCTTCACTGTGGAGTCTGCCTGCAGCCATCAATCTTGAAGCCCAGCATGGCAGCTCCTTTTGGCTTAGTTTGGCTCAGTGTTAGATGAACAAAGGGAAATGAAAACTGAGCAGAAGGAAAGGAGAGAAGAGCAGCTATTCTCGATTTCACTTTGTTTTCCCCTTGCATGGCTCTCTCTCTCTCTCTTCCCCATTATCATCTATTTTCACTGTATTTTGTAAGGTGTGGAAATGTATATTTTCAGGGTCTGGGAGTTTACATTGTTTCTCTGTTAGCAGAGAGGAGAAAGGAGAGGGATATTGAAAAGACATAATTCAAGAACCAGAGATTCCATTTTTCAGACTTTTCTATAGCAGTTTTCAGAACAGGCATGCCCTAGTTAGCTGCAGCAGACAGGGAGAAGGAATATAGTACCTTTCCTCCATCTTGCTGTTTTTCTTCCTTTTTTTTTGATTCCTTCCTCACTGCCACATTAATGTTTTCAGATGTGTAC
This sequence comes from Zonotrichia albicollis, assembly GCF_047830755.1. Classification (NCBI taxonomy): domain Eukaryota; kingdom Metazoa; phylum Chordata; class Aves; order Passeriformes; family Passerellidae; genus Zonotrichia; species Zonotrichia albicollis. The sequence goes on along the minus strand of NC_133824.1, from coordinate 28,773,931 downwards.
TTTGTCTCTCTCTATTCTTGTTCTATTCAAAAAGCAACCAACAGAGCCACATGATGGGACTTTCTGGATACAGGTGTGTACTGATGCCCAGAGCCACGATAGCAGCTCCTGCTGCCAGTCAAGCTCACTTGAGTCAAGCCTTCTTGATGTAAGAGCACAGGGCTGTGCAGGCTTTGCATGAGCTGCCTGACCTCTTCCAGCACCTGCGGTTCCTACTGTGAAACCAGAGGTCATGGCAATATCTTCATTGGTATGCAGCCCATCAGAAGAAAACACATTCAGACATGTCTGTTTGCACATCCAGCACTGAATTAGCTGGTTTCAGCACTGAACTCAGATGGGCCACTTTTTGCCTGAAATGCTCAGATTTTATGTACTTGGAGCCAGGCTGAAAGGAAAAAAAGGTGTGTGAATACACTACCTACTGGACTCCCATTGCTAGGGTCTGCTTTTTTTCCACAGTGAGCTGTAATGTTGTTTTTTGTTCTGTTTTCCCCTAATATTCTTGCCTCTGGATATTATTACAGCTCACGTTTGGCTTATTCTGTAGAAGGCTTATGTAGAGATAGGATTGTTCCCCTTAGCACTGCCTCACTGTGGTGTTTGATTGATGCATTTAAAAAAAGGTGTGATTGCATTTACCTTTTAATTTTCCTGGTTGATCACAATGATCTAAGCATCAGGCCTGACAGAGCCAGGCTTCCCTGCAGAATTGCGGTAGGAGATTTCTCTCTCCCAGTTTTTACTGTAGGCAAAGAATTGAGATCTCCCAGGCATACAGAAGGACCAACTAAGCACTGAGGCAGAGCAATGGAACTCTGTAAATACTGGACATAAAGATCTCTGAGAAATCTTTACCTGCTTTCAACCCAAATGTGCCATCTGGAGTGAACAGACTTATGCCAAGATGGGGAAAATTTGTACCATCATGGGCTTAAAGAGCTGCTTTGCAGTATGTGCTGAGGTTTTTTTGTTGGTTTTTTTTTTTCCTTCTTACCATAAACTTAAAGCATAAACCCTCAAGGAAAACATTTGTTTGGTGAAAACCAGTTTCTCCTTTCCCACGCCTTGCATGAGCAGGCTTTACAAGTGGGCACAAGACCTTTCTGACTGGGGATATTCAGGGAATTCTTTTGTATATTCTTTAGAAAGCGGAAGGCGTCCTTTTCCTACCTGTGCATTTAATTGTGCGACTTCTGAATGAATGGTCATATTTTCTGCCACTACCCGTATTGCCTCCCTGCAAATTCTGAAAAAGACAAATCTTGTTCCCGTTGTCATGAGACTGCCTCCCCCAGATGGCACAGCTGTGTCTCGGGATGCCCTCTGGCTGGCCTGTTGGCAGGCATTCCCGTGGCTTTGAAGGTCACCTTGTTTACACCTTGCCTTTTCCCCCCTCCCTATTCAGAGGCTTGCTGAGCCTGCAGGCTGGGCTTCACCATCTGCATTTTCCCTGGTGCCATTAATCTTCCTGTTTACCATTCTGTTATTAATTCTAGAGTTCACCTTTTTGTCTAAACCCTTTATAGGCCTCTTGAAATTGCTTGCCTTTTTGTGGTAAGAGATCTGAGCATCTCAGAGATAATTTGCTTTGTTCTTTCCCATTTTTGAAAGGCTACCTACTAGCAGCTCATGCCATTTTTCTATTACAAGCCTTCCTTCTTATAATAACATTTCTCACTTATATAGCTTCATCTGTCAGATGTATCTTAACATAGAGTAAATATTATCTTTGTCCTTTGGCATTTGTGAATTGGCCACTGAAATCTGCTATCTGTGGAAATAGTCCTACTTTTTGAGTGTTTTTCTTGTCTGGAAAGAAAATATGTTCAAATCGGTCTTTGTGAGAGCCTGTAAGACCACCTTGCATTTTTGGTGCATTTCATTTGAATGCCTGAATGCCTATGAATATTAAACAAGCCTTACCAAACCCCAGAGGATAGGTGAAGACTATCTCCATTTGACAGATGATGGAAAAGCAGAGTACCTCTGTTAGAATTTGGCTCAGCATCACTTGGTGGGACAGCAGAGATGCCAAAGGCAGCATCTGGGGTGGATGCTCCCTTTCCCATCCTCAAATCATTGCCACTTTGCTGTGGCCTTGCTGTTCTCCACTGGTGTGTGCAGTTCAGTAGTCAGTGAGCCAGGGAAGGGCCCCAGGTGTGCCTGGCGTGGCTGAGCCTCAGGCAGGGCTGTGCTGCCCTCCCGCACGTGGCAGCTCTGCAGGGGCCATGCAGCACAGGGCTGGCACAGCTGGCATCAGGCTGAGCGCTCTGATAAGCCCTGCCACAGCCCTGCTGATGCCTGGGGGTGAGCAGGGGGCTCTGCCAGCTGCCCAGAACTCTGGGGGTTAGAGAGGCCTTGCCAGCAGAGCTGCCCCTCATGTGGAGCCAGGCAGAGCTGAGCACAAACCCCCTCAGCACAGAGCAGCAGAACGCACAGCGCTGTTCCCAAGGATCCCTGCAGGACTCAGATTGGCTCTGGCAGGTTTATCAGCTCTGGCTTAGTGCCGGCTCTGCTAGGCCTGGACTGAATTAATTGGGATGCTTGTGCACTGCAGCTGAGAGATAACTGCATTACAGAGATTTATCTGTTACTAAAGGTATCCCCTCCACTGTCCTCGATAAGGACGAGAAGCTATGCAGAATCTCACAGAATTTGCAGGAAGGTTGGCATGGCTGGCTCCACACATGGTTTATGTATGAGTTTGTGTGCAATACAAGTGTTTTATTCAGTTCTGTCACATCCAGTGCAGTTGCTTGAGGTGGAGATCCATTCCCTGTTACCCTTTGCAGAGTGTGCAATGTGGGCATGACTATCCCACCCATGGGGAGGGGGGACTGGTGTTTGGTGATAAATGTCTGGTTAATTATTTAATTCTGGTGCTTTGGAGGGGCCAAAATGCCCATCATCTGTGTGTGAGTGATTCTATATGCCCATTAACAGATAGATAGCCCAAGTTATTATTTTACTCCCAACAGACCAGAAGCCCTGTTAGGGTGACACAAAGCCCAAAGGAATAGGTTTTTTTACTTAATATTTTTCTCTAAATTGTAGCAGTTATCTTGCCTCTGCCCCTTGATAGTGCCTACAGTGTTGCTGCAGAAGTTGTGGTGAGGTGTAAGCCCATCTAGAACAAAAATTGCAAGAGTTACCAGAACAAAAATGAGTGCTAGCAAAATGCTGTTGAATGGAGATATTTCTGAATGGAGATGATTTCAGCCCTGAGGGTAGTTACGTGATCCAGCATTTAGTCTGATACTGTAATTTGGCAGTCTTTGAGAAGCAGGTACAGCTTATTATATGTGACAATGATTTATATCTGTGCTGAGAAATAAATCTGCAGAAAACTTCCAAGAGACAACTGACAAGAGGGCTGTTTTGTTTTTGTTTTTTTTTGTTTTTGGTTTTTTTTTTTTTTTTTTTTTGAGAGAGAGATTTTATAGAGGCATTCTAGTCTGCCAGAGAAATACAGCTGCTTATAAAGACTATATTTTGATAGTGGGTTAAACTAAACAATGCCTAACCTTATGTTTAAGGGCCTCTGCAGTTTTCAGCAGCCCTATTTCTCCCTCCTGTTGTCTTGTAGCTTCTTGGGACATATTTTAACTAGGGGCTGATAGAAGCTTTCCATTGAATCCCAGTCTTAAAACTCAAAGTTGTCTTCTGATATTTCTGCAGTTATGCTCAAGCTCAAAGAGTGTACAGTCCCACCCACATAAGATCTTCCTCATTGGGATTTTCCAGTCTTCTTGTGCTCCCTAGAACAAACCTCAGTAGTGCCTAAAATTTCAAACATCTGCTAAGATTAATGTCAGGGCTTGACGGGATAGAGAGTCCTCTAAACTCTTTTTCCCATTCAAAATGCTTTGTTTCTGTGGAAATAAATACTCCAATATTTTCAAGTGGTCTTCTAGAAGTGGTTTATCATTGTCAGTGGTTGGATTTTTGTTCTCACCACAGCCCAGTTTACCTTGAGAGTGCAATAATATACATGAGGCTTAGAGTGGGTTTGGTGGGAGACACAATTACTGGAGTAGCCTTACAATCTCTAGTACAGCGTGGCTATTTTTCAGCTTGGATTAAAAATAAAGTGAATTTGATGTTTACTACTCTCTAGGGATGTTTGTTTGGCTTTATGGACTCATTGTGAGAGTCTGTGTTATCAGTGATCTGTCCCAGGGGAGGCCCAGGGCCGGGCTGACAGGAGGTTCTGTGGACCATGTATATGTAGAACTGGCAGTGACAAGTTTGCTGCAGATGGGTGCTGAATTGCAGGAGTGTTGAGAGAAAAGGGTGGGATATCAGGGGCCATGGAAGATCAGCATTAAATCATAGTACAATAACACAAGCATCTGCCCCTGGGATAGCAGGATGTGGTATAGTGAAAGAAGGGTTTTGGAGATCTGGATCTGCAGGAGTGAAGGGCTGTGCTGTACTGTGCTGGCAGGGGCAGAGCCCTGCCTTTAGTATGCCTGGTTCTGGTCTCTGCTGTGAATATATCAGTTCCAAGGATGCTAGCAGTCACTGTACTGGCCATGGACACAACAAGCAAGCAAACAAGCTAAGGAGAGTCTGGCCGTGCCTGCACAGAAAAGCTACAGAATGTAGCTATTCACATAAGGCATTGTCTCCCCATTCTTTCTTAAGGGATTCCATCCCCCTGCCCCCACCCTTTGCACTCTACCGCTATATTTGTGCCTTGGAGATGTGGAGATGAGCGTATGATGGATGGATGGATGCTGCTTGTCTGGGTTTTTCACCACCATTTCCCCTGGGGCACTCTGTCTGCTGGCAGAGAGCACCATCCCAAAAGATGGTATCTTTTGCAAACTCGACAGCTAACAGACAGCTTCTCTCTCTGCATATTTCCCCAAAGAAGAGCAGGCTTAATCTGGTTTTTATATGGCATATTTCATTATAATCTTTTTGACTTCCCATGTTCCCAATACGCCATAATAAATAAAACGCTGGGGGTGGGAACAGCAGAGATGCTGAGGCTTCACACTCTTGTGACACTGATGGATTCTCATTTTAAACTGTCATGGGATTTAATTGCTTGCTGAGCCACTGCACTGCACTTTCAGACACATCCTGCCACATCCTCTTAATGAGCTTAGAGGCTGCATTCACTCAGCAGTAGTTCTGTTTACTGTGAATTAGGTGGCTTTTTTAGACCACCTATATGATTTTAAAGAGGTAGTGGTTATTAAGGTAATATCCTTGGATTTATCCATCCTAAACAACGCTTCATGGACTCGTAATGTATAGTTTCCTCTGACACTTTTTATGTTCCAAAAGAATGGCACCAAGAAACAAAAACGCAAGAATCTATGTGCAAAGTCAGTGTTTGTCTAAGAGGGTTTTTGGAAGCCGGATTGCTTTGGTTTGCATAGTAGCTGTCTCTGGCGTGATAGATCATGCTGGAACTCACCCAATAAGTATCTCTGTTCCCAATTAGAACTGGAAATGGAGCTGCTTTACGAGTGCACAGAGATGATGGTTTGGGTGGCAGCTGCTACTGTGGAGATGGAAATGATCCACTGTAAAACAAATACATTGCACTGTATAGAAAAAGGGATGATTGTTTTTAATTTATGTTTCAAAGAGACATTGAAAAGTTGCTTAGCTCTCAATGCGTTGTAAACCAAATATAGCTTATTTAAGGACAGGAATTTGCAGCTATTTTGCTATTTTGGCAGATTGAAACTTGAAAAATCCCACCATTTTGTGGGATTTGTGAAAATGTGCTTCTTTTGGAGGCAGCAGTTCAATAGAAAACAGATACAGGAATGATACTGGCATGGATGCTTGTTCAGATTCTACCACTGCAATCTCAGGACCTTAATAAACAGAGAGGTTGCTGCACTGAGCTGGTAAGCAGAAATAACCACGTTAATTTAATCTCTATGAAAGGGACTCTGCCAAGTTAAGAAACATAAATTATAATTATATGCACACACACACATTTGAATTATAATATATGCACAATATTTAGCTGTGGCACCAAGAACATGATGGTTTACTAAAACAGGAAGAATTCTTAAATAACATTTTATTTTTCATTGATGACTTTTGTTGATTTGGCATTTCCATTTTGTATAGTTCTTACTACTTCTTGTTTCTGCTATATTAACCATGTGCTATTGTATTTATGGTACTAATCAGAAGGAAATTTATCTCCAAACCTTCTTAAAATTTTCATATTAAAGAGTAATCTTTTAATTATGACTTTACTGGTTGTTATTACTTGTAATAAAGATTATGTTCTCTGAAATTGTAATGTTTGAAGAAGAGCTTGTGATACAAACTAGAAGTTACAATGATTGTAGAACAATTAGTGGGTAGCAAATGCTATTACCTATATTTAAAAAGGATTTGGATGTGATTCAAAGATTTAAAGACACATAAATTCTACATGAACATCTGAGAAATGGATTGAAACAGTAATTACATATAAGCAATAAAGCACCTGGGAAATTATGATATAGGTGGTTCTAACAAACTACAATTTTCCTTCCAAAGAAAAGCATGTCTCACTACTTTCTCAAAATTCTTTACATGATTAGTAAAAAGTAATAGGTAGGGGGGTTGACAATTCTCTTAAATATTCTGAAGAACTTTGTTATGTCTCCAAAGAGAAATTGAGAACTGTCTTGGATCAAAACTTTTGAAATAAAAGACAATGGAAGAAAGAACTTTCATTGTAGATAAGGGCTTACAGCTGGTGCATCAAGTTTAAGTGCTTGGTCCTGTGCTGTGTGATACAGTAATGAACAAGCTGCAGAGTGGGAATGCCTTGTCAGCTCAAAGATTTGCAGATACTATGAAGTTATTGAGAGCAATCATGGCCGGGAAGGTCTGTGCAGAGCACTCTGGGGAGGTGTCCATATGCTTGGGGAGTGGGCAGCGGGATGGGCATTATAATATGTACCTCAGTGTTGGAATGTATTCCTTATGGGAAGTTCTTGTCCCCATTACAAGATTCCTTATTGTTCTGCTTAATAAATAACTTGGCCATTGAAAGACACAGTCTGAGGAGCAATCTAAACAATACCATAATTCATTTGTTTAAATGGGGGATGTGGTTTCATCTGAAAATGCCAGGTGTAGTATCTTGGGAAGACTGGTGTATAACGAGGGAAAGTTCAGAGAGGTTTGTCAGGAGCATATGGAAAACTTCCCACAGCTGAGTAACAGAAAAGATTGTGACTCTTTATCCTTGAAAGGAGAGGAATTAAAAGAAACTACAAAAAAATTTGTCAAGAACTTCTATTTTCCCCAGTAAGAGCAAGGGGGCGGGCAACAGATAAAGTGAAGCACTCCTTTCAAAAATAGTTAAACTGTTGGACTCTATCAGGTGGGAAAACATTGAGGTAAAAGAGTATCAAAATTCAGAAAAGGCTGGGCTATTCTGTGTATTCTCAGAAGGGCCAGATTTAGGATAACTGGAAGGGATACTGCATTTATCTCTCAGGATGAAACACAGCATTAGGGTGGGTAAGTTCTTTATCATTTCTCTCATGGCAGATGTTCACAGCTTCTACAGTAACTTGTGAAGTGACTGCATAGTGTGGCATGAGCAATATCAGAGTAGAGGCAAGCACAGGGCCACAGTTTAATTTCTTAAGCCCAGAAGAGTCTCCCTCTGGCCTTGTTTGAAGCTTCAGGCACTGGCTGGTACCTTCATAAGCAGGACAATGAGTGGAACAGACCCCACCTGGGAAAATCATGGCTTGTTAAATAGCTAAGAGAAAATAAGGGGTTTAATGAAATTAATTAATTGATCCCTGGTAGTGTTTAACTATTTCTGTAGGTTAACTGTAGGTTAACTGAACTATCTTTTCGATTTTAGAGGATTTTCATCTGTGGGGATTCAAAAACAGGTTTGGAAACATAATTTCCTGTCTTCATTACTGTACCCTTTACAGACTAACCATCTTCAGGAAGGATCGGATTTATTAAAGACTGAATTCATTATGAGGGATTGTCTTTGGACCTCTGAAGGTTTTTATGCTGTAGACTTTACATTCCAGATAAGATAGTGTCTGCTTTTTCCCACTTTCTAGAGCTATTTAGGAATTAAAATGTGTTCATAGAAGCTACCAGTGGAGAAGAAAATGAAGGAGTTGAATGGCAGTCAGCTTAGGGGGAAAATGGGAGGCAGACACCGAGTTTATTTTCCCTGGATGCCCAGCTCACTAACTTAACTTCTTGGTGATTCAGTCTCCCCATCAACTGTGAATAAAAATATTACCTTACAATGCCTTGTCAGTAGGATGTTAAATTTAGTAATTAGAAAATGCTCTGAGAGTTTTGGATGAAAAGTTCTCCTGGAGTTATTGGGAAGTAGCAGTGCCACACAGAACAACCATGCCTATTAAAGACAGCTGCCTGTTTTGATCTTAAAACCTACCTTTCCCTCTTTTCAAACTTTGTTTTTGATATCTCTGGAATAAATGGAGAGTAGTTCCACCTTCATATATGTTCCACTTATCCCTCAGCCTTTCCTTGCTCATTTCCTTTTCTAACACATTCATTTGCTGAATGTATTGGTATCCAGAGACAGGCAGAGCTTGTCACAGTGAGGACATGTTTGTTTCCAATGCCCTTGAGCTTGCTTGAAGCTTCTTTGCTTGCTGAATGTATGATGACCCCTTGGGGTTTGCAGTCCCTCAAGGTTCTAAATACAGAGCAAATGCCCTTTTGCACCCAAGCACAGGACTTTGAACCCAAGCCAAGCCCACATCCAGAGATGATTATGGAGGTTCCTCAGTGACTTCAGATTCAAGCATTGGGATTTGCACATAAATCACATAAAAATCTCTTCTTTCTATTGAAATGTCTGGATCCAGAGGGAGGTACTAGGCATTCATACAGGGAAATTCAATCTGTATGATTCTCTTTTGACTTTCTGTCTTTTTTATAGTTCAGGCAAGGGAGAAGTTGGGGAAGGGGCCATAATGGGATACGTATGCAGAGCTTAATGCTGAAAACAGAGGCCTGATTGAATAGAGCTCCTTGTGATGAGAAGGGGGATCAATTCACAGTTGACCCCATCCCATTGTGTGGGTTGTCCTGGGAGTTTCCTTTAAAATCCCAGTGGTTTGGGTTTTCTGCATGGTTTGTACCCAGCCTTTCCCTCCATGAATAGAATAGCTTTTTCTGGAATTTCTACTGGATTTTCTGTGGTTATTGGCTGAGCAATGCTCTCCCACTTCAGAAGACTGGAGGAAGTACATTGTGGAAGTACAGATCAGGGACGCTGAATCATTTGATAACTGAAAGTTTTTCATATATAGAACAAACATATTCCTGGTATGCAACTGCCCCCAAGAAACAGATTATATGTTACTGTCCCAGGTGGAAGTGCTCATTCATTATTTGGTTTGCAGGAGTGATTTGAGACTTGAAAAACACATGAATTTCTGCCCTGCAGAATTTACAGCTCATTGTGATAGAAAGGCAGGGAGTTTCAGGCAGAACAAAACACAGTTCTTAAAGCATAAGCAGACAGAACAGTGAATTAAGGACACCAGATGCTGATTTGTAAGCATCGTTCTTGTACATTATTACTTGTAAATATATCGGTCTAGAGAAAGGAATTCATTTTAGAAGGGAGGGAGTACTTTAGAAATCCATGCCTGGCAGTGTCAGGTAAAGACATGTGCAGGATATATCCCTGACAGGGGATTGCTCAAAATGAGCCCCTGTATGAGTGGGGTAGAGGCTAGGATGTACAAGGAAAACTGGATTATTTCCCAGGTATATTTTATTATCTTGCTAAAGTTAACATGCTGTATTTGCCTGTCTGCTGCATTGCCTCATAATCTAGTGGCAGCATTTGAAAGGGGAATAAGGCTCTGCTCCTTCACTTCTCCAGCAAGTTGCATCAAACTTCCTCATAAATCCAGTGTCTTTGGAACTCTGTCCCCAGACTGTTTCCAAGCCAGCCTGTGGCTCTTCCTGCAGTGACTGGGTGTTGTCCCATTTTATGAGCAAGATTCTGCACTCATAACTGGGTTTCTTTCTGGTACTGCCAGCTAGAGGCAACCAGGGATTTTATCTAGTCAATATTGCAGGGAGATTCATGACACATCTCTTTATTTTTCGAAGTAAGGTCTCATCAGTGCCCCCCACACTTTCTGTTTTCCCACATGTGGAACATGCCCTGGTGTAGAAGAATCAGGATTGAAGCTGTGCTATATAAACTGTGCCAGATGCTAAATTGCATTAAAATACTTTTCTTCTTCAGGAGATCAGATTCTTCATATTTGTAATTTCAGTATCTTAAAAAGCTGGGGTTTTGTTCTTTATTTAAAGCATAGGGAGTTTACACAAAGAAGAAGGATTTTCCCCCCATTTTTTTCCTTCTGACGAAGTATATCCAGCCTTTTTTTCCTGTAAACAAGCACAGAAAATGAAAAGATATCAGGTTTTCAATAGGATAGAAATTAATCATAAATGGAGTTTCTTAGTGGTTAAATGAACTTGAAGATCTTCCTTTTCAGATAGAAACAAGTTTGAAAGTCTGTTCATCATCTGCTTGACAACTCTGTCCTTCTTCTTGTTAGCCCTTTGGGGGAGACACACAGTGAGTGTGTTTTGTTTTTCAGAAGTTGATCTGCCTCTGAAAAAAGATGGGTTCACCTCAGAAAGTACAACTCTGGAAGCTTTGCTGCGTGGAGAGGCAATAGAGAAAAAAACAGACACTAAAGAGGAAGACACTATACAAGAAATCCAGGTAAGGGAGAGCCCCATGCCCTGACATCAGACTGGATTTTACAGTTTGTCTCTAAGAGTCTCTTGTCCTGTGGCAAAACAGGGTATCTGTAGATTGTTGTGTCATTCTACTGCCAAAATGTTATCAAACCTTTGTGCTATGCTGTGATGCTCAAAATGATATCAGTATCTCACACGCTTCTTTTGTCACAAGAATCTTTGTTGTTTAACTGTTCTGCACAGGTCCTGTGTTTGAACTTATTTTGCAGCACTATGAGATAATTACATTAAAAAACTGAGAAGCTGAGGTGGATCCCAACTATAAACTGAATTTTAATGGTTCACATTTAAAGTGAGTTTCATGGATTTCAATATGGATTCACAGCTGCTGTAGATTAAAACATGTCATTGCCTTGCCTGTTTTTTTTTAATAGTATGTGGCCTTCTGGAGGTATTCAAGAAAAACAAATATCCTAAAAAAATGTAATCTTAAATATTTCAATTATTATTAGTTATGTAGTATGAGAAATATTGCCTTTTCACATGCATTATGGTTATAAAAATTGTCAAGATTTAAATTAATCCTTCAACAGTTAAAAGCCAAAACACAATTGTAGGTTTGTTAAAGAAGGAATTCAGCTAGTATAAAGGGTTCTTGTATATGGCACTTTTAAAACATCTTAAATCACTAGGAAAGTGGGCCTGTCCAACAGCAGCACATCTTTGCTGATGCTAAAACACCATTGTGTCGTGAGTCTTTTTAGGGATTTTTAGTGAGAGTTATTAGCACTGTGTCAAATTTGGTAATTTTGGGAGAGATACAAAATGTTGCATCTGTACCTAAAAGAAGAAAAAATTTGAGGGGTCAGTCCCATGCGAAATGAAACAGAAAAACATAAACATCAGATCTGTATTACCTGGAGGCCAGTCCTACTGCTCTATTTGTTAGAAATTTTGCACAGGTAAGGGCAGCACAATTGGGTCTCCCATTCCCTGTTGCACAGGTAAAAGAGCACCATCAAAGAGGAAGCATGCCATGCTCATGGAATGGGGAAAAGCTTGGCATGAGCCTTGCTCTGTGTTTGCTTCTTCAGTAGTATATCTGGGTCTATGAAGCTGAGAGCTCTTACCAAAGGTCTGTTTTTACCTGCTTTCAAGGTCACAAGAAGTCATGGTGCAGCATCCTTGTGAAATTGCAAGTGCTTTTGAATGTTGCTGTGTGATCTGAGCTCCCAAATGATCCCCAGTAGCAGTCTGAGAAAAGAGACCTCAGAGATGGTGGAAGTGACATAAATCCAGGCATTGCAGAACAGTGCAAAAAAACAGAACAGATTTTCAGCTAAACTGCTGTAGCTGTGACCTGTCAACTGGATGCTGGTTTCATCAGAACAGATGCAAAAGGCATGTCTTGCTGCTTTATTTTATGCTAGCATAGCTTATCTGGATTCAGTCTGTAGAACAATGATTGCCAAAGCCTTCACTAGTAGGCAGCTTTCAGTGTGTACTTTGGCACCTGGCAGCTAGACTGTACCAGATGAAAATCACAATCAGTGCCTTCATCGGTATGACAAATAAGAGATCGCAAATCTCTCCTTTGTTCCTTTGTGTACTTGTCTGTGCTGTAACTCTAAAGGGCCCAGCCTCAATGGTGGTGAGAGTGAGCAGGTGGGATAGACATCATTGTAATTCCCACCTGAGACCCAGCCACTTGCCACCCTCCCAAATTCACAGGTCTGTCAGGAGAAGACGACTTGGTGCTTGGCTGCACCAAATTACCTAGGGCTGGGAAACTTTTAGAAAGACATAATAGGAAAAGAAAAGTTACTCTGCTAAAACATATAAGGGTTCCCCCTGCTAAATAGATACAAGTATTGGAACCTGCAGTACAGCTGGTATGTAACATGATTGAGAATTTTACCCTGCAGCAAATTGGTATTGAATGTGTATCTCCATTGGTTGATGGAGAAGAATTAGAGTTTGAGAAGAGTTAGAGCAGCCTTCTGACCATGAAGCAGAAAGGTTATGCCCCTTCTATCAAGGATTAAAGTAATTACTCTGGCATTGTCACCAAATTCACACTTGGTTACATATTATCTCTTTCCTAAATTGATGCTTCAATTTTACAGGAAGAAAGTGGTTTGTAATATTTCACTTAACTGTTGTGTAGTATGATTGTTGTAAATTAGCTTCTTTCCCTCCCACATATGATGTGGTTGCCCCTGTTTTGTTGGGGATTTTTTGAGATACTTTAAGATATGAAGAAATGGAAAAATACAAACTCACATCACTAAGTTTGCCTGTTTTCTTACCTACATTCTTAAAGTCTCCTCATGTACATTTTTCAAGCACTTCAGTCCTAAGATGAATTCAATTAATGTATGCAGAACTGGAACCTGTTTAACTTTTACACCCTCTAGTATTTAGCACCTCCAGTATTATGTGAAATTGTAGTTCATGATGGTCAGAGCTCATTAACAGCCTCCTGATATTCAAAAATAGAAGAAGCAAAACACTTGATCCAAACAACTTGTTTGAAATGCACTGACCAGTATTAGTCTTAGAAATTAAGTTGATAAAGTAAGAATAAACTTTTGTAACTGACCTTCTAAATACAGATGTTTTGAAAGTTGAAATTTCTGTTGTATTCTTTCCCACAAATTCAGAATTTGGTGCTTGAGGTATGTGGAAAAGAGAGAAAGAGAGAAAGAGACTGATTTTCTCCTGTTCCCCATGTGCTGGCTCTCAAATAGCTTTTAAGTAGAAATTAGAGAGAAGGGACAAATACAGTAAGAATGAAGAACATTCCTATCACTTTGATGTCACTATTTGACTCTGCATTGTGGCTGTAATTTAAATGAATGTTAGCATGGCAAAGGTAAGTTAGTGATTCCAGATTAGTCCCTTGCAAAATGGCACAGCACCATAAATGGTAGGAGTGGCTGGGGCAAATTTCTGTATTTCTAGCAGAAATGCCAAAGGTTGAGGGAATTTCAATGGGACTTCTTCCCACATCAGTGTTGTGCTGATTTGTCTGGCCTTTTTCCATGTGACATCTGACTTGTACATGTTTTCATGCAGGACAGCCAGCCTGTGTTTGGTTCTGTAGAAGTTACATTTCAAAAGATCAAATTAAAAGATTGAAATTGCCTGGACCAGGCATCTCACAGTTTTGTGAGCTCTAATTCCTCAGCATCCTCATTCAACAAACTTTCTGCTTCCAGATTAGAGTTGTACCTGTGGTGCAAGCCCTACAAAACATGGCTTTTTAGATCCATTCTGGAATATATGGAGGAATTTTCTCTATTTTTGCTCAAGAGAGAAGATTGTGAGCTACCAAGGAGAAAACCACTGGTTTTGTATTCCTGAAGTGCACTCTCACAATTAGAAGAAAACAAAATAATTTAAATTGCAACAAATGAAAATAAAAAACCCAGGCAAACAAATTCCCAGACAGGGCCTGCAGTTATGCATACTAATATTTGTGTTGTCTTGGAATATTGGTACTCAGTGCTTCTAGTATTTGTTCTTAGGAACCTTTTTATCATAGTTGACTGATATCAGTAGTAGTTTTTTAGTAGGAATTCCCTGGAGATCTTAGGGTGGAAAAGAGTGAAAATTTTGCTTTGGTAGAGAGAAGCAGAGGTACTGCGATCTGATTTGGCTTTGTATCAACTGTGATAACCCATAGTCACTGTGGTAAAGAGTAGTAGTTGGTTTTATGTGTCCTCCTTTTTTGTTCTAACCATTCCTGTTTGTTGTTCAACCACAGAGGGTTTTAGAAAATGATGAAAATGCAGACGAAGTGAACGAGGAAGAAGACTTGGAAGAAGATATTCCAAAACGAAAGAACAGGCCTAGAGGACGGGTAAGTGGAGAGTTTATTGGAATGGAAAGGAGGGAAGCAAACCTCTGCAGAGATATAGTGTATATTTCTCATGTGTATTATGTATGCAAAGTATTTATCCATGAATATCTGATAGTGATAACACTATAGGTAATTTTCAGTCATATGTAATAGATTTTTAATATGTTTTCGGTTTACTTTTGTGAACGGCTGCGAAAGAAAAGGACTATTTTGAGAGTAAAAATTTGGGGGAGATTTATTTTAGCGTTGTATTTACAATTGTAATGTAAACTGTAAGAACTATTATGACATCCTGCTATTACAATTCTCCTTAAAAAAACCTTTACTAATTACAGAAAAGCAGCAAATTCAGTTATGACAGCCAAAAAAGTATTAATAAAAGTAACTTGAACTGTGTTAATAAGTTTTGCAACTTTCTCTGGGGTAGCATTTTGTGGTTGACACTGGCTCTCTTGAGCCCATGGCAAATCTTCCATTTGCTTGAAAAGGGCAATATTTTATCCTTAGGGGACTCTGTCCCTTCTCTTACCTAAGATGTCTTCACAATTCATCAGGGTACCAGTTAAATAACGAGGCCAACATTTTAAACTTGGAATCAACATTTTCAATTGTGGGCCCGTAAGCTAGGCATCTAAATAAATGTGAACACAAATCTCGGAAGTTTTGAGCATTTTCATCTCTCTTTGGCTCCAGTGGATGCTGCAGGGGTGCAGGAGCTCTAGATGTACCTTTTGATTTGTTTATAGAAGTCAAGCAAGGTGGGCCACATTTTAGGCCAAATGAGCAGAATATAATAGTTTTTTAATAAGAGACATGAAACCACATTGAATACTTGCAATGTACTTATGCATCAGACCCTCTCTTTTGGTTTCCTCTTTGGTTGTTGTGTTGTTTCAGTTTTCTGCTCCTCTTTATTTTGGAGCTTAAGTCCTTTAATATAAGATCAAAGCACTTTAATAATTGGATAAGTATATATATCATCTTCCTTATTCTCAAAATCACCTGAACCAGTTTCTTTCTTTCTTTCTTTCTTAGCCAAAGACCCCCACCTGGAAAAAAATTTTCCAGAAAAATGTAAGTTTCAGAAGATTTGTATGAACCAGTAACCAAAACCAGGAGATAGAATCAATACGTGTACATAAGCTTGACTGTAGCAATCAACTAATATTCCAGGCTAACAACTCTTTTCTAATAAGTTGCTCTCATGTAAATTGCACATGCTGGATAGGGTGAGTGAAAGGGAGCAAAGAGCTAGAAGAAATATACTGCTCAGGAGAATGGGATTTGGTGTATTCATGTGTCCCAGACCAGTACAAACAAAGTCCTGAAGTTAGTGTTACATGCAAGATTTTGCTTCCCTGTTCAGGAAAATGTTCCAGAATTTTTTCTCTGGTACTGTAAGGAAAGGAGTTGGAGGGTACTAGATGTCCCATTCATTCTGAAGCATGCATTTATATTTTATTTTCTGCCCTAGAACTTGCCCCCTATTA
This sequence comes from Zonotrichia albicollis, assembly GCF_047830755.1. Taxonomy (NCBI): domain Eukaryota; kingdom Metazoa; phylum Chordata; class Aves; order Passeriformes; family Passerellidae; genus Zonotrichia; species Zonotrichia albicollis. The sequence continues at coordinate 28,757,854 of NC_133824.1, read as the reverse complement.
AGTACAGAAGCAGCAGGATTGCTTGCTTTTTTCTTGCAACTAACTCCTGCTCTGCTAGTGCCTGGTTTCTTTCAGTGCAAAAAAGAGAAGTCTGAATAATGCCACATACTTCAAGCAATGTTTAGTTTTATTTGATGGCATCAATAACCAAAGCAAAATGTAGTAGAAATTAGAATTTCAGAATTGTGGCCAGGTTATCTAGCTGTTGAAAACTGATAAGCCTGAATTGCATCTGGTCGCAAGAGCTTTGCCAGTTTCCTAAAGGCAGCCCTTTTCTAGCCTGACTCAGTATAGGGAATTAAGGCTAAGGATTTAAAATTAGGCAACATGAAACCTGGGCTGCTCTTTGTTTCTGGGAAGGACTTGGTTAGGGTAGTTTTAGAGGGCAGAAGAGGGGAAGGACATGCATAGGAAACAAGATCCTGTGGAGTTTGACCTTTGGGGATTCAGAGGAGTGAGAAGGACTAACAGCATATATGCAGGATTAATGCAATGGAATTACTGCTCTGGGCTTTCCAAATTGCACATGCCCCTTCCTTTCCCTACAGCATGACTTTATTTTTAATTCTGGACTCTCCATCTGTCTTTTTGGCTACTCTCTCTGGCTGCTTCAAGGCTGCTGGGCCATGGGTCCAGGCCGCACACGTCAAGTCTTGTAGTCTTTGCTGCATCCTGTCAGGAGAATAAAGGCAGCTGTGGATGACTGAATTCAACAGCCTGGAGCACAGACAGCAAGCAGGGAGCATTCAGTTCAGTGCCTCTGGGGCAGCTGCTTGGTTTCCTGTCCCCTCAAGGCCAGCCCATGAAATCATGGGGGCATAGGAAGGACACTGAAGGCTGAAGAGGTAGATCTACAGAAAGAGAGTTTTAGTGTTTTTGCTGGACAGGGTCAATGTGGTAGGAGCTGGCAGAGTGGTTTTCTAGGAGATATGAGATGTACGCAGATGCACCTGCACAGACTGCTCATCAGCCGGATATCCCGTGGGACAATTTCAAAGGCACCAAGCACATTTAGCAACCCAAGTCCCATTGAAAGTCATTGACTTGAAAAATTTCCCCCTCTTTGTTCATTGCATGAAAAAGTGTATGTGACACGTGGTCATGCCACGAATGCTGTACCCCTGCATTTCTGTAGAGAACAGTTTGAAAGGGAACAGCTGACTGTAAGACAAGCAAAATTCTGAGCAACAAAACCCTAAATTAGTATCATATTCTGAAATGTACCTATGTAAAATATTACCTTCTTACTCAACAGGTATGTTCTCAGAGTGTGAATAGAGTCAGAGCCACTGACTAGTGACAAATATAAGACTTTACATCTTTTTCATAGCCCTGAAAAACCAACACAGCTGGTAAAATGGGGAAATTGGATCCTAATCTGGGTACCAGCAGAAATATTTATAAGGGCCAATCACCTGTCTATGTGAAGATTCCCTGATGAGTTGAGGGTTGTGGAGGAGCTGCCATGGACTGAAATTCAGCTTGCAGCACATTTAGCAGCAGTAAGGGAAGAAAAGAACTAGCCTGGGATTGATTTCATTGCCCAAAGGGGGTTTAAAGAGCTGGCAGTCAGAAAGAAAATAGTGCAGACTTGTAAGATGATTTTATATGATACAGTCAGTAAAGAAGCTTCCACCAAACAATTGTTGCTGAGGCCATTTCTAGGGTGAAACTCCTTTTCAGTTCACCCTTACAGATCTTGGTCTACACATGTGTGCTGGACTGCTCAGATGTCTTTGCAGAAGGCAGAGTTATCCTTGTCATACATAGTAGTATTTACCCCATCCAGATAGCTGCAAATCCATGTCTCTCCTTTGGGACTGTGTTAAGAGTTAGATCTGAGCAATCCCAGGGAAATAACATGTGAAGTTTTTATAAATCCCTGTTTTAACAGACTTTGTCCAGCCAGTGTAAAACTGTTCCTTATTACTTCTCTTTAAATATCCAGTGGAACACAATTCTAATAGTGCTAGTTCTGTTCCAAGCTCATAGAAGAGAGAAAAAGTTTCTATGGCCCCTTTATGACTGGGTGCGAATATTCTCAGAATTTCTACACCTTCTTCAGCTTTACCTAACAAAGCTCTGTCCTTTTCTTATTTTCACATAAAAAGGCTTGCAGGATTTGAGTCAGGTGGCCTTGTCTAGAGTGAGAAATATGAACAGCTTAATAAGAGGAGCAGCAGAAGCAATTCTGTCATTTTTTTCCAGGAATAGAGTAGTAAGGAGAATTAATAAAGAACTATTTAGCCATCCACCTGTGATCACTTCCTCAAACAAAGATCAAGTCTAAAATGATTGTCATTTACAGACTGTACATTAGTGAACATGAAAGAATGGAAGGCCTTGGCTCAGTTCCCAGTTTCACATCACAACTCCAGCATTGGGCAGATATGAGCTGTTTTCTTGTTGGCATCTCAGCTGAGAAGGGTCAGGACTGAGTAGTTTTGATGCCGAATTCCACTCTCACCCCTGGAGCTCAAGACAGAGCAGTCTGTGCTGTGGAGAAACAAAGTTTTTCAGTTTCTTTAGCTGCCAGTTTGGTCCATTTTAGGAACACGGAACTGCAGAGACATTTCTGGGTAATTTCTATTATTGCAGGTAGCCACATTATCTAATATTTTCCACTAACTGACCAAAGCTCCATTTTATAATTAGCCACAGTATTTTTGTCCCAGAAGACCATTTCAACACACTGCTTTTCAGCTAGAAAACAAAACATAGCAACACAAACAATGCCCCTTTGAAAATACTGAAGGAAATAATTTGACCTCTCTTTTATTTGGGGCCTGTTTTCTGGCTGATTTAATGTTTGTGTATATTCTTCAACACCTGTTCATCTATTCATTCGTTCATATTCAGTTCAGCGAGGTATTTGAACATCTTCAGAAATGAATGTGTGATGATACTCGACTGAATATGTGCTGGCAGTGACCTACTGCTGCGGATGAACAGTATGAGCCATCTGTGGAGAGGATCTCCATTGCTTTACAAGGTCCATTAACATAGAGCACATCTTAGGAGATGGAGGGTCATGACCACTTTGAGAAACCTGTATGGAAGCTGAGGATTTGTTTAGTTTATACTGCACATCTTTCATAGGAGGGTGTGGGGTGCAAGGAGACCTGGTGATGGAATAATGCTAACATTCCTCTTGTCCTTGCAGGCTCGGGGATCTGGAGGGGGCAGGAGACGGAACGATGCTGCCTCCCAGGATGATCATGACAAACCCTATGTTTGTGACAGTAAGTAGCAACCAGACAGCTTATTCTGCTTCCAGCCTGGTCCTACCAGCTCAGTGCACTCAGGGCTTCATATATTACAGCAAAACATTCTGCTGCTCTCTGGCTTGCATGTTTGCCACCTGCTGCTGATGCTCTTGGTGTTTTTGCATGAAGGAAATAAAATAAAGTTCTCGGCAAGACTCCACTTTTCTTTGCCCTTTAATATATCATCTCTTATCTTTTCTTTCTCTCTTTCGGGCTTCTCTGCCTTTTGTCTTCTTTTCCCCCATGTAAGTTTCACCCTCTATTTCTTTCTCTGTTTCAGATAGTTACAAACAAAAGCATAACTCAAAAATCTCCGACAAAGGTACTTCACCCTTGTTGTGTCTCTTGATATATTTGGTGATTCTCTTCCCTTCAGTCCTTTTAAAATCTCACTGGGCTAAATTCTGAAGGTCTTATCCCTCACCAGATGTCTTGTGGCATCATCAAAAGCTGAGCCCTTCTAAGAAACAAATAACATCTCAAATGCTTTGTTTTGATACGTATTCCCTTTGAATACAGTCCTGCTGTTTGGTACCTTGCAGTTGGACTTCAGGTGAAGCAAGGCATTGTCTGAATGGAAAAATTATACTAGAGCCCAGCATCAACACTGAAGGAGGGTACCAGAGTCGCAGTATGAGTGAGGAGTCTAATATTTGTTATGCAATTGTTTGAGGTTTTTTTTTTTACACTCTAGTCCTTGATGCCTTCCTTTTTCTTTTGATATTCTTTTTTTGCTTTGTTTCTGTGAAGGTCACTTATCTTACCCACATCATTTTGAGATATCCCATCTTAAGGCTTATTCTAGAATGTACATCCAATTGTAATTTGTGCTACCAGGTGCCTTCTAGCCTGTAAGACAATAACCTAAAAAAAGGCATTAGAAGTAGGAGGACAGCAAATCTTCACTTCTGTTGTCCAAACCAGCTGGTTTTGAGGACAACTAGAACCCCCTTTTTGCCTATCTTGCAACATTACCAACCTTAAAATAATAACTCTTGCTGTGTCAATCTTTGGAGGGATTTTCTGCTGATTTTTAAAAACGTGAGGAAATAAGGAGTTTGCATGGTGAATAAGAACTATATTCCATGTGAAATCATATTCTTGTATGGTGAGACGAGGTAACTGTATGTGCCCAGAAACCAAAGACTTGCATATGAGGGGAACATGACAGATGATAAAAACATAGTCAAGGAGGAAGAGCCCTTAAAGTTCTGAAGAGTCAGAAGACCTATGCTGTGGTTAAATAGCAGTCCTAGTGCACTGGAAGAACTAAAATGTGTCTTCTAAGACTTCAGTGAGAGCCCAAGATGTATCTTGTTGAAATCCACAGGTTTCCTTTGCTGGTGGTATATGCAGTATATGCATATCTTTCTTTATCTCTTTTCTGGAACATCCTTCTAAATCCAAGGACACTTGTCAGTGGTAGTAATTTGGAACATGATGACTCTCTATTGTCTGATCTTGCACTGCTTTTGGATTTTACCGAGAACTCCCAATATGCATAGTAGTGATTTGCACAGAGTAGATTAAACATGGAAGATACCAAAGCAGGCAGCAGAAATCTGGCCTGAAGTCAAGACTCTCATAAATTGTTGCATTGACAGAATTTGCCTTGGCTTACATTTTGGAGCACAAAATCTCATCTTTAATGTTGGAAATGTTTCCTATTTCATATGGCTGACACCTTTCACTTTTAGGAAACTTACAGTTACAGGTGCTTCATAAGGAATTTTGGACTCCAGATTTTGCACAGTGACTTCTCCTTTTCCATTGTAGATAGCTGATAAAAGGGTTATATGACAGCAGAACTCTTTTATCTGAGTTTAGAGAAGAAGGGAAGAACTGTCCCAGTTGTAATGTCATCATCCTGAAGAATATCCTGCCCATGTTAAATTTCTATATAAACATGACATGCCATTAATTATGAGTAACTGGCCTATTATCCTGCTTAGGTGGATTTCTTGGATTAATTTTTTCTTTGAAATGATTTGATGAATATTTTTATAGATAAAACTCAATCTAATTGTGGTAGTTTAGGAATTGGTTTGCAGTACTCCTTGTGCAGATGTTGTGGGCAGATAAGTTTGTTTTACATGGAAACATGCAGGTGAAACAGTGTATATGTTTCCTGTTTAGGAAAGCATTATTCCCTCAATTGCATTATGGGTACAAATAATTAGCTTAATGGGCCAACAGTTTGCTTCTTCTGTAGTTTATTTAATTTGCCTCCAGGTTGCTTTTTCTGCAAGTACACTGATATTCGAGTTTTGAAAATGACCAGAGAGAAGACAGCATAAACACAGCTAAACCAAATTCATTTTCTTATAAACTGCATGGGGCACAAAAAATGATTTGTGGTCAAAAACTACTTTGCCCTTTTATCATATTTGCACATTCATATTTATGGTAAACAAGAATAAATCAACAGATCTCATTAGTTATAAAAGGGTTTTAGAAAACAATGAGACAGTGTGTTGGTAAGATGATGCAAGTGTGATGCCCAGTGGCACTGCCCCTTGTGCTGGAAAATAGCAATGTTACCTCTGAAAAGACCTGACTTTTTCTGTAAGAGGCATTCAGACCTACATCAGTATTCAACTTGGTCCCAATATTAAAGCTGACTGGAAACATGCAATTTCTATGTGATAAAGGTTTTCAAAGCTCAAAATATTTTGTCCTCCTGTGTTTTTAAGAAGAGGTGGTTGGATGCCTGTTTGTGGAAGGAAACATTCTGAAATACTTCAGCTGGTTTTACTGAGCATATACTCTAGTAGAAGTTCAGAATAAAACATTTGATCAAAGAATCAATAAAATTGCTAGGATAATCATGAAATGCATTGTTTCATCACATCACCAAGTAGAAAACTTGGTGGTCAGATTTTCAGCCAGTTGCATTGGATTGTTCTGTGCCTTGAGCTCCCTTGGGATGGCTTCAATTACAACAGTAGCAGGCAAGCCTGGTTGGAGATGGGTATAAACTGCAAATGGTAACATAGCCAAATGGCTTAGCAGCTGTATGAGAGCAGTCCCAAAAGTACCTTGAGCACCTGGCAAGGAAAGGCAGCAGGTGCTTCAAAGAAGAGTGGAAAGTAGAGCTTGAAAAGCAAAGCAAAGCCTCTGATGACAAGCAAGTGGAAGGTGGACCACCACCACTGTTCCTGATGAACAGGGCATGTGATTTTTAGAGGGACAGAGTGAATGAATAAATGAATACCTACATGGTTAATAATAAGAATTGATGCCATTTCACTGTCAAATATTCAGCTAGGGAATCATTATTCCGACTGAGCAGTCTTCTTAGAAATCCTTCTACTATTTTATTAGTGTTTATTATATATTACTTACTACTTTTTCGAAAGAAAAACCATCTCTGAATTTGTATCTAGAAATTTGTATTCAGGTTTAAAAGTTGCAATCAGTTGTAGCACTTGAGTTCCATGATTCCAAATGTCTACTTCCTTTAGCCAGAGAAGTTAGTCTGTGCTGAATCTCTGCAAGCAATTAACTTTCCTGCTGCCCCTCCTCACTTTTATGCTTTCACTCTTCTCAAGTTCCCATGGAGACATGGGACTATGTACATACTTCCACCTTTTTCTTCTGTTCCTTTGTCTACGGAAGAATTCCCTTGCCCACCTCTTAAAGAAATTATTTCTTTTCCTTTTACCAGTATGTCCTCATCTCCTTTTAGTTTTATTCCCATATAAACTCCTATTTTAGCATAGCAACTTATATCCTTTTTTTTTGTAGTCCTTCTGAGACTGAACTGTACATTCAGATCCATTCCTTGTGCAAAATGAGCATTGACTGAAACCTTCCTAGGATTTTTGATGGATCAGTGACTAACACAGCATTGTATGTACCCAGAGACACTGATCTTGTAGTATTTTGTAGAAGCTGATTCTTTCCTCAAGAACTTAAGGTTTCTCTAGTTATTTACCTACGTTCTCTCTGCTGAAGTCCAAGACTAGCAGTCCTTGTACTGTTCTTGAGGGAAAATAACAATGTCTTCTATGTCTGCAAACAGTTACTGCGGCTTCTTTCAGCTGTGCTTTCTTCAGCTCTTCTACTAAGCTTGTTTCTTTCATGTGGAAAAACTCCAAAGTACTTTTTAAAGTGGTAGTGGCCAGAACGAAGTTAAACGTGCTGTTCTGAGGAAAGACGCATTTCTGAATATGAGTGGTTCATAGATTTACTTGTACTTACAATTACTTTTAAAAACTGGATTTAAGATACTTGCTCTGCTATATATCCATGAGAGGCACAGAGATGGCTGACCTAACAGGTTATTCAGTAATCATCTCCTGGTATTATCCCTTCTGGTGTGAATCCCTAAATAGATCAGCAGTAAGATCTAGAATAAGATGCTTGTTCAGATGTACTCAACAAACAACTCTCCCACCATATCTGCTATTCTTGGCATCCTTTGAATATATTATTAGTAGAAAAGACAAGATTAGATAGGTAAGGACATTAAAAAAAAAATACTGACTAACATAGATGTTGAATAGAGCACATGGTAAAAGGGAAACAGAATTGACTCTGGCAGTTGAACATTTTCTGCTCATGTAGGATATTTGTTTTCTCCTTTGCTCTGGTTAGCAACCCATTTATTGAAATGTGCACAGCTGTATTGTTGAGCTGCACGTGTTTTGGGGTTTGAACTGGGGTTCAGAGTTACTGTGATCTTAATACAGCAGGTAGATTCTGGGACTTGTCCTCAGGGGACACTGAAACAAGGACTATTTACCTCCCTATTCTACCTGCAGAAAATTCCCTATGGAATTGGATGCTAAATAGCTGCTCTCATACTACAGGTGTACAGTGTGACTATATTATAGTGTGTACAGTACTGAGCAAAGAGGGATGAATGTGAAGTCTTTGTACCAGTGGAGGTCAAAATGCATTGTTAATGTTTGAGATCTCTTAACCAAACCAGTGCAAAACAAGGACAGGGGGATTTTTTTTGGTCTTTTTTTGTCTTTTTTTTTTTTGAGTGGAGTGAATGGTAGGACAGGAAGATAACTTTGAGGAACGGCTGCCTGCCAGAAATTAACTCAAGATTCAGTATTTGACATAGTACACCTGAGAACAAGGAACAGGAGGCAACAGAGAAAAGCAAAGAAAGACAATGAGTGGGACAAAATTCAGTGACCAAAAAGACCCCAAAATCCAAAGAAACCCTAGCATGTACTCCTCCAGTTTCCTGTTTCCACTGGAAACATGGATTGTTTCCTTCTGTCTCATACTGGTGACAGATTGTGCAAAATGTATGTGGAGAGCTGGCTGGAACACAGCTCACAGGCTGCCAAGGACCAAATGTGTAACTATTTCAAAATGACAGCAACACAGCCATTAGATATTTGATGAGGAAATCTTTTAAGTCATAGGTTTCAAATCCCCTTTTTAACAGGGGAAGTATTTTATATTAATTTTAATCATTGAGAAATATAATCAGAGAAATAATTTGTTTATCCAAAGAATTGCAGGGTGCTACAGTCCAGAACATAGAAGAGAGGTCTCTTTTGTGAAACACTCAATGCTTGCAATTATACTGTTCCCCCCCCCCCATAATGTAGTTGTGTAACATCTTAATATCAGTCTTCAAATTTGAAGGAAAGTAAGGTTTATCACAGGAGAATGTTTGGTGGCCTCATAAAAAAATCTCTCCCTCTTCCCCATTTGTGACATTTGGTCTGCACTGCTGAATTGCTGCTTACTTACTCAGCTTGTTCCTAAGGCAGCATTCACATCAGCCCATAGCAACAAAATATCCTTTGAATGCAGGAAGATTTGGAGTGGGTTATGTTCTACAAACTCCCACTGTTTTTATTGAGCTTGGCCACCTAATTAAAGATCAAGTCAACTTCCCAGTGTTGAGATTCAGGATGAAATCTACCACATGCAAGGATGATGAGCCTATCCAGCAAGGGAAATTGAAGATAAAAAAGTCAAAGCTGCTGAAAGGAAGGCCACTGGACAAAGTTTATGAAAGGCACACTCTCACTTGCTATGTGTGAGCTGCATACTGTTAAAAACTAATCAACAGCATGCATCTCAGACTGGGAGAACCAGTTCTCATTATGCTTTTGTCAGCTCTAAGAATGAGAAAGATGTGGTGTAAGCACTGGTGTGGATGCTGGAACTCATGGATTCCAGTCCTGGTAATGAAAAAAGATCACTGTGTGGGCAACTCAGCCCCTCTGTGGTTCTCTTTTTTCAGAACTGAAATGAGAATAGTATTTCCCACTCAGGAATGTGGAGGAAGATTAATTAATGTTTGAAAAGCCACTCTGCAGTGGGAAGAGTTATATAAGAGCTAAGTGTTTATTAATGATCACCCTTTTATAGAAACTACTTCTTAGCACAGTGATACAGTAGATTAATAAAATGTGCTCTTACCTGGAAAATAAGAGATTTGGGTGAATTCAGGAAGATTCAATCTGTTGAAGAATCCATGAAATTTTGATTTAGTTTCCATTCTAGCAAAGTCTCACTGCAGCCAATGGTTCTTTTGCCTGACTAATATCATGACCCTTTTCCCTCTGCAAAAGTCTGATTTGTTTGAGGAACATGAAATCTCTGCAGTTTCAATTCATGGCATTGCTTCGGACTCTTTTATGACACAAAGTGAATTTGAAAAAATGGAAAAATCTAGACACCAAGAACAAAGGCTGCTGGAACTGCAAATCTTTGGTCCTACAAAGGATCTGCTGAGACAATGTAAACCAAATTTATTTGCCTCAGCTCTGGGCATGAAGTCCTTCAAATCAATTTCTCACAAGGCATGTCAGAGATTGCTGTCACCCTTGAAGGCCACCTGTAAGTCCTCACAATGGAAAGGACTCAGCTGCAGAATTACTACTGACTCAGCTTATATTGATACTTGCTTTTTCCCGGTGAGCTGATACTTTTTTGCTGAAGAAGGTCGAGTCTCCAGACCCGTCTGATTTCCTATGTCATCCTTAACACCATAGCTAAAATCCCTGCAGGATCCTGTAAGGAATGGAGTAAACACCACCATCTTGGGACTTTCTGCAGGGAATGCAAGTCTCCTTTTGTGCATTGATCACCTGATAGTGTCCTGGAAATAATTTGACAGAAGTCTTTGAGCAGTATTTGTAATTCATAGCAATAGAATTATTTTTTAAACATTCTTCTTCAAACACATAAAAGTAAGTGGGATAGAGTAGGATACTTGATGAGCTGATCCAGCTCATCTAGCAGATGGTCAATCTACTAGAAATGTAAATCTCTTTCTCCATTCTAAGTAAAGCTGCAACATTTATGTAATTAGAGGAGGTTACCATTATAAAAGAATTTAAGCAGTGAGCTCTTTCTGGGTTGATGATTACTTAAGTGTTATGCTTTTCCACTATTCCAAATATGGGGAAAGTCACACAGAACTGCTGATATCTTGTTGTTTTGACTCTTGTTCAGCATCTGTTCCACTGCTTGTCCTTTGCCCTGCAGGACCACAGAGAAGGAGAAGTAGTTTCCCCCTCCAAAATGCACTGGAAGAAAACAAGGATGGTACTAGAAGAGGGAGTCTGAACTGATGTTTTGTGGAGCGCATGCATCTAACAACAGTCTAGTTCTTCAAAATGTCTGGCAATTGTGTTAGGTTTAAATATGAAAAATGAAGGCAGATGCTTCAAAGAATGGATGTGCATATCTATATGAGTATTTTAGTTCTCTCAATATTCCCTCTTCCCTCCTGCAGTAGGTCTCCTTTCTAAATCAAGGCCATTCAAAGACTTAAAAAAATCTGTGACTGAGGACAGGACATATTGAACTTCCAAGAAACTTCTGTCTTGTTATGATGATGCTGTGATCATCACCTTGCACGATGAAGATAACTGGGAAAAAATATCTAATATTCCAGATCACTCATATGTACCATGAGCTTGTTTTACATGTTTCTAATAAAGAAAAGCATTTTCCTGGAGGGAGCTTGCAAATCAGAAGAGATTAAGAATGAAATATATTACTGTAATAAGCTTTTATTTACAGTTTTTTATGATCTGTTCCAAAAGGTGGAACATCAGTTAGTGTTTTCTGAGTAGTAGCAGAAAGGAATAAAATTTTAAATTTTATGTATATGTAAATGAATAAATGGGATGAGGGTGGTTGTTTGTTTGGTTTATTTTATTTTTTAAAAATTTATTTGTGGAGTCTTTGACATTCCCAGACTCAGGTGTCTGGAGAATGGAAAGTAAGTATCTATATATCTTGCAGGACACATATTGGGGCCAACTTAAGCTTTTAGGAGTGGATGGTCACAATGCAGGACATACTGCTGGACATGACATTTATTTCTGTGTGAAATCCCTGAGGTTAATTAAGGTGACTGAAAATGTCTCTGGGAGGAAAAAATTGCAAGAAAGGCACTAAACTTTTTGTCTTTGTTTTCTAGTCTTTTAAAATGGCAATATTTGACAAATAGCTGTATAAAAGAAAATAAACATTCAAAAAATGCTTTGAAGATGAAAAGTGATAAATTTTTGAGACGAGAACATGAATTAAAAACTTTATAGAAAATCAATTCATAAAACTTTATAGAAAATCAATTCATATCTAATGAATCCTATGATGTTGCCTGCCCTTGCTAATCTCCCTGTGAAAGTGTAGACCTTTCATCACCCCAAGCTGTTTGATTCTGTCCTTAATATCTGTTGACTTAATCCTAAAATAAATGAAAGTTCAGAAGCAGTATTCTCTGTCATATATTGCATTGTTCATTGGAGTTTACCTGGGCAAATAAGTATCACTACCACATATTTTTTTAGCAAGAATCTGTGGATGATTTCCATCTCCTTATCTTAACTGGGAATCTGTGAATAAAGCTATTTATTAACCTCTTAGAGAAAGCCTTTAAAAATCACAGCTGCTTCCTTTTTTCAGAGATCAGTAATGAAGAAAATAATGTCGTTTCTTCTCAGTCTTGTTCCCATTGCTGTGCATTGTGCAGCACCACCACTGGAACTGGCATTTCATTTAATTTTATGTGCAGTCTTGTTAGTAATCTTAGCAGAGAGGATTAGGGCTCTGTGATCTGCAGGGACGAAATGCATTTGCCTAGCCTGTGAGAAGGACTGCTGGCAGCATGGTGGGAAGAAAGCTTGTTTGGAGACTTGCAGCTGCAGGGCTGCCTCTGTCACCTTTCACCAGTGCCAGCTGGAAGGGTTTTGGGCAGGTGCATGGAGTGCATGGTGCTGTTCTCAGGGGAAAGGGAGCATTATTTGAGAGGATGCTGCTGTGGTTGTAGATTACACTGATGTTTCCATTCTCTCTTCCCCTCCCTCATATCTCCTTTCCATCCAGTCTGTGGCAAGCGTTACAAGAACAGGCCTGGGCTGAGCTACCACTATGCTCACACCCACCTCGCCAGTGAAGAGGGTGATGAAGCCCGTGAGCAGGAGACCCGCTCTTCCCCCGTCCACCGAAATGAAAACCACAAACGTGAGTAGGATCTTCCCTTTGCCTTTGAGATCCTTTTCAGGGGTGTTATCTCCACCCTGTCTTTGCCTTGGGGAGGCTGATGTTATTGCCTAGCTCAGTTGTGAGTGATTGGGACGTGGATGCTTGGAGCTAATCAGCCACAGCTCACACGGGTGCTGGCTCAGCTAGTCAGGAATTCATTTCAAACCCAGCATTATCTCTGCAGCAAGTCACTTTTCCATTACTGCTCCTGTGGGGAGGAGGTGGCAAGGAGAGGGGGGAAAAGAAGAGATGGCCGAGCTGCCCATCATCAAGCAGCCTCCCAGAGGTTCTTAGTAAGGATGCTGAAGAAATACACATCCAGTCATTTCAGGGGACTGCCTTTGTTTTGCCTTTAAATAAAAGATATTTGTCAATGTCTCAGTTTTTCAGTATGAAAATAACCACCTTTCTCCCTTATACCTTCACCTGCTGCATAAACAGCTTACCCTCCACTTTGCCAAAAGCTGCTCCTTAGTTATGGTTTGATAAAAGCTATGAAAACACATCAGAACTGGTCTGCAAGGAGAGCAGGAACGAAAGGAGAATGTGCCTCAATTTCCCACACTGGTACAATGCTGAAAGAGATCTAAGTCGTCCAAATCTTTCTGTGATGAGTCACATATGCTCAGTGTGAGCATAAGGTCCATGACCCTGTTTGACTGTCCCTTCTGTTCTCCCTAGGCACAGAACAGGAAGTCAAGGATGCTGTGTTCTATTACTGATTTTTGCAAGTCTCTAATCCCCTGTTTCTCAGTTTTACATACTATGTGATGTTTGCTGTGACCTTGGGATTTGTGTAGATAGCTTTGTTCACTTTCAAAAAGTTCTTTTGGATCAGCATATGATCTGTGTTATTTTCATTCAAAGTAATAAAGCAATAAAATGCTTACAGGGAAAAATATGCAGGGAAACACTTTCTAATACCTTAAGAACTGCAAGAAATATGGAAGTAGGAAAACATTTTTTTTCTAAGTGGCATAATTGATAATTGTCCCCAGGGAAGTGTGGGAGGGGGCTTCCTTCCTCCAAAGCATCTGCTACTAGCCACTGTCTGAGCTTGAAGGACTGTTTAGTGTGATCCCATTTGGCAAGCTCTATGTTTCTGTCACTTTTATGCTCTACCTTTTTAGTTATTCACATGTTTGGTAGATTCACAGTAAAAGTAATTTTGACTCCTCCAGCTGTTGATAAACTTGAGCTGTCAATGCACTAAGAGTGACTGCTTGGGCAGGCAGGAGAATGTCAGTGTTCACCCAGTAGCTTTTGTTTACTTAACATTTACACCCGTTTTGGGAGTATTTTTCGTTGGTTGGTTGTTTTTTTCCTGTGCCTGGAGTAGTCAGTAATAGTTACATACCTGAGAGGAATATTGCAAATCTGAACTGAATTAATACTGATAATGGTCTTGCAAAGATGCCCAAAAAAAGAAAGGTAGTGTCCCATACCCTGAATTCAGCTTGACACAGGTGCTAAGGGGTCTCAGTCCTTGTGTCTGGTGCTTAGGAAATGATAGAAGTTAACTAGAAGAGCTATGGTAAGGTTAGGAGCAGCTGACTTTGGCCCATGATAAAAAAGGTGCATTCTACACTGCGGGAAAGAGTAGCGTGAGAGCTGCTTGGGATTGTGTTCCCTCAGAGCATGTGGCAAAGGGAAGCTGCTGATGCACAGATCCACAAGCGGGCAGAAATTTAGAACCATTGGGATAAACCTCTCTGATGCCCAGATTCCTGAGTGGAAAGCATAACCAGCCAGGAGCCAGTGAGCTATGGGCAACAGCCATGCAAATGTGCAGATCAGCCTTGGGGAAAATCCCAGATGCTGGAAGGTAACTGTCCCAAATGGCTGAGCTGCCACAGTGGCTGCTTGTTCCCTTTTTGCCTGTTTGTTTGTTTAGAGCCTTGAGCTCAGATCTTGCATCTTTGCTCTTCCACTTGGCAATATTTAATTTATGCTGCCATTTATCTTCCATGTGAATGCTAATTGTCCACATTGCTAATGTGCAGTCATTAAATGGTCCCTTTGTACAGGGGGATGGTGGGGAGCCAGAGCATCAGATCCTTCCTCTCCCCTAAGAACTGCTAGGCATGTGTTATGAATTAGATTTGACAGGTCTGCGGCATCGTAGGTCTCGAGCTTCAAGAGTCCTCTCTGCGTGGGCTTGGGGGGTGGGGTAGGGGGAGGGAGGGAAGGCAGGGGGATGTTAATCCAAACAGCTAATCCACAGCCCACTGAGCAGGAGGACCAGAGATATGGTGTAGAGTAGGATCTGGTTATTTGCTGAGCAGTGTGTCAGAGATACGAGCAGCCTGATTTAGAAGAGGCAGGGCAAATCAAAGCGGCCCTCTGGAATTCGTTGTGCCCTGGGAGGTGAGCACGAGGTCAGTAAAGTTCAGGAGGGTGGCTGCTGCATGAACTTCCTTCCTCTGTACCCTCGTCTCCTCTACAGCTTCCACTCCTTGCAGAACCTGCAGTAACAGCAGCCTTGGTGATGCAGGAGGGAGCAGGGCTTCTGCAGGATTCAACTGTTGGTGCCCTAACTGCTGCCAGATCAAGACCTGAAAGCCTCTTGTCTTTTTGCATATTCAGTCCCCTCTATTTCATACACAGACCAATTTGAGGAGGTCAGAAAATTATCCAGAGATTGGAAAAGAGATGTAGATAGGAGGAACCTACCTAAAACTGAGACCCATTGAATAGGTGAATCAAAGAACTGGGACTGGCCCAAGTCCCATGTCTCACCTCCTTGGCACATCTCACTGTCCTCGACTGTGTAGAAGGTTTGTCTGTTTACATCTCTTTACATCTCTGTCTCCTTCTGTTCTTTCTCACATATAGATTACCTGTTGCAACATGAAAGATAGTTCAACTGTCAACACCTTAGCCTGTGATTTGTTTGAGTTTTAGTGGCTTGCTTTTTATGCTTTATCTAGCCCTTTGACACAAATAAACAGCCCTTCCTCGGTGTCTAGTCTTGCCTCTGCCTATACAAACATTTATTTCTGACCTACTCTCTGATTTTGTTACCTGAGTATTGAACTGTGAAAAGGAAATTATAGAAAACCCTTTAAAAAGTCAACCTCCCATTTCCTCAACTCCACTGAAAAAATAAATGATTCCACACCATTTTCAGACTTTTTCTCTGCTGGCTTTTCCTCTACATGTTGGCACTGAGACCGTGAGATTTGTGAGCCCAGGGTGCATCCAAGCCTGCCACAAAACACCTGCTGTTTTATTCCATCTCTCTCCATGGGTACAGGCCAGCTCTGGGGGCAGCTGGTGCTCACAAATTTTGAGGCACTTCTGATATAAGAATTACATTAGACTTCTATCTATTGAAATGTCTCTGTGAATGAGTGTACTAGTATAAATGCTCCTTCTTAATTCCTGGGAGAATAGGATAGTGTGTCTACATGGAGAAAAACTTCCTCTCCTTTAAAGGAGAAGAGTTCTCAGTGGCATTTTGCTGTGTGAAATGTTGATTGCAGGCGGCTGTGCAGGAGCAGCAACTGAACAGCATCTTATGCCCACAAGCACTCTGGCCAATGACATCCTAAATGAAGTACATTGTGCTGAGTGCAGGTTGATCCATTGTGCAATACATGTAGTTAAGGAAAATGCATTCCTGTGCCCTCCTGCCCCTCAGCTAGCTTAAACATCTGCCCTGCAAAACCACCTGTGTACACTATTTCATGGCATCAGCCTGTTGTGCCCAGTTCCATCACAGATTTTATTATGTGGATAAATCTCTACTGGAGAGACCAGCCAAAGTTGTTTGTGTACTCTAAGCATAATTGGATACCCAGTCTCCAGAGATAAAAAATTAATGTGCTAACCTCAGTGTGCCTCCAAGCTGTCCTCCAGCTCCCCCACACAGTCATCTTTGAAACATTTTTATTTCCATCCAGGCAGGGGGCTGGCCATGAATAAATGAGGAGAGTCAGCCCCTCAGTTGGAGACAAGCTGTTTGTTCCTCTCCACAAGCAGCATCAATTTGAAAAGCTACATCAGGCCTACTTTTCCCTGCCTCAGTGATGATCCTTGCTGGGGCCATGGTGGGAGCTACTTCTGAATGGAAGGATGCATCAATGCCCACCTTGCAAGAAGATACCCTGCAGCAGGTGCTTTTCAGTGAAAATATGTACATTACCTTGAGTAAACTTCTTAGTCATTTAATCTGTTTGGGTTTTCTCTTTTCAGAGTTTGTTTTCATAAGGAAAAACACTCAAAATACTAAAAGAAACAGTAATGATTGGAGTGTTTGAACTGTGTAAAGATTTCCCTTAAATCCTTTTTGCAGCTGTAAATCACTGAGACTTTTGTGAGGGTATTTTGCAATGCTGAGTTAAAAAATAGATCAGTTGTTTAGAGTTATGGCATAGTGGAAAATCCCAAAATCATCTCCTATGTCGACGGAGAGCTAATCTGCAACCCACTTTTTTGTTTGTTTGTTTTGATTGGAGTCATGGGGTGGTTGTCTTTGTAATTTGGTGTTTCTTTTCTATACTGCCTGGAGAAGGACCAAAATGTTGCTGTTGATGTGCAACTGTCATTGAAGAGAAGCACTGAGTGCTTCTCAGTAGTTTGTGGGAAAATATTTCCAACCTGACTAATTGGTTTTTGAAACATGTGTTGCTTCAACAGCACATCAGCTCTCGATTTAGGATTAATGTATTTGTACAAATAAATCATTAATGTATTTGTAGGGTTTTATTCCTTTTTCTATCTCCCTGCTTTTTCTGCCTTATTTTTTTCCTTCTCCACGTAGAATTCGAACCAAGTAAAATCCAAATGCTTTGACTGAATTTGAACTGAATAGGTGCTCTCTGCCTTCTCACACTCCTCCAGTGGGTAATTTCCAGATAAAAGCCTACAAGGGACCTAATTCATGGCACTCGCCATTCTCACCTGAATACTGAGGGATGGTGCCAGATGAGGCTGTATATTGGGCATTCTAATACCTTCTTGAGGTGGGATATATTATTCCTTTAGGGGAGTGTGCTTCAGTGGCCAGGCGCCAAGTCTCTACAAAGGCACCCCTTAAAGTCAGGAAATCTGTATGTTAAGATGTCCAACTCTTGTCTGCCTACTCTATATCTTCTACTCTAGTGCTCATGAGGCACTAGACAATTACAAAGTTTTACTCCTAGCAGTGGGTTTTTGGCTGATGCTTTAGGAGTTCCTGCAAAAGATTCTATAAGGTCAGTGCACAGAAATTCTATTAGATGCTGCCTTAAGGTGGAGGAACACTGATTCTCTAAATCTACTGAATCCAATCAGTTGATGCTATATTTTCCTAGCTGTACCTTCCAGCTACGTAGCTCACCTTCCACCTCTTTCATTAGCTGTTCAACTTAAGGGCCACACTGATTCCTGTGAAAGAGATGATCAAACCCACACTTAGAGGCTTCCTCTGACTTTTACAGATGTACCTCCTTTTCCTAGCACTTCTTATAGTGCTCCTTGGCTGCACTTCTTTGTGAGCAGGGGCTGTAGGAAAGGCAAATGTTTCAGAGTTGCTAAACGTTGTGCAAAAGCAACAGCTTCTTCTATCCCCACACTACTAGCTAACTCAAAAAAGGAGATAAAATCCAGTTACTAGAGAGACCTGGCAACACTTTGGGTGGGTGGTTTGCAGCACCTCGCAGTAGCATATCCTGCTTTTCTGGCTGCCAGCAAAAGGGCATGCCCATCCCATGTGGGGGAGTGCAGCGTGGGGAGCCAGAGCTAGTGGAGGCCATGGGGCTATGCAGGATGATTAGCACAACTCTGGGAACAGAACACCAGCCATTTCCCAGCGTTACACCCAAGTTCCAAGTGTGTTTGGTAGAAAAACAGCACCACATCGACACAGATGTGCCGCCTCCAGCCTGCTGCAGGGCCCTGTATCAAGTGCCCCAACACTTCCCAGTTTTGGGCCAGCCAACATGCTTATCTCTGGTGCTAACAACAGAGTAAGTGACTGGCAATTTCCTCTCATTCAGTTTGATTTACACTTCTTCCTGAAAAACGGCAATGAAAAGCCCATGCACTTTATTCACAGTGAGGAGTCCGCAGAAATAGCTGCGCACATCCCTGCCTGGCTGTCTGTGTGAGAGAGCAAGAGCCTGGGGCACCCTTGAGCTGTGCATGGCCTGCTCCTCACCACAGCAGCAGCTGCGTTCTTTCTTTGTTCCTCCCCAGGCAGGGTCTAGCCTTGAGCACAGAAGCCTTCTCTGGTCTGCCTCTCTGCCCACCATTGCTCGCTGTATCCAGCAATAACAGCGACAGAAGGGGCTGCATGCCCAGCCAGCCATCTCCCTCCTCTTCCATCAAAGAAAGCCACAGTCCAGGCACTGCTTTTCTGTTGCCTTCTCCTTAAAGCCATGTTTTCATTTAATCATCAGAGTGTAATTTCTCTCGTGAGTCTGCCTGGCCTGCACTGAGCCGTTCTGGGCAGCAAGCGGAGGGGCCGCGCTGCGATTCCTTCCACCGGAGAGCAGAGGCAGGCGGGCGGCAGGGCCAGCGCAGCCAGCCGGGCCCGCGGTCACCATGGAGACGGGCCGGGCCTGCCAGGGAGGAGCGCTGGCAGCCGGGGGGGCGAGGACGGGCACATGGAGACATGGCTCGGATTATCTGTCCCCGAGCCTCCAAGGGGCCTGACCACTGCGAGCGCAGGCTCTTGGCCGGCGTTCTCCTGCTCAGGCAGACTTGCCCTTTGCCAGGGAGAAAAAGGGAGGAGCTGGAAAGGAAAACTGGCCCCATCTCAGACAAAGAGTCTTGTAAATGAAACAAAAAAATCCCAACAAACAAAACACCAACAAAAAAAGTAAATCCACCCCTTTTCCTCCATCATGAAGTGCACTGGCTTGACTCAAGCCTAAATGCAGGGTCCTGCGGTCTCTATTGTGTTCTGAAGATTCTTGTTGCAAACAGAGTAAATGGCCTGATTCAGAGCCCTTTGAATTGAATTGAAAACCTCCAGTGTGCTTTATTGGTTTTGGATCAAACCCAGAAGAAACAGGTAAGAGCTGGACAAAGTGTGCTAGGAAAAATCCCTTTGTGAATGCATGTATCTCTGACTGTAGCCAATTCACGGTAATCATTGAAATAAATGATGCACATTGAAATAAATTATCCGCACCCCAGCAGCAAGGCATGCTCTCCATGCATTCTCCATTGCCTTCCCAGCAATGTGGGTATGACAAAAAACAGGGATAAAATGCTGCCAAACCTAGATGCATATCTTAAATTATGGTTCAGTATTGTGCTGTATTACCTACAGGCTGAAGAAATATATGTGACAGTGATTTTTTTTATCCAGGAGCAGTATTTCTTTTAAGCACTTGTATTCTTTTAACCCATATTTCTTTTAAGCACTTGTTCCACCTCACAAGTTTTTGAAGATTGTGATCCAAGTCATCAAAATAATTTCACACAGAAATCATAAAAATGCATAGATATAAAGTTCTATTTATTTGGGGGTTTGTCTGTATATATTTAAGGATCACATTTTGAAGAAAAATTATTTAAGATATCTGTACTCTGAATTTTCTGTTTAAAAAACAGAGACAAGGTTTCCTTCTTCTGAACTTGCCTTCCATCAAAGAAATTTTCTGCAGCCCTGAGAAGCAGAAAACTTCTAATCTCTAAAAAGAGATTTTTATTGAGTCATGTGGCTCCAGGAGATGATGTAGAAAAGAAAATTCCTCATTTCTTGATTTTATTTCATTATAAGCAGCTTGCTTTTATTATTAAACTGAAACTACGTGGAAGACAACTTACAGGATTTTTTTTTTGTTGTTGGGAGGGGTGAAGGGAAGTTAGAATTCTCTTTAGAGCCTCTGCTTTCAAAATCAAGAATGCACATAAGGTATTTTATATATTTAAACTCAGTCAACTTGTTTAGTTTTCAGGTTTTGTCTACAGAACAAAGTTACTGTGTGATACACTACATAATTTATGTAATTTAACGAACTTTGCTAAAAGACTACTGTGAATGATGATACCATATTTTAAGTAGTTCTTTATTCTGCTCAGCTTGTTGTAGCTTGAAATTAACTTGATTAGGCTGAGAAGAAAAAAAAAGTTCCAGAGTGAATGCATACCAAATTTATTTGGAAATACTGACTTTTTCACTCTGCATCCTGTCTTCACATGAATCACCGTTCAGGTTCAGGGAAAGTATTATTTGAACTGTACAGATCTTTCCATGTCTCTCCTTATTCCATTTTTTAAGTTTTAAAGTATTTTTAAAAAATTTTATACACAATTTTAGGGGAGATGTAAATGAAGACATCTACATTCCACATTTAGGTTTCATCAAAAGATGAAGACATTCATCTTTTGATGACACCTGAAAACAACCCTAAGTTGAAATGGCAAGAGGCACTGATTTAAGTACAACTCCTATAAGCAAACTTTAACTCAGGCAATACTCAAAGCTTCTCAGAGCTTTTGATCTGTTTTTGCAGTTTGCAATGTAAAAGAAAATCAGAGGTATTTTGAGTAAGATCGGACACAGCCATGGCTGGTTTTCAAGCCATTGCTTTAAAACAGTTTCTAATTATGGGTGAGTTTTTGGGGTTTTTTTTAACCAAATCCTTGGAGGCAGTCACCTGATCTAAATGAGTCAGCTCTCTGCTAGAGAGTTATTTCTTGCTAGTTGAGCTATTTTGCTTAAACTTGCACCTTTTATTTGTTGATCACCTTATGCAAAAAGTGAATACCTAATTACTGTGTCTCAGATGAAAAGCAGCAACATTACCCTGATGGAAATTGTTTTTTCTTGTGAATCCATAGTTTTATTGATTTAGGGATGAGATTAGGGTTGGGCTTTTCCTGCATGATATTCTGTTCATGAAGATTACATGTTAAATCTTGCCATTTTTCCTTTGTCTTCTTATTCCTTCATCATTTGTTAATTACAGTAAAATAGAACTAGAAACTCTGAGGATTTATGCAAAAAAGTTCCTTTCAAAGTAAGAACTGCCATCTGAAAATCTCTTTATTCTCAAACCTTCTGTGATTTAGCCTGTGACTTAATTCACTGTATGGTACTGATCAAGAAAATAAGCTAAGTCAAATTTGGTTCTTGTTTTTGCACAATAGAAAAAAAAATGAAGAGAATAACATTGTCTGGCTTGTTTGGCTTTAGAGATACGTCATTTAAGATATCATTAATGTAACTTTGAGAACTTCTCATCTGTTTATGACTTTTTAGACCTGATATCTCTATCACTCTCTACTGAGCCAGCTTAATAAGTGAGCACACAGACACTCAGATTAAAAATTAAATAAATTGGAAAAAAACAAGAAAGAAAAGAAAGAGGGAAACAAGGAAAAGAAAGAGAAAAAATAATAAGAGAAGAGCAATCAAATCTGAAGTTTATTCCCCTTCCAGTGGTCTGGGAGAATCCCTTCAGCTTTATCATACTCAGCAAATACCCTCCATCTCTCTCACACAATGCAGATGAATTGAGCGGTGCAGGTATTTTTGAGTCCCCCTGTCCCATTTCCAGTTTGACAGTCAGTGGATCTTATGGTCATAATTGGTGTGTAAATAAATTTAAGTCACTATATACAGAGTGTTAATTACACCACTGTGAAAACAGTGGTAGAAGTGGAGCTCTTTCCTAGGTCTGCTGGCTGGCACCCTGACTGCTTGTGGCCTTGCCACAGGATTTTTGTGTGTTTGAGTATAAGCCAGTTTACCACTCTGCCTCCAAGTCTTTCAGCTTTAAAGTGCAATGCAACCTTACCACGAGACTTAATTAGGGTCCAGAACACTTTGGTTAGATTCAATGGCAAAAGAGGCTTTTGATCTCACTGAAGGTTAATAATAGGATCTTCATATCTGTAAGGCACTTTAAGAAACTTGGATGAAAGGTGAAATAATTTAATAAGGGACAACAACAAAAAAAAGTCACTGGATTCTGAGCTTGCTGAGTTTGCACTGCACATGGACTGTCTGTAGATGCAGAATAATATAAGGAGGTAATTACTTAACTTTTTCAAAATGGAGCTGCAATGGGAAATATAAATGCTAGGGAGGTCTGTTTTTTATACACAAAATATGTAGCAGCAACAACTTTATGATCATTTTGTTACAGCTCTTAAAATGAGTCAGTGTGCTAGACTTCCACCTGGTTCCTGTTCTTTTTTTGCTTATCTTGCATATATTAAATGCCTTCCTGGAACAGACAAAATGCTAATCTAACACTGGAAGCTTCTCTCTTTTTTTGAGGAAGTTGGGAATTGGTCAAGCAGGATGATTTTAGAGCAAAATCCATTGTTTAGTAAATACTGTCAGGATCTCCATGACCACACAGGAAGATAGTGATGTATTTGCAGCCTTATAGGTTAATTTTCTTCTAATTTCACCTTACCTGGAATCTTTTAGTTACCAATCTCCAAAAGTTCAGCTGATCAACATCTGGAAATAAATGAATAACTAGATGCATCCAAACCAGAAAAGCAGATTGAACTTGGAGGAAATTTTAATTTTAAGTGTATGTCTTGGACTGCTACCAGAAGTCCTTTAGAATGTCATTGTTCTTTGGGGGAAACTTGAATGTGGACAAAAAGTCCATTAATAAAGGCTGTCAAAACATCTGTTAAAAATCTGCAAGTTACAAAATATGCATTAAAAACATAATTAAATAAAGATGGTGCAGTTTAAAGTTCTTCGTTTTCTCATTTGTAAAGTTAATGCAGTAGGCTTAGGCCAGGTATACCTACTGACATATAGCTGGAATTTTTATGTTAAAAGGAACAAAGACAAACAGCAACCCTTACCTCCACTCCCTTCCCCAGTTCATAGAGTGTACAGGAAGATGTTTTCCTTTTCTGGAGAGCAGAGGAGGGAAATGGCTGTTGTGAGCACGAATAAAAGGACATTGCTGTTCTGCTCAACTAAGAGGAATGCAGAAGACCTCTGCCCTTCTCTTCTTCCAAAGGGATCTGCATCCTCCTTTACTTAAGATTAGTGTGTATCTGCTCCTTTCCAAGTATTCCTAGCTGGAAAATAATAATATAGTCTTGCTCCTTTTCTCTTGGCTGAAAAAGTCTTTAACTCTTCTGGTTGGGATGTCTGCCCAGGCTCACTCTGCACCTGTGCTTGGTGCTAGTGTAGTGTTGGACCCTTTTTGCTCATCCAAGGGAACATGACTGCTGCAGAGGCCTTAAGTCTTGGGTGAAACATCCCCAAATGGCTTTACCTGTGAATATTCAAGAGCTTTTGAACCAACCTTCTGGCTAAAGACACTCTGCTACTTAGAGATGCAGGCCTCTAAGAAGCTACTTGAAATAAAACCAGTAAGGGTACTTATCCTCCCATCTTCCCACTGTTGATTTTTGAGTTTTGGAGACTGTATTTTTCCTTTATGAATTTGTATTTTGTGGGATTATGATGATGACAGCTGCCTGAAAAACCAAATTTGGCTTACTGACAACATAGGTCCTATCCTGCCTTAGGGATTGCCTCTATACCTGTATGTTACAAGTCCCTGAACTGTAAAGGCATATCTGGAAACATGTCCTTGAGAAGGAGCAGCCTGACTGGGATTATAAAGGAAATAGTAAAGGGCATTTCAGGCAAAATAGAGACAACCCAAGGTGTACTTAAAATGGAGGTGGTTTATGCAGTTCACTTTTAGTTCTGACTGACAATGTTTTGGGAAGACTGTGGCCTGCAAACTCACTGAGCTAACACCATATCAAGGATGAGGGGCAAATGGTGCAAGTGAATGCTCTTGTAGTAAATCTGATTTCTAACCCAACTACAGCCCAGAAAGGACCAGATGGGGTCATCATTCCCAATAACTACTGTGACTTCTGCCTCGGAGGCTCCAATATGAACAAAAAAAGTGGTCGGCCTGAGGAACTTGTATCGTGCTCAGACTGTGGGCGCTCTGGTAGGTGACTCCTTCTTGCATCTTTCTTGTACAAAGGTTTTTGTGATTTGGTTTTTGCACCTTCTGAAGGTTTTGAAGAAAGGCATCATATTTGGGAAGGGATTGAAGATGGAATCTTACCTCTTCTCTGTGTTTGTGGGAAAGGATGACTGAAAAAATTTTATATTATAAAACCCATCATTGGATTCACATATTTAAGCTAATGGGGTCTTATGAAATAATGAAGTTTTAATTTATTATTGGCTTTTGGGAACATTGGTACATGTACTAGTTGTTCTTCACATGGAAGGAGAAAATCCTATGACAATTTTACAGAATGGTCTCTGTCTTTAAATGCTGCAGTTACAACTATAAATTACTTACAAGATTTATGAAAGTTGCATGACAAGCATTCCCATTGATTACACATTTCATGCATTTCTTCATCCAAAAAAGAAAGAGGGAGAAAATTACAGGGTAGGTATGGGGCTAGCTGTCAAGAATTATCCTCTTATAAGATGACTATCATTAGTTTTGTTTAAAGAGGTTTTTATTTCTCCCTTCCCTTCTCTCTTTTTAAATGTAGGCAATTGTGTCTTTCCCAATTTGAGTTGTCTTTATTTCTGGGCTGTTGTTTTCTTCCCTCCTTTCTTAGTTTTTTCATTTTATTTTCTTTCTCTTTTTTCTTTTTGGACAATATTATACCAGCTGAACAGTTATTTATAGCTCACAAAGGAAGTAGTGGTGGTGGTAGAGGGAATTGGGAGACCTTAAACAACTGCATATTCCAGCATTGGTCCACGTTTCCACTTGTGATATTTTTGTTTTGTGATACTAGTGGTAATAAGATGGTGATATAGAAATCTGAAAACCAAGGAGGCCTTGAAACTCAGTATGAATGCTGCTCCTTCTGTACTGTAGTCACTGAAAGATGTCTGTTGCTTCATGGCTGAAATGTGATGTGGAATGTTCTCATGCCAAGGAAATGGCCTTTTTATGCTCCTGCTGAAATTCATAGTAAGCCTACTACCACATTCAATGGGAGAATGATTAGACTCTCACTGAAATTGCCTTCTGCAGTTGTTGTGACCTCTGAAGACATTCTGAAATTACACTGGTCACCAGACAATCAATGGCAACCCCTTTGGTTTTCTCCAGGGGCATCCTTACGAATGCTGTGCAGTCAGAGACATGGACCATTTAGTGTACACGTGATTGCTTCTACTAACTAATGGGGAAAGTCCATGGAGTCTGTGGTGCCATCTTGGAAGATTACTGCCCTTTGCCTTGATTGTTATATTTCAATATAACTAATTTCAGCATCCTGATATGGCACAATGAGATGGAGCCATATTTTATTGCTACTTAAACATTGTTATGGTGGTTATATCAGAATCCAAATACATTAATTCCCTTGATTCCTTAGTGTGATAGAACAAGTAGATCAGCCTGTAGCCTAAACTGTGCCAAATCAGTTCCATTAAATGCTATCCTTGTACAAATTCTGACCCACTTGGGTCATTCATAGGGTCTGCAATGCTGTGACTGATGTGTGATGAAAGTGATTAAGGTATAACCACACACTAATCTCTAAACTAAAACAATGAAACCTCTTTGGTGGCTGCCATCTTTCTCTTTTATAATAATATTACACTGAAAGAGAGGTCATGGAAATTATATTGCTTCTTCTGTTCACAAAGTCAGTAAAATCACATTTCTACAATATGGTTTATCTGCCAATTATTTTGTTATATCCATTTTCTTTTTTGTGAACAAGACTTACTTCTTTCTGTTTCAAGCAATGCAGTGTACTTGTTATCTGGCTGATTCCTGTAGCTGGAGCAGGGACCCAACTGTTGGTTGCCTAAGTACATGCTACTGTTTGTGAATAACAAAATAGCTGTTCCCTAAAATCTCACACTTGAATTTTGTTGGGGCACAAGAGATATCTTTTTCTCTACCATCCCTAAAGAAGGAATTTGAAGGTCATACTATTAATCACATAAAAAGTTTGTCTGTGAGAGAAAACAAACCTCAATTTCACAGATTTCAGCATTTGACTTCTCTTTTTAGGAGTCTTCTTATGGTTGTTGTTGCCATTATTGGTATTGCGTGGAGAATTTCCTGTTCCATCTTGAAAATTTGATTGACTCACACAAATTTGAACTTTCCAGTGTTTCCCAAGATGGGATACTTCTCAGTTGTTTTAGTTGTTGAACTGTATATATTAGTTTTGGGGTTTTTTTTATTTTTGAAGGATGTGCCATGACATTTGTATTAAAGTATTGGTTTAGATTACTTTCACTTAGTCTTCAAAATGTATTTAATTTTGTCTACAGAGGAGGTTCTTTAGAATCAGGTGAAGAATGGGGATAAAAAGTAGTCCTGAGGCTGATGAGGTATCTAGTGGTTTACATCTCCGTAGCAGAACATTTGTGACTGTCGATGCCATTGTGCTTAGATCTAACAGTGTCTCATTACTTACATGGTCTAAAAATATTTTAAAATTTATCTAAGTAATCATGAGGAAATATTTTACTGTCTTTTGAAGAGAGGAAAACATGATTAACCCTTTCGCTGCTGTAGCTATGGGCACCTGTGGCGTTTGTAGATTTTTTCTTGGAAAGAGAAACTGATCCTTTGTTATTTTTCTTACTGCAGTTCTACCTTTGCTATGTTGTTGGGGTGCACGGGCACATACAAGCACACACCTATGAGCTTGATAGTCTGACTTGCTTAATGATAATGAAAATGATGAAAAAAATGATGATGATGATGCCTTTTGCTTAACCCATGTGCTGATATATTCATCATACATGTCAGCTCATTTGGGAAGAGAAGGCAGGAGGGACGAAGCAGCGCCAGCACGCACTACGGAGGACTTGTTCGGTTCCACGTCAGAAAGCGACACCTCGACCTTTCATGGCTTTGACGAGGACGATGCAGAAGAGCCTCTCTTGAGCCGAGGAGGTGGCTGTGGTGGCAGGTCTCCCTCTGCAGACAAAAAGGGCGGCTGCTAAAATAACTAAAAAGACACAGAAACTCTGAGCTGTCCTTTTCACTACTAAGATTATTATTACATTTTTCATTTTTTAGGTCCTCTTGGGTTTTTGGTTGGTTGGTTTTTTCCCTCCTCCTCCCCCTTTTTTTTTTGGTTTTTTTTTGTTTTTTGTCATTTTTGTTATGTTTTCCCTGTGGGGGTGTACACTGAAAGCACAAGCATTTAAAGCTCTTGACAACTACTTTGAAGAGACAGAAGGTTTTTGATTTTCCTGTTTTGGTTTTTTTCTTTCTCTTTTTTTTTTCACTTTAATTTGGTTTTATCACATCTCCCCTCCTTCTCTTTCTCTTTGGAAACATAAAAAGTGGATTTAATATTTTTTTTAATAGTGAGCAGAGTTGATTTTCTTGTCTTTTAATATATATATATCAGCAAACCACAAAAAATACAGATGGGTTGGAGAACAGAAAGTAAACCCAAATAGGTTTTTTTTAATTATTATTATTATTTATATATTCTATGTATTATTAGAAAAAAACTACTTTTTAAATAAAAATAGA
Organism: Zonotrichia albicollis; assembly: GCF_047830755.1. NCBI lineage: Eukaryota > Metazoa > Chordata > Aves > Passeriformes > Passerellidae > Zonotrichia > Zonotrichia albicollis. Next base: position 28,729,677 of record NC_133824.1, on the reverse strand, counting down.
AAAAAACCAACAAAAAAGCAATGGATGTCTACTTGGTAATAGAACTGTTTCTAGAGAACCACTGTGGGCGGACTCTATCAGGGGACAAGGAAACCCTTGATGTGATGGCATCTGCATCTTGAGATTTTGCACTTACTGTAGCATGTGAAGTCTGGCTCTTACATCTGCTGCGTTACAGCCTGAAAATACAAGCAGCACCATCGAAGACCACGGCCTTGGGGAACACATTTCCATCTCCTTTGGACACCTTTACACTCAATAAATCTCCTCTCTGCATCCCTTCATGTCTTCCCCACACTGTTCCACTTTTTTTTACTTTTCCTTCACCCTTCACTTGATGGACAGCAATTTCCAAGCATAGAGGTGGAATATGAATGGCAAGTCATATACATCACAGAAAAAAACAAAAGGAGGAGCAGAATCCTGGAAGAAATGACATGGAAAAATACCTCACCTATTCTTTTCTTTCAATTTTTAAATTTCAATTCACAGCATTTTTTCCTGTGTTGCCCTCGTTTTCTCTCTGTAGTGTCTCACAAGACACTTTATTTGCTTTTTAATGGCTTCTTTTGAAATAAACCAAAGCAATACTAATTAAAGTTCCAAGGGCAATGGAGAAGAGAGTGACTCCCTTCCCAGCGACTTTCCCAGAAAGGAGGAAACATGCAGCAGGATTTGAAAGGTATGTCCAAGCTGAAATGTCTTTCACTCAATTGTGAAATTTCTTGCCCTGGCTTTTCAGCAGACCCCTGACTGAGCTTTGTTGTTGCAGCAAGTCCCATGGATTAAATTGTATTATACATATGGGCCACATTCATGCCCCTGGTGAAACTAATGGAAGTTCTGTGAGAGCAGGATCCACACTTGCGTACAGTCAGAAATGATGCAAAAGGAGTCAGTGTGTAGTTATGTTTTGCTGTCCTAGTGCAGGCAAAGATCTCCCTGGAGCAGGGGCAAGGTTAAGTTTTAAAGATCTATTTTTACTGATGTACATAATGCAAACAGGGTGAAATCGTGACCTGATTAAGAGCAAAGGCAAAACAGACATTTCTCTGGACAGTGCCTAATCCTTAAACTGTAGGTGTGTGTTATTGATACCAGAGTAAAAGTCTTAGCCTTGCAATAAGGAGTTTGGATATGTACAATGAAACAAGCCAGACCAAATGGACCCCGTTTTTCCTGCTTCTTTGCTAGGGTAGTCTGTCTGTGAGAGCAATTTTAACTCCCTCCTCCACCTTCCAACCTTGTAGAAAAAAGAGAAATAATTCAGTCTCTTGATTTTTTTATTGTTCTCTTTAGACATGAAATGAGCAGTGGCTAAATTCTGCTTTTAGGTATACAGGCATAAATCCAGAATATAAGCTAACTGATGTCTAGATTATATTAATAATCCACCTTCAGGATGCTGTTAGAAAACATTAGAAACTCCTCAGTATGTGTACATCAAAGGCCAGAGCCATGCACACTTGCCAGGAGAGAGCCTTTTTTAAGGTTTCCCCATTTTGATAATTCTTTTCTGTGTTGCTCCTGATTTATTGTAATCAATCAAGTGTCAAATCAATTATATTTTGACATAATGCTGTCAATGAGAACTGTACTTCAACAATTGATTTCTTCCACAACCAGTCCTTTTTTTCATCCGAAATAGTGCAAGATAAATAGATAATATTTTGCTACTCTGCTGTATTTACTAAAGCTCAGTCCTTACAGCACCTGAATTAGGTAGCTGCAACCTACCCAAGTACATTTTTCAGAAGAACTCCCATCACTCTATAAACTGCAGAACAGGCATACTCTAAATGGAGTTTTTCCAAGTGGAGTCCTTAACATTGTCTTTTGTGAACCATGCCTAACGCATTGTGGGCTCTTTTGGAATACAAACAATAATCAGATGCCCATAATTCATTAAGTCTTGAATTAGTTTCACAAATGCAGTTACTATAACAATGCATACAGTCTTAATCCCTTTGCAACTAAACCACCCATCTTTGTGACAACTGAGTAGCACAGTACCCTCAGAAAGAAGTCACAACAGCTCATGAAGTGTATAAAAATTGCAGACTGACATTTATTACAGATAGCATAGAAAATATCCTCACAGTTATTTATATCATTACTGTGTATATGGATGCTCACTCATTCAATACAGTCCTAAAAGACCAAGTAAGATAACATTAATTCATTTTTATGTAGTGAGAGTAGTTCTTGAATTCCTCAAGATGCCTTATGAGATTGAGATAACCAACATGAGTTTAGTCCAGCAGGATGAGCAGTATGGTGCTGACTGTAGGAAGGCTTTAATCTTAGTGAGGAAATTAGGACATAGAGTTGGAAGCTAAAAGAGTACTTGTTTAAGCTAGGTTGTAAAGTAGAGTTAATGGTGAATATGGCATGGAGTGATAATATGGAAATAAAATATTCTCAGGATATGTAGTGCTGGAGTGAAGGCTGGGAAGAGGGAAAGAAGGTTGGTAGTTCCTGAGCTGAAGGAAGATGAAAGCAAAGCAAAGGGGCTGCTGCGCAAGACCCTCTCATGAGGGGAAGATGACAATGTTAATTAGGCAGAAAATATATAGGAGAATGTTTCATAAGTGAAATTAAAAAAAAAAAAAGAAAAAAGAAAGGACTCTGACACTAGCATAACCAACTCAGAAATGAGAGAACTGCACAGTGTCAATTGTATCTTAAAGGGCACATAGATCCCAAACCAAACTAGGGAGGCATAAAAAAAGTTTGCAGTGTGAATTCTGTTTTGTAATTAAACATTTATCTTTGAAATCAGAATGAATTGTGATGCTCTTTATTCCCCAGTGATTTCAGCAATTCAATGAAACTTTCTGTTCTTCATAAATTCTTCAAAGGTGTAGTCCTTCAACTAATTACAACCCTGGCTATCCCAGTTCTCCAGTTCTCATCTTCCAGATGTCCTTATTACAGGAAGGTTGGCACAAGGCTTTCCAAAGAGTATCCTGAAACACATGTTCCAAACAAACCACATACCCAAATAAGACAAACCCAATGTGAAATGTGAACAAAGGGGTATTTCATTTCAGGCCCTCAATGCAGACTTTTCTATGTTAAATAATGTAAGCTGTCTCCTCAGGCACCTTTCCACTGCTCCATACTAAAGGATCTTAGAAAACACATATAGTTTCTGGAGTCATCCTCTGCTAACTCTGATTCACAGATGGGAGCAGGAGAATGAAGGAAGTGGCATGTTGCTTAAGCAACTGATAGGGGAGAAGAAAGGCTACATGGAGTGGGCACTGATCCCTAGCCTATTCCCTTTTGAAGCATTTAATTACTTGAAATTTTAGCAGGGACAGACCTCAGCTCTTCCATGAAAACAGTATAAAATTTCAAGCATGATAATATACATTGAGAAAATTTAAAGCAAATACAAGATTCTGGCATAGAAGTTAAAAAGTAAAAGGAGAAATGGGCATGTGGTGGAAGAGGAACTGAAATCTAACTTGCTTCACTTTGCATCTCTTCCCTTCACCCAGACACCCCCCAGTTTTATGGGCTATATTTTTATTTATTGAATATGTAATGGTGCTTGGAATAACATCGTATATATGTGGTAAGGTCATAAATGATGAGCCTAGGCTGCTGAAACAAGGGCCAGAGAGAACTCTACCACTGACTTCAGAAGGATTACCACTGGGCTTTCTTAGCTATTGCTTTTATTGAATGAAACCTCTCTATTAATATGCTTGCTGGTATGGTGTAGACAAGCTCTGAGATGGTCATTTGTTTCAGCAGAATGTGTTATTAGAGTCCCCTCCCCGCATTGTTTTGCCTTTGAGCTTTTACATTAGTTATTCATTTTGAGTTCCATTTTGCCATGTTAGAGACCTCAGCTTAGGCTCTTGATTGAAGACAGAGACTCAGTTTGCTGCCTGCTGCTGCATGGAGAAAACAAGAACTGCACCCAGAGAGTCAGAGTCCAGACAGTGCTGGGGCACCACTGTGTTCTCTCATGCCCACTTTGCCTTTCTTTGGTTAATTCTTGCAATGATATTTTGAGATGGGCCCTAAAATAATAGTTCAAATACTATAAAACTATGGAGCTTTCAAATCCTGGCTCTTTGTGCAATTTGCCTCCTCCCCATGGCAAGCAGTTTTAGTGAATCAAATCCTCAAGCAAACATTGTATTGACCCCACTGGGAGTCATCTTATTTTAAAAACTGCAAAATATGCCCAGTGTGTTTTGTGTTGCTACAGACGTAGATGTTTCCAATAAACACCCATTTCATATTATCTTTCTTTTTTCTTATTTATATGAAATTTGTAGCTATAAGTAAAAGTATGAGGCACATGCATGAGTTCATACTCACACAGGGTTATTTTGACAAACCTCTGAGTGCAGGAATTCAGCTGGGATGAGTTTTTGCTGACTAAGCCATTACAATAAACTCTATCAATCTTTGTTCTCTTTGCCAGATATCTACCAGTGTTGAAAAAAACCCCAACCTTTATAAATACCATACAATACTGAAATTGTGTCAGAACTATTTTGATGTCCCTGTCTGTATTTCCACAAATGCTAAGTTGCCAATTTCAGAGAAGAAAAGTGGCAATAACATTTAGGACAAAACCCAGCTCTTGGGATTTCCAGGCCTGATAGCTCTGTTAAGAAGATGCTGCCAGTTCATATCTATGACTTAGTCTTTTGGTGTCTGGCAGTTCCTAAGATTTTGGACCTTTATGTAGTCTAGAACTGATATGAGACATGTGGGAAGATATGGGAAGAGGCACTTGCATTTGTGAAAATAGAGATGATTTTATTTGCTATCTAATCCTGCTTAGGATCTTAGCAGTATGTAACTTAGTCAATTCATGGAATAAATGCAATGAAAAATGCAATCTTTCATTCTTTCCAGAAGTTATTGCATTACTGTCACCCCATGTGTATTGTTTAGACTTCTGAAAATGTCTTTTGTGCCATGCTGTATATGCTTGTGGCTCCCTACAAATAATTAGTAATAGAGGAAGGTAATTAGGGCAGGATTTCATAAGCAAAGGTCTTAACCTCTACTGAAGACACAGCTCTCTAAGCTGAATGATGAAGGTTATTAAATAATGTTCCTGAGAAGAAAGATTGACAGTGTGCAGTGCCTTTCTTGTCAATATGCTTTTTCTTATCCTATTTGTTTGCTTTGTGTTCATTTATGGCTTCCACAGTCAGTTGAAACTGAGTCTGTTGAGCTATATTTTCAAGGAACGAGAATTCAAGCAATGTTGGAAGTTTGGTTTGTGCTGTTTCTGGTTTTTTTTTTTCTGAACATGTGCTTTTTTTTTGTCTGCTTGAGTTTGTTTAGTTTTACTTTGTATTGCCTTTTCCTCTGCAGTCAGCCCTGCCCTCGTGGATTCCAGCAGCCTTCAAGCAAAACATTTCAGAAGAAGACCGAGAGAAGCCAGGATGCTTTGATACGTCTTTCCTTGCCCTGAGTCTTCTGTACCTGAGTTCCATCTGGCACAGGAGTCTGGACTGTGGGAAGTTGCCTGCCAACTGTTGAGAGAAGTTCTGGGGATGCCCTAAGCTGGTGCAATACAAAGAAGTTTTTTGAAGTCTTGATTTCACTTTCTTTTAAGTGTGTGTATAAACCCAGGTCAGACTGGAATTGATCTACAGTAGAACTGACTGAAAAACAAACAAACTGAAAAAGACAACTATTTTATTTATTTCGATATTTAAGAAAGAAGTGCTGAAGTTGCACAGTATTTTTGTTTGAAATACATTTTACTTCAAATTTTAAATGCAATTTTGTGAAGACATGAAATTTTAAAAAGCACTTACTGTAAAATAAAGACTGAATATTTACTTTAAGGAAAAAACCTTTTTTTAAATAATGAAAATAAAGGTCAACTCTGCTCTCTCTCTTACTTTAAAGAAGCCATTCATACATGTGCTGAGTATCTTTGTTTTTTGAAAATTGGATGTGGTAAGTGAAGATTGTTCTGATTTATTTTCTTTTTAATATTATCCTGTTAGATGCTTAAAATCTACTTTGCTGTACTGTGTTTGGCACAGAAACTGTTGGAGTAGCAAAGACCAGGCTCAGTGATTGAATTTCTTTGTTACCAGATTTTGTGTCCATTTCAAAGGACTGTCCTCCCAGTAGGATTGATCTGTCTCTTCTGCATGGCAGAAGAGGTTTGCTCTTGAGCAACGCTCTGAAATACTTCTGCTGAAAGAGGGCTTTGAGAATTGAAAACAACTCTGATCATTTTTGTATTATTTTTTACTTTGGTAATTCCAGAGCTGATTTTGAGTTGGTTGTAAGGGAAGTATCTAAATGCTAGGTGCCCTTGACATGGATCTAGGTGTCAAGAATGATGTCATATGTAGAAAACTTGTGTATTTCAGCCTTTTCTGAACTGGTAGTGGACTCTGAAAAGCATACAGGTGCAACCACACGTCTGCAATAAGCGACAGGGGTTACTATGCAGGAGAAAAATACGAGTTCCCACAGCTGCAATCCTAAGTAGTCCCGTGAGGCAGCAGGGAGGGATGGTCACATCCCAACTTCTGAATCATTAGGCATTGTCCCAGTGAAAAAGGAGGGTTTTGTTGGCCAGATCTACTCGCAGTGGATAGCACAGGTCTGCTCATTGTCTTGTGTGACGAGGTCTAGGAGAGATGCAAGATAGCCTTGTGTCCTAGGAGAAGAGGATTGGACTTGGCTCTGTCTTGCACCCCTGCTACAGAGGAGAAGCAAACTGAGGGCAAAGCACACCAACAGTTATTGGGATTGACCCTCAGGGTTTCAGCAGACAAAAATATAATGTGGCTTATGTTGTCTTTCAGAATGGAAAAACTATGTCTACAAAAATGCACGTTGACTAGGTGAAGCTGACAGAAAACCTGATACTGTTTTGTGTTTCCTGCACATCTAGAACACAAGCTCACCTCATTGAGAGGTTTCCATGTATCAGCAGCAGCAGATTTTTTAGTCTTCTCCCTCTCCCTTTTCCCACTTCTTCCCAGATTAAAACATAAAGTCAAAAATAACCATGTAAGTTAGTCCTGCTCAAACTGAATTAAATGACAATTTGTGTCCTAATTGGGCTCTTTAGCAGGATGGGTTTGCTTTGCTTATGTTGTTGATTTCTAAACATGCAGTGGGGAACTGCCTCTACAGAAAAAAAAAAAAAAAAATTTCATCACAATATAAGACGCACAACTGTAATGAAGATTTGAAAACTGTAGGGTCTGTGTTCAGTTTGTGTAATATTTCTTCCAAATAAAAGTTCTGCTTTTAGCATCCCTACTGTATATTCCTCTGTAAATATTACTTTCCCAAAGCAATTCCACAACGTCTTTTTTAGTGCAAATAATCTTCTTTTAAAAAGACATTGTTGAGTAACATATATGTACATTTACTTTTCTAAGTTCTCCATTGTTTATAATACTCTCTTTGAAGCTTAAAATAAAACTGCCTCCTCTATTGATTTTGTTTCCCTTTTCCATTTTGTAAATTATGACTTTTGTCCCCGGATTTTGTTTTGTACTTCCTAATGAACCATGGCATTAACCAAGAATAATCTTAATTTTTCTCTTTTACTTTCTCTTCCACATTCATTGGACTGCAGAAAATGGTCCTGTTGCTTGCTATAGAGAAGGTAGGCAGGAAATAAAAAAGTGTTTCTGTATAGGGCTCATTATAATAGTCTTTTCTATCCTTTGGTGATAATAGAGGATCTTCCTAAATGTGTTTGTATTTTAGTAGCCTTCTTTATGAGATTAGTAGAATTGCATTAAGGTGGTCTGGAGTCAAGAGGTGGAGTCTAAGCAAAATGTAGCTGTTTGCATAGATTTTAGTGACATTGCCTTAAGGAGTCTTGCCCCTACCTATGCCAGTTTCCAGTCCAGCGACTGGAGTAACTGGAAGATGTGATGCCCTTTGCATTTCACAGTGCTGGCATGAACCTTCCCTTTCCCCTTACATGTATTAGATTAATGATAGAGAAAGAGGAAATACTGTTTTAGATTAGATGCTATCTTTTTAGGAGACTCTGTGTGTGACCTCTTCCCTAATGTGTCATTTTTTATAAAGCTCTGTTTTACAGATGGGCTCCTACCTGTCTGATTCTTAACATGTGTGTGACAGACTGTGTGCCTTTGTGGCAGATAATTAACTACTAACAGGGAGGGAGGGAGGGAGGGAGAGAGGGAGGAAGGAAGGAAGGAAGGAAGGAAGGAAGGAAGGAAGGAAGGAAGGAAGGAAGGAAGGAAGGAAGGAAGGAAGGAAGGAAACTGCTTGTGCCACCAGTGCACTAGGTCATCTGCCATTGAACATCCATTGCCATTTTCATTGTCCTCAGTGTGATGATGCAGAGTGCAGTGTCAGACATTTTTGCTAAGGTAGCCAGGAGTGAACATGCATGTTGAAATTGGCCTTTATGGATGTCTGTCAACACCTGGTTGAGATGAATGGGATCCTTCCCACCACAGCAGAGCTGTTGTTATAGGCTGTCAGAGTCCAAGGAATGTCTCCACATAAGTCTTATTACTTTGAATATTTTTGTGCCTTTTTATTTTCTTTTCTCTTTTTCTTTCTATTTTTGTTTTAAAGCCACAGGTTTGGATTTAGAAATGTTAAAGAAAAAATTTAGTTTTGGAGAAACAGAATCTGAACACATAAGCCCAGGGACAGGTTTATGCTGACATAGATAGATCTTATTTTCTTATTTGGAGAATGGCTCTTGCCATTGAGAGTGAGGGATGGCAGCAGGAGGGACTAAAAGTGTCCTTCAGCACTGCAGCAGTCAATGGGTGCTCCCAAAGCTGTATTTCCCTGGACTGAGATTGAGCTGAAGGCTGGCAAGTCTGAAGGCTGGAATCCTGTTTTCTCTGGGTGGAGTGAAAACAGTATCAGCTAAGTTGCTTTGGCCTGAACTAGAATATTGCACTGGTTTAAGATTTATTCCAAATTTTTGCCTACAATCAGAAAAAAGAAAATCTGATTAAATTTGCATTTTGGATTTGTAAGCCCTACTTGTATTTAAATCCATCAGCCTATAGATGATAAAGAAAACCCATAACACTTTCTTTCTAAACCCAAGCTTTTAATTCTCATTAGCAATGGCATAGACTTCTCTGTACCCCATCCCATCCCCGGTGTTGAAGGTGGATGAGTAAGACCTCAACTACATCAGGCATGCATCGCAGAGCACATAAGCAATGACTACTGGGCTGGGTGTGTCCAAATTGTGACTTGATGTTTTTAAGACCTCTATTATCCCTTGGAAATTGTTGTATAAAGATTGTATTGTTTGCTGCACTAAAGCTGGACATTTGCCATAGTTAAGCCCTAACTTTGATTTTAATGACATGATATGAGAGCCATCCATCTGTGGCACCTCACCAGAATATTTTGAAGACCTAACTACATTGTCTGCTGTTTCAACAAATGCTCTTGCAGTGCCTGTTAGAAACTTCTACTATCACATCTGTCATTTCATGATGTTTTGTCTTTGCAGCTTGTAACTCTGCATGATTCCATGGGGGGTGAACCATGGTGGGAGAAGGATGGCATTTACCTTCATGAAAGCACAGATTTCTGGAGCATGGTGTTGTGGCTGATAATGTCATCCACAATTAGAAACAGGTTTGCTTAATTTTGCCTGAGGCAGCTGTGGTAACTTTAAATGATGTACAAGCCAACCATGGCACTGCTAAGGAAAGGGGAACATGATTTAAACACTGAAGCTGGCCAGTGGGCTAAAGCTTTTGGAACTTCTGCTGCCTACCTGAGAGAGCTTGCAGAAGGTACCTTTCTTTTTTTAATTTTTTTTTCTTTTGCAACTCAGCTGATGGATGGTACCTCTTGAGTAGGAACAGACACAGCCCCCCTTCAATGTCTTGAAATTGAGTGGTTTGGGATTTTTTGGAGTAGGGCTTAATTTCTCATTGCTGGTCATCTTCTATAACCAGTTGTCAGTAATACCTAGTTTATATCTATGTTTGTATAGGTATTAAGAGTAATTTTTTATTTGGACTGAAGCCTCTTCCTATTAAATTTCATCAGTCTTTGCTGTTAAGTGTCCTTATGTCAGTAACTTCATTGTGGACTGCAAGTAGTGAATGAAGATGACCAAATTTTTCAATACAGCCTCCTTTTTTTGCAACAAAATAGAGATTTTAAGTAATACTGGAGATAGTTTTGTCAAACATCACTGCAGACTTAGCTTGCTATTTTTTATCTCTTTCTGTAGCCAAAAGCCATTAAATTCTTCATATGATGATTTCAGGAATCAGTATTGAGGCAAACTCCCCAAGGTGTGAGGAAGTCATTGGATGGGAAATAGTGGAAAGCCACCCTGTCTTTTTTTATTTTAGTGTTATTTTAGTGGTATTTTTATTTTAGTGTTAACCAGTGTGACATAGGTTTCAAATTCATGTAGCAGTTTGTGCAGTAGAGTTTGCATGGAATGGTTTTAAGTCAGTGTTGGAAAAATTAATTTTCCCTGTTGGTACACATCATAGCTGCTTCATATCAGTGCTCTGCTGGGAGTGGCTTAAATATGTTAAACAACACTAAAGTCTTTCAGCCCTTTCCCTGGGCTCAACAACTTGTTTAACAGTACACTGAATTCTGGGTCAGAAGTCTCATCCTTTGCTGGAATATCTTGACTTTGGATTCTTAAAGAGAAGGTTCCAGGACTTCTCAGATCTTTCTATATTGACTGTGTCTCCGAATGCATCTATCAGTCTAGAGGCTTAGGATAGTTTTTTAACTGTCCACAGACTCTCTCTGAATTGAATTTGCTGTTGTACTGTTCAAGCATGCAGATGGTCCAGAACTGTGTATTCCTTCATCTGGAGAAAAGGACCTTCCTCAGCTTAGGGGACTTCATTTCCCTTGCAGCCTCTTCATTAACTTCCTCTCCAAGACCCTTTCCTGACCTCCATTAAGGGTGAGATTTTACAAGTACTTAGTGAGCTGAAAGAACAGAGATAAATTTCCTAAGGACATCCACAGCCATTATATTCCTCTGTGGCTATTTACATATTTGCAGGTCTGGCGATATGTGAAGATGAATTAGTCCCCATTAGGCTCAGTGTAGCTATCACTGAGAATTGCCAGACATCTTGTGGCTGGTGAGATCCCACCTAACAAGTGAACACTGCAGGTGATGAACACCCTCAGCAACTCTTTAAAGTGAAAGGATTTGGGGTACCCAGAGCTTGGTCAAACCAACGCATAGGAGAGGATTTCCCAGCTTCCTGGCCATTGACAGAGCACTGGGCAACAGACCTGCTGGCCAATGGAGCAGCCAGTTAAAAGCAGGGTCAGAAGAGTCAGAGATTGTTGTAGTACTGTAGAAGATAATTTCTTTAATTAAATACAATAATATTCTGCTTTTGTATAGGCTTTGTTAAATTATACCTTTGGTGTTGAAAAATAGCGAGACTAATGAACTGCTTAATGAGGGACATTAGTGTCCAGTGCCATGGAACTACCTGATTTCTTGTTTGGTCTGACAAGGTATTTAGCTGCTGTAAGTGATTGGTTGTGTAGGTTAAAGCAGCACTACTCACTTGTTACAGGGTTAAGGAATGCCAGGGCTTTGACTTAACTAATCTGGGCTCGAAGGTCTGGTGAGCTCTAAGAAAAGAGATCATGGATTTTAATCATGTGGTCTTTCCACTGGAAAAAAAATACAAACCTACTTTTTTAATCTGTGTCAGCATTTTGTTGGACATTTACTCAAAAAGCCATTGAAACAACTGAACTCAAAAATACCATGGTGAGGATAAAAGATTTTGGTTTGATTCAAAATGAAACACAATTTCTCCTCAATGAAATGACCCTTTCCCATTGCCAACTGTGCACAGGCTTGAATGAAACATTTCATTTGCAACTATTTTTTCTCTTTCTTAAAAACAATTCCCTTGAGTTCTTTTGAAGCAAGGTACTGCTCCAAAATGAAAGTCCAGCTTCTTATTTGTGAGACACTGGTACAAAATGTCTCAACCTTTCTGAAAATCAGTTTTTTGCCCTGCCACCTCTTAATCCTTTCTTCCCTCCCACTTACTTTTGACTGAAACTCCTTTGTTCAAATTCACTCCTTCACTCAGATGCTTAGATCACCTTGAAGCTGCATTTTTTAGAGAGTAAACAAAGACATTTCACTCTCTCCTACCCTGCTCATACTGATGCTGTTCAGCATGTGCTTATAGCACTTACTTCCCTCTACATATTGATGTTGCTGGGAGTTTGGTGGGGAAGGAAAAACTGGCTGTCTTGTTGATGAAATCTCTATTGACACTTTAAAATTCCCAACCAAACAGGGGTTTTCACTTACAGAGAAGGGAAAAAAAACAGTGTTTTCCAGCTTCTGGCACTGCATTACAAACAATGGAGAGTGTGCATGGGGATCGCTGCCTGTTTGGCAGCTGAAAGGGATTCCTTAACAAGAGACTGAAGTACCTTGGTCCAAATTGGTCTTGTTTGTGTTGAGTGAGGCAGTTCCACTTATGTCTGAATATACAGTCACATTAACAACAGTGTAAATTATGCTTCTGTGAGAAAGACAGGCCTCTTGCATTTTCAGTATGTACACATCAATCATCAGTCATTTACCCATCATGTGCTGAATATCTTTACCTAGATGGTATGTGGTTACCTCATGCAAGAGCAATGAGGTCACTGTCTATGCAATGGCATGGTTAAGTTCTGCATAGTTAAGTTTCTTTAATATCAAAATTTAAATAATTTCTCTGGAGTTTGCCATTTGATTTGAAATTTCTGGAAACCTGCTGGCAGGGAATTACTCTAGAGTCATTCCTTAATCTTTCTAGAAAGTTAGTCCAGAGATTAGTAATACTGTCTCCTTTTCCCCTTTCCCTTCCCCAAATTAATCAGCTTGCCCTGTTTCCAAGTTTCCAAGTGTGTTTATGAGATGTCTGTTCCGTGACTCATGGGTAAAATCACCACTGGAGTTCTCCCCACAGTCCTTGGTGCTTGAGGAGGACCATATTGGTGCAGTGGGGTTGTCTTGGTGCTCTCTGAACTGACTGGGTGAGCATGGCCTGGTTTTAGTGAAGAGGTGTCCTTGTCATGGTTCGTCACCTTTATCACTCTCTCCTGCTTAATCCCAGCGGAGAAGTCCCTGTTGGAGGGCTCTGGGGCAATGACATGTCCCATCTACTGCTGCCACTGGCTCAGGTTAGACCCCCTTTGCTGGGTCAGTGTGGACGCTCTGGAATCTTTTCAAACGCTGCCTTGATACCATGAGCAGCTCTGGGCATTGCCGGGCAGCCCTGCAGGCGTGCTGCCATCTGTGGCTGTGTTAGCAGGGCAGTTTAACACGAGAGCTACTGGGAAGGGACCACGTATTTGGACAGCAAATGTGGGTTCAAGCAGGTAGCAGAGTCCTCGTTCATGTTTAAAGAGAGGGGAGGAGGGGAAGCGCTGATATCTTCTTTTATGGGGGATTTAACAAAGGCACTGTGCTTGCAGAAGGCTATTCAGGCTGCCATTTCCCTAGCATTTTAAATACCACCCCACTCCTCTCATTACAGCTGGGGATTTTGGCTCTCCCAGGGGGGAGGAGATGTTCTAAATGGGCTGCCAGGGAGGTGGATTTAATGCACTAGGAAGAGCTGGCTTCACCAAGTTAAAAAGCAAAACAAAACCCAATCCTCCATTCCTATTTTTAGTGTTTATGACCAAGTATTTTTGCTTGGTTGCTCAATTTGAAAGGGTTTAGTGAGCCTGCCAGTTGATTGAAAGCTCTGTGGTGTGTGAGCTGGCCTGGCTGGGGAGCCTGCAGTGCATAGCGACGAGGTCGGAGCTGTGCCGGAGGTTTTTTTCCACTGCAGTTTGTTAAAGGGTAACGAAAATGTCCCCGGGGCAAAGGGGATGTTGGCTTTGCAGGTTGTGGTGATTCATCTTGCCTGGATAAGCAGTCTTTCTCCCATTCCTGCATTTTCATCTCCATCTACCTCACCCCCACTCCACTGCGCAACCAAATGCAAGGCCAGCCCCTGTCCACGCAGGGGTTTCGCTGGGGGTCTCCGGCAGCAGCCCCGGGGAGCGGCACCGCCCGGCAGCATTAGCATGCAGTGCCTGTCCTCCTGCCCAGTTCATGTTCTATAAATGGGCTCATTCTCGTCATTAGGAGCGATGTCCCCGGCATATGGAGTCCGTGCGGTGCCTGCAGGCAGGTTTCCTTCCTGTTGGTGTTGGTAAGCAGCCCGAGCGCCTCCTGGCAATTAGCAGATCGTTACCCATAATGCAGCACGCAGCGATGCAGCCTGGTGGTTTCTCTGGAGGTCACTCTGACCTAATTCACCCCCAGGAATTGTACAGCGCTGGCATGACTTACCAGTGCATTAACAAGCTGATGCTTCAGTACAAGGTTATTTGAGTGCTCCCACATTATTTTTCTTCGGCAAGAACTAGCCATTTTGTCTGGCGGCCAACAGTGGTTAATAGGGGCTAGTCCGGAAGAAGAGGGGGCCGAGGGCTGTCTGGTTTTGAGATGAGCCATCGGGGCATGGGGGATCTCTTTGGCTTTAAAGCTGGGCACTGCTTCTGGCACCTCAGGTTGCAAACGCTCAGGGCTCAGTTTGCTACCTCAGTTCTGTGTTCCCACAGCGTGTTCCCAATGAAAAGAGCAGCCTGTGCCAGGTGTGCCTCAGTCCCCATGGCTCGGCTTCAGAGGGGAGGACGGAGGGATGGGCCTGTGCCCCAGATCTGCCCCAGTCCAAACCTCTGGGAGATACGAAATGGAGGTGCAGATTTCAGCCTGTCCAGGCAGTTTTGGCAGGGCTCATCCTCCCTCTGGCAAACCTGAACACAGGGCAGAGGGCCTGGCTGCAGCATCACCAGCCCAAATCTGGGTGTTCTCCAAGGGCAATGATTTGTGTGCACCAAAGTTAATAGAGACTATTAACTTTATTAACTAAACTATTATTAACGATAACTATATTAACTAAACTATTATTAGTTTTTAGAGACTTTTAAAATCTCTTAATTTATTTTCATTTCTCCCTGCTAACATATGTATGGCTGGATTGTGCATGCTGAGGAAGTGGCATACTCAGGGAGAGGCACACACAGACCTATTGCAGTAAAACTCTTTTAAAACTTTTCTCAAGGAGTTTTCCTTTAAGATATGGGGCATCTGCTATCACGGGAATGGTGTGTGGGAAGTGATTTGGCTGACAAACCATTAGGAATAACTCACTCCTGGCCTGTCCCTTTGCATGCTCCAGAGGTCACCCCTGAATCGCACCCAGCTCCTCCTGCCACCCTGTGTCACACAGAGCTACACTGCCTGGTCCAGCCCATCTCCTTGCGTGCATGTGGGTCTCTGCATGCACATTTGTGCATACTTCTTTTTGTTTATGCACATGAGTGGCCTCAGCCAAGCTTTGCTCTTCTATACCCTCTGTAACCCAGGCTCCTTATGCCAGCTGATGCTCTCAATACTTAAAATGATTTCTGAGGAAATTATGCAGCATTGTAGAGTCAAAGCTATGCCTGAGTAGAGCTGGTGAGTGGACTTTCCTCGGCAATGAAATTTTCTGGCAAGTGCCTGGAGATGAGAGGTCTTTTGGCAGGAACTTATTCCTTTGCTCCCCACGCCCTTTGGTGTTTTCATGGATAAAGAAACAGCAGGGCAGTGCAGGAGAGGGAGCTGCAAGTGCTACCTGCCTCACTCCACCATTTTATAACTTCCCCAAGATCCTTGGCCTTGCTTTCAAACACAGGTCTGTCCTGTTTTCTCCAATTACACCTGCCAGACTGCAGCTGGGGCTGAACGACCACCATTTGCACAGGGGTTTTATTTATCCCTTGGGCAAACAATTCAAGTGGGCTCTCTTGTATAAGTGTCAAATATTTGAGCAATTGCTTGTAATTTATATAAGTTCTTCCTCTGGAACTGGCAGTACTGAGAAGCAAACCACCACCCCCAGAGTGCAGCTGGCCACCAGTCCTGCTGCTAATGCAGCAGAGTGCCCCTTCTCTTTTTTGTGGACTCAGTTCTGTCCATGCTGGCCAGAACAACTGTAGGGCCAGAAAATGAAATAATAGGAACTTCTACAGCTGAGTGGTTTCAGAGATCCATCAATTATTAAAGGCATTAATTCTTCCACAATTACTGGCACGTTGTGATGACATATTAGAATAGAGGAGAGTTGGTCTCTGACCAAATCAGACCGACCAGACTCTTCAATGCAACCACTGAGTCTTTTTGGACTCACTTCTTTAGCAGAGTTGGCAGTGCTGGAACACACTGGGAGAAACAGCTAGGTTTTCTCACTTCAGCCAGGACACAGAAATTCACAGTGGTGATATTTCTTGTCCTGTCTGATAATAATAAACCCCAATGTGGTGCCTGTGAGACTTTCTTTTGGTTGTTTGTATGTTTTTCTTAAGAAGGGCCCTGTACTGAAGGAGGTGAGACAAGAGCTCTTCACCTGCAGCCTCCAACATCTACCCCTGTCTTGGCTGCCAGGAAAGCTGTTTTATTTTTCTGTAATGAAATACTCCTGCTTCTCCATATCGTAGAGACAGTGTGGCAGATGGTGCCTTGGCTCCTCACCCAGCCTTTTGAAGGCTTCTGTTCGTAAGTCCCTCCATTTGAGCAGGCCAGCATAGGTCTCTAGACTAACACCTTCACAGTGCAAGATGGGAAGGGCCAGGAAATGCCAAGAGCTCCCCAATCTCACCCCTTAGGAATGTTTGGTCTTTTTGTGAGAGTTGCAGCTTCTTTAGCCCTGGGATTCTGGCAGAGCCAAGTTCTTCAGCGTTCCTGGATAGTCTGAGTTTTTAAGGACCTTTTTTAATCCAGCTGTTGTTGACACTGTGTATCTATAAGCACAGATCTGTATCTATCTTCTTAGACAGACAAATGAAGGATGCCTTTTAAAATCATAACCATAAAATTATATCACTTATTAGAAGTAAAAGTTTCCCTTCTTTTGTACAGGTAATGGTAATAATTCTGTCAAATGATGGAAGTGGCCACAAGAGACCTTATTCAATCTTAGCAGGAGGAAATTTTGCATTTTCTTTGCATGTAAACTTCCATTATTTGGATGGGGCTCCTGTGACATAGGCCATTATATCTGTAATATGTATTTATAGTTGTTTAAAGACCTGAAAGTTTATGGAATAAATCTGATGCAATATAGCCAGGAGGCCTGTGAGTTTTCATCACGCTATTGATTAAAAAGCCCACCACTACACTGTGAAGATAATGGAAAGAATTGGAAGCTGGGTAAAAATTCCTTTTATTCTGTATAAATAATTTCACATTTGTTTTTTAATAAGAGTATTTGCTTATTTTTTCCCCCTCAAGATAATCTCTGCCTTTGTTTGAAAAAGGTTATTGATTGGATTGTTAACTTAAACACTCTGTGGCGGGTGTGACAGAGCACATGGCTGCAATTAATCTTGCAATGCAGAATCCATTATTGAAAAAGCACTAATGAGCCATTCTAAGGCCTTCACTGGTCACAGAGCAACTGGAAGCAGCAGATTGCTCCTGCCCTTTAATGTCAGTTTTGGTCTTTAGTGTTATACAGCCAGTGTAAGCAGGAGAGATTTTTGGATATTTTTAGGGTATTTATGCTAAAATTATCCTTCCCATCCACCTGCAATTGTAGCAGGTGCAGGATACAAGAAATGGTCTCTGAATGTGCTCACCTCCCCGCTCCTCTGACGAGATGTCTGGTGGACATAATGTACAATTAAAGCCAGTGGCATGTGAAACACTGATGTCACTATAAAATATGGTCTCAGTCTCAAAGTTCACATCCAGAGGAGAGTTTTGACAAAGATGAGAGAGCTTTCAAACCTGATCTACACTTTAAAATATTGTTTTAAGACAAAGGGATGAGCTGTTGAAAACCTCACTTCAAGTTTTATTGTCTCTGTCAGTTGTTTATAGCTATTGCAACATTGCAAAAGTTTAGGTAGACAATAGTTATGGTAGATTAGAAACTGTCAGTGTTAACATATTGCCTTCTCCTTCAACAGAACTGCTCCCAGGGTGTATTTTAGAGGTCTGTCTATTGACTTCGGTGACACCATAAATATGTGTTACTTCCTCCCCCAATTAGATCTGCAGAGCTGATACAGACTTGTGAGAGTGATCCAGGGTTTGCCAGGGTGGAGCCATCACCTGAAATATTAACTGGCTTTCAGCTGCAGACTCTGCTGCACACCTTAGCCCCAGCAAACGCTGTTCATCACACAATTAGGTGAAATAAGCCTGCTTCTCCATCTAAAACACATAGCAAGAAGACTGTTAGCTCTCTGACTTGGGTGCTACCGCGGTGTCCATAACTTGAATCACATTTTGGACTGCCTTGTGTGTAAAAGATAATTGTGGCCTGAATTAGCCATTTTATTTTTAAGGAAAAAAGAAAGGGAATTTGAATCTACCTGTAGTAGCTTGCCACCTGCAGCTACAGGACTTTGTCTTCAGGTATTCTGACACAGAAGGAATGCTAAGAAGTTCTGTGATACGGAGCAGGGATGGTGCTCACTGACACTGCCTCAGGAAGTCTTGAATGTGTGAATTTTCTCATAGCATGTGAAACACTAGATTTTAAACAAAAGTAGCAGGAAAAGAAAGAGATCATGAAGAAGGAGAAACCAGGGAGGAAAGGAAAAATAATTTTAATATTTTGAGTATCTAGTGGTCTGCTTGCCATATACTACAGTGCCTCACCGTGCTGATAGCATAAGTAAAAATAGTCTTTCCAATGACATTAAGCTGGGATCATGGTACCAAAAGGAATGTTGCTTAATGTGAAAGAGCATCTGACTTAGAGGCTGAAGAAAGGCATTCCTTTTGCCTTACATATGGTATAAGCCCTGGGCTAACAGAGAGCAACCAGCAGCTATGCAGACTCAACTCTTGCAGTCACAGTACTTGGAGAGAGAGCCTAATGGAGTGAATGAATTGGTATGCTCTTGCAAAATACTTATGCTTTGCTACTAGAAAGAAACCACTGTGGCCCTTGCCCTATTCCTAATTTTTCTAAGGAATACTCCCACAAGAGCCCATTTCATTTAGGCTTTTTTTCTTTTAGGCTTGTGTTAGAAAGGGAGGGTCCTCAGCTGGACTCTGCAGTGAGCAATGTGTGTGCACAGGCAAGTGAGCATGTGAGGATGTGCATGCATTTAGCTGGGATTTATTTCTGTAAGTTTGATTCCATTCTTTTGTTTCTTTTCAAATGTGACTGAAGCTATTTAAGTCTCTGACTAATTCACCTCCCTATATGAGTTGTTTTCTGTGATATATTCCAGCACTGTGCAACATTTCTGGAAGCAACTCTCTGCGGTTGGGATGCATTTCTCCCTGATATGTAGCATGGCACATTTGTTCCATTTACTGGTGTTGAAATAAGGTTTGCATTCAATGTAAATCAGATCTGGAGAAACATTTCAATGTCATGTCAGGTTCTGCTAGTTTGGTAGTATCAGAAAGTATATGTGGTCCTCTCAAGTAAGAAAAGGCATCTTGTCACATCTCCTTTTGCTTAGTTGCAGTCTCAAGGCCCCCAGAACTTTAGTTGGTCCACTGTAAATCTCAGTAAAAACTGTCACTTGTTTTGTGCTGACATTTCAAGGGCTCCAAACCCCGTGATCTTCTTAGACCATCTGAGCCCATTGGTATTGTCAAAATGTTTCTTCATTCAAAGGCTTAAGAGTGATATGAGCATTTCATAGATCTCTCCTTCTTGAAATATCTCCTTTATTTTCTATTCAATTTCTTTAATAATTATGCATATACATTTCTTTGCTGGACAGGTTTAGTTAACCATGCAAATATAACTGGAGAACAAAAATTCTTATTACAGCATTTGGTGGTATAATGGACACATAAAAGAAATATATCCCCTACCGCAGTACTTCCTTATCCAGCAATTCTCAGCAACTCTTTGCTTCACTAGCTGGAAAATACAGAAAGTTTTTGTAGGGTGGTGATGGGCACTGTGATGATGCAGCAAAATATTACTGATAGGTCTGGTAATGAAGATGACACATCTGTGCCCACATCTACCATAGACATGCCTTTTTTTTTCTTATTGGAGAAGCAGCCTTTCTTTCTCCTCACTTAAAAAGGCACTTAGGCTAGTGGAAGTGGAAGAGATTTTTTCCACTCCATTGGTTGTAGTCTAAGAACAGCAGATTGGGTAGAGGTGAAGACCCCCCCCACAATTTATGGTGCCAGTTTCTAGAAGAAGCAGGCGGCAGTGCAAGTTGTGCATACCCATGTTCCTAGTCTTTCTACAGATGAGCAATTGACTCTCCCTGCTCTGACCATGCACAGTGTTAATGTTTAAGTGTGTCAGAGAAGGATTCTAAATATGGGGCTTTCCAAGAAGGCAGGCAGGAGCTTATTGCAGGAGACTTAGACAATGTTTCAGCCAGGTAAGGGTGGTTTGGGAGTACAGTACTTTATTTCAGCGGTGTATTTGTCTTGTTTTGTTTTGCAGAAGGAACACTCATCCTACCTTTGGTTTGTTTGTTTGTTTGTATTTTCCCCTCCAGAAAGCCCATTGCTGACCCTGCTACTGTGGTACCGCTGTTTTGCAAAGCTGAAGTCGACACGCATGTAGGGGCGGGGGTTGTAACTCTGGCAATTTGTCCTTCCCGATTAGATGTGACTGTTCTGCTAGCTTTCCCTTCTTTATTCCTTTCATTTAGTTCATTGTGGGAATTGGCTTGGGATTTTTTTTCCTTTCGGTTTCCTGTTTTGATCCTGGAAGGTTAGCTGTGCAATTTGGTTTCTCCTGTGCCAACCAACTTTAGTGGCAGAGCTCTTAAAAAAAATAAATCTTGCGTCTTCTCTGTACGCTACTGCTTCCATTTAAGCAAAGTTTACAGAATTGCTCCACCCATTTGGACACCAGGAAAGGAAGCTGTGAAATGGAGAATAACCTCATTTCCACCAGGTCCTTCGTTCCGGTCGAAACAGCGCTAATTGAAACTGTAGTCCAATTTCTATTAAGACAGATGGTCTCTCTCTGAAATTGGGTTTGTTTCTGATTTCATCCTTTTTCTTATTTTCTTAAAAAATAAACATCCCAACAAAAAACCAACTCAAAGCCAAACCATTTTTAAGAGCTCTGAATGAAACTGCTTTGCCAATGGGGTGGAAATAACTCTGATTTTCTCTTGTGCCCGGCAGCGAAAGGGTTAATGCCTGCTTTCCTCTTTGGTATCTGTTAGTTGCAGCCCATGTTGTGATCAGTCCATGTCCGTGTGTGTTTTGTTCCCAAATTTAATGCTGGTTAATTAACAAGCAATAAGTGAGCCTTAACAATGACCGTTGTTTCCGATCTTCCTCAGGACACCCGACCTGCCTGCAGTTCACCACAAACATGACTGAGGCTGTAAAAACCTATCAGTGGCAATGCATTGAGTGCAAATCCTGCAGCCTTTGTGGGACCTCAGAGAACGACGTGAGTCCATTTACCTTTTCATGCAAATAAGCATCACTGCAAGCCGCTGCCATGCCCACCCTTGAGAAGCATGTGGCACTGGTGTGGGTCATTGTTTCACTGCTGCTTCCATGCATCTCCAAGGAGGAGCCACCCCTGAGCACAGGGATTCTCCCCAGTGTCCCCATTCAGCCACGGGTCTCTGCTGAAATTACCACAGGTATCATATAGGGCCACTTAAGATGCTAATACTTGTGGTTTGTGTATTTATTCAATAGAAATTAGCTGGGGGCCATGAATTCATGTTGCAGGGAGCTTTCAGCATGATAGTCAGAAGCAGATGCGAATAAATGATAACCCAAGAGAGGCAAGTATGCTCCTGTCCCTGATTTTCTTTACTTTCTTGGTATGATTTTTTTAAACTTAATTACAAGACTTGGGAAACATGAAACCATTTGAAGTACGATGGCTAAGCCTCACCTAATCACCAACTCCAGTGATTTCCAGAGTCTGCAGCTGAGCAGTGTCCTCCCTGCAGGGTTTGCAGTTAAAATCTGATGCTAAGGGTCCTTGGCAGCCCATGAGAACCTTGGAAAATTGACAGTGGCTGGAGAACTTTGGAGGTGATTAGCTAACACTATATTCCCTACAGCAGAATAAATTTGAAGCCTGAAATTTTGTTTTTGCTTTAACATAAAAAAATCAGAATCCGGGGAGCTTAGGAATTGCAGGATACTTCAGAGCAGCTTTTTTCACCCCAAATATATGAAAGAGCTGCAGAGCACATGGTGGGGTCATGTAATTTCCATCTGTTTCACAAAAAATTTACTGAGCTGAGTTTTTGAAAACTGTCTAAGTCAAAGGTTTCCTCTGAAGGAATGAGATCAGCACATGGTGACACCAGAGCCCAGCAAAGCCTGCCCTCTTCTCAGTACAGCATATCCCCGGCATAACAGCTTTTACTCCTGCATTATGAGGCCATCTAGGACTGGAACTCCTCCACTTCTCATAGTGATTTTCTCCTTAGGAACTGAGCTGTCTTGTGCTGAGAGAGGCTTTCTGCAGCCTCTCAGGAATATGGTGGCTAATCATGGATGGACAAATGTGATGCCTGTAGCCTTTACATTCCCAGAAGTCTCTTAGTCTCTGTTGTTGCAGATCTGCATTCCCAGCTGAACATTGCTGGTTACCCTACTTAAGTTTTCATCTTGGCAAGAGACTAATTTACATAATTTCTCTCTTTTTCTCTCCTTCTCTCCCTGTTTCCCTACTGTCTCTCCAACAAACCTGCCTCAGGACCAGCTGCTCTTCTGTGATGACTGTGACCGTGGCTATCACATGTATTGCTTGAATCCACCAGTCTTTGAGCCCCCAGAAGGTAACATATGACTGAAGTCTGCTTTGAAAATAACAATAAAGTCTTTGTGGAGAAGGGAAAAATTTCAGAAAGGTGTTTTGAACCATGCAAGGTTAAGGAAGCAGTAGTGAAGCAAAGGGAGGTAGCACTGGAAAGAAGCAAAATTAATAGATGTGAAGTGATAGTGTGATCTGTGACATCTTATTCAGTCTTGCCTGGTCTCCTCCTCTTCCAGAACATGGCTCTTTTGTGGGCCATGGGAACCTTTGGTGGGTAACCCATGGGTACCATGGCTCTTTTGTGGGTCATGGATGTCCCACATGTCACTGGTCACCTCAATTTAAGTCAGCCGAATTGAGCGCTTGTGAAATGTGATTTTGGATTTCTTAAGAAGTCAAAGTCCTGGAGAGAGAGCCTCATGCAGGGAGGTCCTCTCTGGAACATCTGAGAGCCTGTTGGCAGGAGACTGGATTAAAGGGAATTACCTTCCTTTCTCTATGACATGCTTCTGTTTTGGCAGGGTGAGGGTTTGGTGGTCTGTATTATATTTGGTATGTAGTTATAACCTCTGCAGGGGGTTCAGCTGGACTATACTATGACTGGTTGGAGTTTGTCACTTGGCTGTGGAGCAGAGGGACCAGTGTCTTACCACTAGAGGTTCTCTGACTAAAGTCCTCAGAGAGTAGTAGAATTGGAGGCTTGTGAGTGTGAGTGACTGCAGTTTACATGAGGGGAAGAACAAGAATAATTACAAATTAATTGTGCACTCAGGAGCTAATGTTTGTACCTTTGGTAAAAAGGAAGCTAAATCAGGAGGGGAAAATATTGAAATGCAGCTAATAATTATCTAAAAGTTTCCACTGGGAAGTGGTTTATTGGAAGTGTGAAAATATAAAACACCTCATGGCAATGCCCACCCCAGCAGCATTGCAGCTCATGTAGAAAGCCTGTGGATGCAAAGGCAAGGGCAGCAGTGTCTGCTTCACAAAAGTACAGGCAACTCCAATATTAGGAATATCTCCTATACTATTTAACCCACTCTTGACATAAACTCTGAGAGCCTTGATTTCATGTCAATCCTATAAGAAGGATTTCTTCATTTGCAGGGAGCTGGAGTTGTCATTTGTGCCAGGAGCTGCTCAGAGAGAGAGCATCAGCTTTTGGCTACCAGGCCTGAGGAGCTCCAGCAGTCAAGAAACACCTTGCTCCTGGTGTTGCCATACCAGCACACAATTCCCACCCAGAACACAAAGACACGACCCACATCCAAACGAACGGACACTCAAATACAGGAAGAGGTATCTGTGGAATTCACTGTCACTAAGCCAGACCTCCTGGGCTCTGCTAGGTCTGTGTACTTTCCCAATGATCTGGATGAAATCTCTTCACTGCTGTGCATGGTTGCTGCTTGCCATTAACAAGCTCCCATACGTTATGGAAGGGGGAAGGTTGTTATACCAACACGGAGAAGTCAATTTTGTGTGGCCTTGTGCTTTCCGTTTAGTCTTTTTTTAAATGAAAAAGTAGTAAGACATTTCCCAAGGAATTATTGGTGAGTACTTCAGCTGGGAGCAGCACCGGGTGTTTCTCTTCAAAGGCTTGACTGGAAATCTCTTTACTGTAACCACTCTGTAGATTCATGGGTGCTTAAGAGGGGTGCTCTGAGAATTGCGTTTTGTTCAATATTTCCCAGTTCATGAACAGCACATTGTCACTAAGAGAAGCACTGATCAAAACTTTTTGGGATGACACTTTCTCCATTGAATCAAATGTCCTGATTTGGCAGATCATTAGGAATCTGTTTTAAGCGTAAGAAAGAGCAGTACTGGTATGTACACACTCAAATGCTTAGAAAAGCCTTTGGTATTCAGTGTATTCAGGCATACTGTCCCACTGCAATGCCAGCAATACCTTCCTGACATAATTTCTTTTTGTTCAGAAAATTCTGAGTGAAAAATCTTATGTATATGCAACTGACTTTCTGTTTAGCTCAGAAAATTGGACAAAAGAAAAATCATCATCTTAGGTTGATCATAGAAAGTAAAAATTTTCAGCTTTCCGAGCAATCTAACGGAAGTGGCAGAAAGGAACAATTTTGGCTTAAGGTCAAGTGAAGCTCTTTGATTAATTTTTTGAAATTTCTAAACAAAAATGTTCTGAAAGCTGAATTTTCTGGGCATTGCCTAATCCGGGCTTCCAGCATTTCCAAAGTGTTACTGGTTTTTGTCAAAGTAATTATCGAGATCTAACTAAATTTCCCAATAATTTTCCCCCAAATTCTCTACAACTGCATCTTTGGCCAATGACATATTTTGTTTAAAAACCTTCCCTAGCTCTAAAGAAAAGAATCTTTTGCTGAACCTAGCATGAAAAGAAGAATTTTAATAATGATAAAAAAAATTAAAAAGGAATAGTTCTACTTTATTTCAACAAAGCTTTACATGTGAAATGAAGAAATTTTAAGTGAGACCATCCATTGAAAAAAAAATTTCCATTGAAAAAAAATTTATTGCAGTTGAATCTCTTTGAATAATTTAAGACATTACTAGGAGAATAAGTACATCAAATATTTTCTACAAAATACATTTTTAAGGCTAAAAACCTACCACTCCCTGAACTGGCAAGTAGCCCAGAATAACCATTTTTTGGGTATGATGTATATCACTTTCTATGCATAGATTTAAGTGGGTTTATAATATAAATTTATGAGAGCAGCATGTGACTCATGTTGCTGGTACAAGTAGGTAAGGATACTGAAGATTATATTTGGCATGTTTATATTGGTTGAAACTTCTGCAGAATGAAATGTCCCCAAACACTTGAAAGACATTGTGAAACAATATTGGTGAGCTGTTTTTTCTTCCTTTTCCTGCTAATTACACTTCGTTAGGATGAGCTATACTGACCTAGTGCACTTTTCCTCATTATTTAGATAGTTTCCTCCCCTTTTGTTCAGCTTACACACCAAAAGTAGCTGTGTCAGCTACTGGATTCTCCCACCTACTGTTGCAGCCTCTTCTCAGGCTGCAGCAGAAGTATTTTAACCTGTTAGAAAAAAAAATGTAGAAAGTATTTATCCTAATTGTATTGGACCAAATCTCTCCTGGAGCAGCTGCACTGGCTACCTGTAAAATTCATTCAATATCTTGTGCTTTCCATGTGACAGAGCTTCAATGAGCTAAGAACACAAAAAAATTTGAGCATCAAGTCTGGGGAGAGCAAAGTGGAAGCCTGTGCACTTGCATCAGGTGTCTGATACCTGTTGGGACAAGACCCTTAAGCAAATGTAAAATAAAGCATCTTTCTCCCAGTCTGGAACTGCCCTGGCCCTGGGGAGCACTTGGAGGACACAGCTGATCTGCATTTGCATTTACACCCATCTGTTGGTGTGGTTGAACCCTGCTGATCTGGCATTTTGGGACCATCACATGGTTCTGTCTGATACAAAATCCTGTTGCTGTTGTGGCTAGGAGTGCAAGTGTGTATTCACCAGAGACACCAGTGGGCTCTGTTACAGAAAATGGGTGTTTTGGGAAGAGTGACTGGAAATGAGAAGTGTGTGTGCTGCAGGAAACTTCTGTGGTGGTGCTGGTGGTGGGATCAGCAGATGTGGGTTAGTATTTTGGCTGGTCCTCAGCTACCAGGACCTAGAGACTTCCATCATAAAAATCTCCATCACATCCCAGTGTCTTGATGTTTACTCTGACCTTGGAGGAGTAGGACAATGTCTGCATTCCTAAACAGAGAGGACATGCATGTTGTTTTGCCCTGTGTGTTTAGCAGACACTGCTGGCTCATCATGAAAGTCTCAGGTAGCCTGGCTGGGGGAACCAGCTGGTGTAGAATTTCAGTGGTCTCCATTCCTGTGACAGAGATATTGCTAAAGGAGCTGTGCTCTCTGTGCACACCTGCTTTCCTATTTTGTGGTTTTGATCCAGAGCTGTTTTTTCCTCCCACAACTGTTCTGCAGCCAACAATATCTTTCATGTTCAGAAATACTCCTCCATGGCCATGCTGAGGTTTCATCAGAATGAAGTATGACAGAAGGACAGATTGCTAGATCTTCAATGCCAAAGCACTGTTTGCCACCTGAGATCAGTGTGACAGGGTGCTTGCCCACTGTGGACCAGCTGTGTTTCATCTCTCCAGCTTTATGCTGTGTGCTGTGTAGCTAGGCAGCTCCAGGTAACTTTGGCAGCGGATTAGATATAAGCTCTCCCATGTGGAGAACTTCCGCCAGCTACAGCCTCCCTTCTTTGCTAGCTGAGTCCAAGATAAGGGGCTGGAATGGACCTCTCAGTGGCATATTTACCATGCATACAGAGCCATGTGTGTTGGTGCACGTTAGAAATACTGACTGACCTCCCAGGTGAAAAATGCACCAGCTTTGCTGAGAAGAGGAGAGATTGTGGCACTACCATGGGGGTGAGGAAGAGGAGTTTAGAAAGTCTGATAACCGATTCCCTGTCACCTGCTGCCCCACTGGGGATAGTCTCCTGCATGACTGCTGGGATGTGTGACTTGGGCAAATCCTGGCTCTGATCTGGTCTGGCCACTAAACAGTGTGAGGGCTCTGGCTCAGTGTGCTGCTCTCTTGCTATGGCAGGTTATGCAAGTTTGCTGGCAGTCCCTGAGGTGAACAAACTCTAGTGTTTTTTCAAAACTCCTCTGTGTAAGCAAGGCAATTAATATTTTAGCACAAATCAGGGCAAACTACCAGAAGATGGTAGATCCTGCATGCCTTGAAGACTTCAAATCAAGAACGGACAGATTCCTAGATGTATTTTAATTGAACACAATCTTATTTAATCACAGGAATGTCTGACTGAAAAAGGTTTATGTTACAAAGGAAGTCAGGCTGGATGATGTAATTGTTCTTCCTGGCCTTATTATAAAAACAGATGTTTACTGTGGGAGAGGATGTATTTAAATACAAGCGTGTCTGCATAATGGCCTTAAAGTATGTTAATTAAACATATGCACTTGATCCTCATACTTTTGACTTCTTTTGGATAAACTAAAAGAGGTCAGTTAGAGAAAATCATCGTTATTGATGCAGTAAATTGTACATTACCTCCTTTATGCCCACAATGGCATCTACTTTGGTATTGGCTACCTCGGGCTGTTCCAGAGACTGAACAATTCAGACTGTATTGTGTGAAACCATGGCTTGCCTCTGGCTCTCCCTCCACCACATTTGTGTTCTGCTCTGCCCAGTTTTCTGTCCATTGTGGGAAGACTGGCTGGGGAGGGCAGCACCTGCAGGGGCAGACTCAGAAACCAGAGGGGTGGAGAGATCACCACTGAACAGGGGCATGCAGATGGTGCCACTGAGGAAGTGAACTCGTGTTGCCAGCACAGAGCCTCCCCCATAGCTTGGAAAAGGCAATACCTTTGAGAAACATGAGATGGGTCCTAATCTGCCCCCAAACTGTGCTTCCATAGCTGTGTTGTTGCATCAAGTTTACAGTGCACAGAGTTTACATTCTGTAAATGTACCTCAGACCAGCTCTTGAGCTAAGAAAGCCACCATTGAGTGTGTTCTTTTGAAGCAAATGTTACTCTAAATAACTTTGCAATCATGATTTTTCATCTGTCTTTGAAAGGAGCTTAGTCAATTCTGCCCCAAAGGAAGATTCTCCTGCACCGTGCTGTGTTATGGGGCTGTAGCATTTTCTTTACACCTTCAGCATGTGTTTTGACAGGGGTCATTTGGGAGGTGAGGAGTGGATGGGGGTAGAAAGGAATATTAATTAAGCTTGTCACTGCTAGATGGATACTGTGCATTCTGGGCAAGAAAACTCCAGGTAGAGCTGGACATGATTTTTTTCTGCGTAGAATGAATTTATTTTTAAAAAATGTGCTTTTGAGAGAACCATAATTATTCATATATCAAAGTCCAATCTTGCAAATTATTTAATACAAAAACTAAGGGGAAACAATCAAAAGAGTTGAAAATTATTGTTTCAATCTTTTTAGAAAAAAATCACTTCAATATTTAAATTTTAAAATTAATATAATTTATATTAGGAAAAATCTAGCACCAGTCTGTGAGGGATGAAAGTGCAGATCTTATGGAGGACACAAGTGAAAGATAGATTTTCTTTTCAGTGTTGTTATGGGAGGCTTTGGGATGATCATGAGGAGGTCACCTGACATTTTAACAGTTGTCCAGTTCCATAATTTTTGGAAAATAAGTTCTGTGGAGAGGAGCAGGCAGACAGGTTAGGAAAGCCCTTCTCTAACCAGTTCTGGGTTCATTATGATCTTACCATCTCCCAGTTTTACATGACAGGAGGAGGGGAGTGTGCAGCTGAGCAGGGTGACCAGGGCTACCAGGCAGGAGCAGGGGGGGGCTGCCCCGGCCCCCCAAATCAGGGGGTCTGCAGAAGGAGCCCCCAGCCAAGCTGGCAGGGATGCTCACGGACTGAGCACACCTGCAGCTCAGTTCCCAGCGCTGAGCCGGATGGGAACAGCCTGTCCTGCAGGGCTGTGGGGGCTGTGCCCATCCCGGGGCACTCAGAGCTGCTCTGAGCCAGCCCGCGGTGGGACGTTCCCCACACCCCACCCATCGGGAGTTATAAAGCACCAGCTTATTGCCACTTACAACAAGGATTGTGGCACCACTGTGGGCAGGTGCCCAAATCTGTGCCTCGCTTCTGGAGAAAAGGCAGGATAGCAATCCTTAGCTGCTCCTGCAAAGCATTTGGAGCCTACAGTGTACAAGCCTTAAATGCTGCTATGTGCCACAGTGCTGCACACCCAGGCTGTGGCAGAACAAGAAGAGCCAGCTCTTCTGGGCTGTTCCTTACACCATTTATTTCTGCCAGCCACAGGCCCATGACGCTTTCTGGGAGATAGGAACAGGTGACAAGGCAGGAGGTGGATGTGAAAGATCCAAGACCCTGTAGAAGGAACAAAAAAGTTTACTTGCTGCACTGTGCCTCCCCTCTGGTAAAAGAGGGCAGGAATTGTGACTGGCAGGCAGCCAATTCCATCTTTGCTGGTGATACAATTACTAGCAATGACCTCCAGCCACAGCAGTAGTAAAATGGCTTTTCAGGGCAGGCACCATACCTGGTCTGGTTTATGTAAGATAAACTCAGGTTTGCTGGAGGGGCAGGGAGAGGAGGGGGGTGTCTGTGGTTTGAAGGGGACTGATTTAAAAGTGTAGCTGCCCAGCCCACTCCCCATTGTGTTGCCCTGGCTCTGTAGGCTCAGGGAATGTCCCTGTCCTACCAGTGCCCGTGCCATCCTCCAGGGCCAAAGCATCATGTCCCCGCTCGTGGGAGCAGCTTTGCAGAGTGCTGGCACTGTCCCAGCTCTGTCTCTGGCAGTGCTGCCCGGGGCACAAGGTCTCACTGCCCTGCAGACAAGGGTGGGAGTGACTGACGCTCCCAGGCAGTGTCCTGGGCCCCGGGGGTCAGTGGCAGTCTTGAAGGAGGCAGGGCTGCAGGTTGTGCAAGCACAATTTTGCTGTCCTGATGGCCAAGCCTTAGCGCAGGGCAGAGGAGAGGTGCATCACTCCCCTGTCTCTCCACCACTGGGGTGTTTGGACATTCCTCCACCGCTGTGCATTGAGGCACTAAACTGAGGGCAAAGGGGAAGGTAAAGAACAGCAAGTGCCTCCAGGGGACAGAAGAGGTTTTAGGCTTTACCCTTTTATTGTATGCCAGTGAGAATGCCAGGCATTTAGCAGCTGGGGAATCAGGCCAACAGTTTATTAATATTTGTTGTGTATTTCTGCCATGTTGGGTGAAAGTGTAAAGTGTTACTACAGTAGTGCATTTAGAATATATGTTGTTACTGATGTTTTGAAATGAGAAAAATTACTATATTCAGATCAGCTTACTGTTCTTTGTGTGCATGAAGTTAAAAATAAAACACTTCATGCTGGAAAATTGCTGATTTTTCAGGTATTGATATTTTCTTTCAGACTCCTGTCAATCTAGTTATCCATCTGATACAATTCATTGTAACAAACTATAGGTTGCACCTCCATGGTGACTCGGGAAATATTTCATCTCTTCCTGCTTTCAGAAGCTAGGGAGAAATAAGGGCAGGTTTTATTCTTTGTATTTGGAAAGACTGATGAAGGATGACACATTCATTTCATGTTCATCTCCTTTCCATGTCTTGAATGATTGAATTGGCTGGCTGTGACAGCATTCCTTTCTGTAGTGGTCTGAAGTGCTGCCATGGCTCACCTCTCTATGAGAAGGCACAGTCCAGCATTTTGTTCAGGACTCCTCCTGCTATTGCCATAAATGACTTTGGAACTGCTAATTCTCATCAGGGACCCTTGTGCCTACAAGATAAGCACTCCCCTTCCATTTCTCAAGATCTTCTGCCTGGAAGACCAAACCCCCTGCTGCCGATGAACTCTGATGAGCACACATCTGTTTCCACCCTCAACATGTGCTTCTGCTGGACACAGGAACACATTTGGATGCTCCCAATGTACTCCCACTGCAGAATTTGTGAGCAGCAGTGAAAAAGGAAATATCTGGTGAAAAACAAAGAACAAGACATGAATGTTATACCTAACCTACTCTTCCTTTGTAGCTCTTCTGGAGTGCAACACTAGAGATGTGCCCCTGCACGCTCTTGGGAAGGCTGTGCTTGAGGAATTTCCAAGAGTCATCTCCTTTGAGCTTCTTTACAGAGTACCTTTCCTTGTTCATTCTCATTTTCTTACAGTATTTCAGAGACAGTGTATAGTAAAACTGATTTGAAAGGTTTAGAACAATTCAGAAATAGACAGGTCCAAATCAAACCATCAGCTTTTATCTCTCCCTTAGAAGTGTTCAACAAACCTTTGATCATTGCTGAGAATCAAGCTTGTGTGCTTATTTAATCTCAACTCATCATTAAGGCCATACAGGAATTCATAAAGACTTTTCAGTCAAAAAATGTTCTTTTAAAAAAGTGAGAGATATTTACTCTTTACCTTGATGGCTTTCCATTTCTTCTGCTGCAGCAGAAATCAACAGTCTTCCTGTTTACTTGGACTTCCATCCAGCACTGCAGCCTGCCTCAGTGGTGGGCATAGGCCTGGAAATAATGTACTTCATTGGACTGCAGACAGAAAGAGAAGCTCAAGAGTATTTAAGTAAATTGTCATCTGTGTGACTCAGTCAGATCTTCTAAGAACCAGAAGCTTATGTACATGCTAATTTATTGGATCACCTGTTCTTCATCTGCCATTTCAGGTTGAATGTGCCATTGATATATGCCTTTTTTTTTTCCACTAGGAGTGGTTGAAAAGAAAAACACAGCAATTAAAAATGGGGGATGAGGACGATTGAGTTACAATCTTTGCTGTTGATCCTTTATTTGATTTGGGACAACATTGTCCCCATTATTCTAAAGGAAAATAGAAGGAGAATAAATCTGTGACATCATAGCACTTCTCCCAGATAAAAGCTTTTACAAGATGTTTTCTCATCATCTTGTAAATTCACTTTTAAAATGCTGAAGTAATGATCTCTGAATAGTGACACCTGGCACAGCCTTGCTGTGTGATGCTATGGTATTAATTTTTAATTAGGAGACTTTAAGTTATATATACAAATATATATATATATACACATATATATTTGTGTATCATCCTAATGTTGTTTACTGTAAACATTGCTCACTGATTAGGAATAGGTTGAGAGTCCTATAATAAGCATTACTGAAGAAGAAGAAAAGAGCAAATCCTACTTGTTTTGGAAAGGTTTAGAATTCTAAGAAATAGAAAACATTATCCCTTACAACTTAATCTGAATTGTGTTTGGAGTGTGACTTACCAACACATTAAAGAGATCCAGTGTTCTAAAATATAGGACTGATTCTCAGCTGCTCTTAGTCAACATTCATCCACTGACTTTATGGTTGGCCTGGTATCCTTAAATATGCCAAGTCTAAGTCTTGGACTTTAGTTTTTATGAAAAGGTGTGTGGCTGCTTAATAGTTGAGCACACTCAACACATGCAAGAAAACAGTCTGTCTATAAGTCTGGTCTGTTTATGCCCTGTTCTGTCTCAACCTGGCTCTGGTGATGACATGTCACAAGCTCCAAAGGAAAGTGAGAAATCTCAGCAAAAGATGATGATGGAGCAGTCAGCAACCAGGGCAAATGTCTCTCTAACTTCATGGAGTTTGAGCTTGTTTCACCAGTTTTCAGTATACTACCTTCTGATTTTCTGTGAACAACTCCTCACTGCTATATCAGGAAACAGTGGACAGCAGGACATTATCTTCCTCACCTGTATGAGACCTCACTTCAGCCAGCTCCACCCTCCCCTCTCTTACTCATTTCTCAATCTGTTCTAGTATTTTTGATCTGTCTCTTCACATGGAAATCTTTTCCAGCCACTCTCATTTTTAGCATCTCTCCCTGGAGTCAGTCCTCTTCAGCATCATTTGCTCTGAGACAGCCACCCAGGATACGCCACAAGTGTTTAAAGCTTTACTTCCAAGCTTTGCTTCTCTCCCAACAGTGTGTCCTGACAGTATGTCTTTGCCTTTTAGTCATCCCATGAGTAGGCCCATGGTCATCTCTGGGATATTTTTCCTTTGTGATTACAGCTCAACCCAAAAGGAACCTGTGTTACAGCCCAGCAAAGCCATGCAGCCTTGCTGCTGGCACACACACCCTCCTTCCCCAGTGCTCCAGCTGGGGATGTGGTCAGGCTGCTGGTGCATGAGATCACATCCAGCAGGGCTACTCCCTGGAAGCCAAAGTGTTGCTTAGTAACCCACTCATGGAAGTACCAGAAGCATTTTTCAATCTGTCGCATTGGCAAAGAACACTGGCTTCTTGATTTAGAGGCATTCTGCTGTGCGTGGCAGGGCCATGCTCCATTATCTTGCATCCAGCACTATCTGCAAGCAAGGAAATGAACCTCCCATTTAATGGAGGGGCTGGGAGAAGGTGGGGGTGTGAGGAATAGAAAATGTTTTTCTAGGAACATGAAGCTTTTAGCTGGTTGTCTTGGCATCTAGTCCTCATCTTAACTCCCTTCCCATGGGAGATATTCTCTGCTTATGAAATGCACTCCAGGGTCCTATAGCAATTGGCCAAACAGGACCCTGCAGCACCTTCATCTATTATGAGACATTACTGCAATAAAACTTGGTGTGTCATACAGAAACTGGATGAGGTATTGCAATATTTATGCTGTAAGCCTCAGTGTCATGGACAATTGCTACAGAATAATGTATGTCTTTTCTTAATGCAGTGGAGTCACAGCAGCTTCAACAGAGCACACTGAACACAGATCATCTGTGATTGCATGGTTTCCTCAGTTATTTTCAAATTATTCTGTTACAGACACTTAAATGAAAAATATTCTCTCATTTAAAAATAGACCGTAAAGGCTCTTAGGTTACTCCCCCTTTTAAGAATAATTCAGTCTGAGAGCAAAACCTCCAAGAACTGGATTCTGACTTGAGGGTTTTACTCCTTTATCTGGCACTGGTTTATAATTTAAAATGGCTTCAAAAAGTAACTTGAGGGCTTTTATTTGAGGTACCTTATTGAATTGCTATCTCATCTCCTCATTTTGGAAATGAAAAGGTATTTTAAACAATGTCTAGCTTGGAGCTCTGGGGACCAGCTGGACTCTTCCCATCCTACTTCTTGCTGTCAAAGACAGTAGAACCATAAAGTGTGTCCAGCCATGGCATCACCCATTTCTGTGGCTTGCCTCCTGTTGACAGATTGTGTCCTGGAAGCCCTCTGCAAAAATTTGAAGGGCTTTTATATGGGTCATTGAAGGTCCAGGGTGGTCTGAAGACAAGGTTGTTAGACAAATGTACCCAAGGGTTCTTTTGGTCTTTGAAGTGTTATTTACCTGGAATGATGCTCAGTGTTGCAGTGATGAAATCAGCAAGTTTCATCACATTTTTTTTGTGTAAGGCCTTGTCAGTGCAAGGCCAGTGACATGCACAATTCATGTGCCAAAGCTTGGCTCAGCATTAAGATGAAAAAACATCCCACAGTATTGGAAGCTCCTGACCTAATTTCTGAGAACTTTTTGAGGAGCTGAGTATCTTCCTGTGCTCTTTCCCAGTCTAATAAATAAATTTGGCTATGGGATAAAGAGCCCTTCAAATTCATTGTATGTAGTTGTATTTTTATTGCACATAGTTTAAGAAATACAGAAAGTGGTCAAAAAAATGCTCCTGATGACTGGCCAGCATAAGAGCATTTGATGATCTGCTATGGATTCCAGAGCAGAAGTGTCTGCATCACAGAAAGAGTCTCATCACATATATCACAGAAACAGTTTGCTCCAGGGGGCAGGGAGCATTCTTGGCAGGGAAGCAAAGACTGTGAAGATTTTAACTCTTAGAACTGGCTGTGCCAGCTCAGAACTGATGGAAAGCTTGCCATTGTGATGCTTTGCTCTGTGGAAAAAGCATTCAGAGAAGCACTAAGTGTACAATGCATTATTGTTTTAAAAGAATCAGAGTATCTGTTTCCAGTCTTCTAATACATTAACCTTGAAGTTTGTTTGTAATTAAATAGTCTAGCCTTACCAGTTAGGCATTGAAGCAAGAGACTTCTTGTTATAAAGACAGTGGGCTAGGGAAGGGCAGGTGTACTGGGTAACCTCTAGGCAATACTGAGAAAGCACATCCACTCCCTGCATTCACAGGGGAGGACACCTCTTTCTTTGCACTTACTGCACATTCTGCATCTTAAAATTATTTGAGGAGAGAACAACATTTTAGAGCAACTGAGTGAGCTACAAAGCAGGAGATGTTCCACTAGCATTAATTCTTGTTGTTTAGGTGTTGGGGTTTCTATCTGCTCATATACTCACAGCCTTCTTTTCAACATTTGAGGATTCTCTACCTTACTTCTGTCTCACCTAACTGGGATCTTCCTGCCCTTGTGGAGACAACAAATTGTGGGCTGGAAACTGCCCCACTTCCTGGCTGTACATACCCCTATCTATACAACATGTATGTGTATGTTGAGTGATTGCATTGTAGTGGCTTTTGTAATGCAATAACTGTGGTGTCAAGAAAATGTGGTTGGAGAAAATTATACTTACAAATTAACAGGAATAGAAAATTAAAAGTCACTGAAAAGGCAATACAGCCGAAGAATTCTTACTGTGAGCCACCACCCACCACCATGTTTACCACAATATGCCAACTTCTGTATCCTCTAAATAGCCTTTTATCCTCTGTAGCAGAAGTGAAGTTTAATTTTGTGTCTGTACTCTGAACTGGAGACATTGGTACTCAGTCTTTTCATAATGTGCTGATGAATTGAAACGCTAACCTTGTCACGGGTTTGCCAGCTTCCTTAGCTTCCCACCAAAATAATGCAATGCCAGTTGCTGAATAGCATGGAGGAGTTTTGGGTGCTGATTGAAGTGTGCCATTGAAATATTGGTCTTCAGGGCCATGAGGTTTTATATTGATGCCTGTAAGAAAAACCCAGCAGTCTCAGATGAACCCAAATGTCCTATTAGTCACATTGCAGGTACACAGACAAGTCAAAACAACTGAGTGAGGGGAAAAAATTAAGGGCTCCTGCCCGAAGAAAGCCCAACATACCACTCTCATTTCAGAGGAAAAACCCTTCTGTGACCAATCCTGAGTGACAAGCAGGTAGGCTCAGAGGCTGGAAAGACCCATTTCTGTAGTATGCTTGTCACTGTGTCTTTAGTTATGTACCAGAATATGAAAAAATGCCTGTCTTTCTTTCAAATTCCTTTTCAGCTTTGTACACTGCCTCCAGGTTTCCTGTTGTTACACCCTGTGAGGCCTCATTGGAGTGTACACTGTCTTGCTTGGTATTTGTTTACTTTTGGCGGCCACAGACTAAGGTCACAGGTTTGGGAACCAGTACATAATTGTAAGGACAGCTTCCTGTGTTACTTTTTCCTCCCTCTTCCTCTTTTGTAAAGTGTGAACCTTTCTTTGGAACACTGAAGTGACTGTATCGTTACAATGTTTGTATGTAGAGATTTGTTTTAACATGGCTTGTGTGGAGGATCTTTGCTCTTCTTATCTTACATTCAGTTTTATTAAGTGCTTGATAGCTTTGCCAGCCTTCTGTGGGGGAGGAGAGGTGATGGGGTGGCTTCAAATCTTGGCTTTTTTAAAGGGAAATTTGCCCAGCTTTACCTAGAGCAGTATGAGAATCTGGGGTGCTCCTGACTATTCTGCAGTCGTCCTGATCTGATTGCTTCTTGGAGAAGGAGATCAGCCTTGAAACCCTTGGAAAAAAACTGATTGTTTAATGCGCAAAGCCAGCACTGACCAAGAAGGCCCATCAGTTTGTCATGCATGGAAACCTGCATGGTGTTTCACCCTGCCAGAAGGTGTCTGTTGAGCACACAGTGAACCATGGCAACTCACACTGCTCTGCGGATGCCAATGGAGCCACCACAGCTTGCACCAGCCAAGGATCTGTGTTTTGGTGGTTAGGAAACCTGTGAGTGAAATCCTACTGAGGTTTGAGAGGAGAGGAAAATGGGTGTTGGAAGCCTCTCAACTTCGCAGGATTTCTTTGGTATTCATACACATTTGCAAGAATGTATTCCAAGCATCTTGTACTGTTATTAGTAACTTGTACTGTAGTTTGTTAGCAGTGTTGACTACCTACATAGCTAATATTCTGTTGCAACTTAGAAAACGTGTAAACAACTGCAGAAAACAGGAGTTTAGAACTTGTATGTACTGTTTTTTTTATATTAAAGCACTTCAATTAAAAGTTCAAGGAAAAATGCTTCTGTAGCCTTTGTATCTGTTTGGATAATAGATGAGTGGAAAGAGATGGCAGTGCCCTCTTCCCAAGATCTTCCCTGTTTGCTTTGGTATTAACCAAAAGAGATGGTTAAAATTTTGGGAAGAATTTTTGTGTGTTAAAATTTATTCAGCAAACAGAAGGTGCCAACAACCTAGTCCAGAAGACATTATAATCCTACGGAGTCCCTAAGACCAAGGCTGAAGTGTCTGAGGGATGGCTCCGAGTGCTGATTCACACAGTGAGTATCTGCAAAAGAGGTTTCAAATGGGGAGCAGTAAATGAATGAGTCCACGTGTAGTACATTAGATTTCCTTCATTTTTATCACAAAGTCCTTCAGAGATCACTGGAAGCCTTTCACAAGTTCATGTGAAAGTGAAGGAAAAGCATTCCCAGTTCAGGGTTATTTCAGGGGTACTGGAAAATGGTGGGTTTGAGTACCAGAGGAGTTGTGTTGGAAAACAGCAGCACACAGAGGCAACAAATGGTCCCCACCACACACCCCAGAAACTGTTTCTCTCTCCTCCCTGCCCCCTGGCCCCTCTCAATGTGCATATCCAAATACTTTCCTGGATCACATCACTGTGGGATCGGCATGCATAAACAGACATCTCTAAAGCAGCTTGTGATTTGGTGATCTCAGCCCGCTCTTAGTAGCCAGATGCCCATAATATGAAAACAACCATCAAAACTGTCTCTTTTGCTGGCACTGTTTAATCAAAGGGACAATGGGAGAGAATGGCAGTCTTATTTCTAAAAAGAGCCCTTCAATGTCAAATTTGCCATACAGTAGAGTAGCATTCACCTCTGTGGCACAGACCACAGCCACTCTGGAGGGGAACAAAAGCTCTCAGACAGCACGCAATTAATCCAGCATCTATTAAACCAAGCACGGGTAATTTTGAAGGAACGTAACAGATTTCTGCTTTAAATTATTCTAAGCACTATTTTTTTTTAACTCTACACAGTATGCACAGCTCAAAGTACAAACCAGAAGGCTCTGTTTCTGGCAGCTGTTGTCTTCCTGGTAGCTGTTTTACATCCCTGGCATTTCATAATCCTGAGACAAAAATCAAGTGAAACACAGCAGAGAAACAGCACTAAAATGCCTCTGGTTTTCCTGCTGCCCAAAGCCGTGTTCAGGTGCTCAACGCCAGAGCAAACAATTAATTCCATTACCAAGGGAACTAATGAAATCTGGTTTCCTATGGATTGATGACAAGATGTTACCTTGGTGCCAGAGACTTAAGAAGTTAGTCTTTCTGCCAATATCTTGAATCCAGATGAGGATTCTATCAGCAGTAGTCTCTGGAATGGCATAATGAACTTTGAAATGGATATATTAAAAAAAAAAAAAGACACTATATTACACAGCATACAGTGAGAGATGAAATTTACTGCTGATAGGAATTTACAAGATAATTAAAATAACAGAACAAAACAAATCTACCTTGCCTGCTAAGTCCTAAAAATGGGACTGGTGCTTATTTTATTTCTATAATGTCTCTCCCCACTTTTTCCAATGCAATGCTATTGAATAACAATGTGATTGCCAGTGGAGTGATTGCAATAAAAGACACAAAGTATTTGTAATAGTAGAGCAAAAGGTGTAAATAAGCAATATGTTTTCATAGAGGAGGAAAATTATTCAAAGATCTAAGATGGACATGTATTTTTAAATCTTTTTAAAAGTGATTTGGAAAAGAAGAAGAAATGTGAGGTGAGAAGTTTACTGAAAATGAAAAACTGTTCTGGGCAGTCAAAACAAGAGTTGACTGTGAAGAGCTGCAGAAGTTTTTCATGATAATGAGGAACTGGGTTGTAAAATGACAGATTAAATCTACTGTCGATAAATGCACAGTAATGCTTCTTGGGGGAAAAAAACCACCCTAATTATACATGCATAATGAGGGGCTCTAAATCACCCATCACTGCACGGGAAAATGATCTCAGCATTGTCACTAATTTTGAGAAAATGACAGGTCAAGGCTGAGCAGGTGTCAAAAAAGCAAGTACAATGTTAGGAATAACTAGGAAGGGAGGAAAAAAAAAGACAAAACAGAAAACATCATTAAGTCTCTGCATAAATGTGTGGTGTGGTCCTGTGCTAGGCAGTGTTTGCAGCTTCTCCATGCACCAACCCTCCCATCCCTGCAACACATCCAAAGAGCCAGAAGAGGCCCAGCCAGAAAGCAGGGGCACTATGGGACAGCTGCCATGCAAGGACAGAACCAGTGTGCTGGGACTCGCTGGCTGTCAAGAGTGATGGCAAAGGAGAGACAGGTTTGCAGGTTTGCCAGGAACAGAGAACAAGCTGCACTTCCAGCCCCATCTGGAAGCATCTGGCTCCCTGCAGCTGAGTAGGCACAGCCCAGCTGTGGGGTACATGCTCTATATGCACCTTGGTCCTCATATTTGTGGCCCCCAACCTTCCCAGAGGTCATTATTAGGGAAGGTTATCTCCACATCCAATCCCATACTTTGATTCTCATTAAAAATCTTATTTTAATAGCATTAAAATCTTATTTTAATAGCATTTATCCCTCATATCAGATTTATTTTCCTGCCCCTTTAGTATCTGTCTATGTGGGGAGAAAATGTATTGACACTTTAACTGTAGTTCCTCAAGGAAGTTAAGCTGTGCTCTCTTATTTCATTCACTGTGCCCTCTTATTTCATTCACTTATTTCATTCACAGTGGATAAAGATAATCAAAGAGCTTGTGGTAGAAGCCTTTGCCATTTTTTCTGGTACAAAAGCCATATGAAATAGTAAATTGAAATTCAGCAAACCACACCTAAACTCCAGGTGGGTGCAAACCTAGCAGCGCACCAGAAGAGGGTGGACCTCCCATCCACTTCTGTGGGACCAGGATTTCATCTCTATGTGTAGAAGCTTCCTAAGAAGATGCAACAGTGATTGCAAAGACTAAAGGTGGTTCTTCATCACAGTAGAAATCAATTTAGTGTCTTTTTACTACGTGTTCCTGCAATGCCCAGATGCATCTATCTATTCTGATACCACAATAGCTCACTGTTGTACAGTGCCTCTGCTTTAGTGATTTGTTTACATGCCCATCTTATTCTTGGGAAGTATGAATTCATAGGAACTGAAAGAGCATCCTTCCCAAGGCTGGCTGGTTGTGCTGAATGGAAGAAAGACCCATCAGTCTCAAAGAGACGTTATGGAGAGCAAAGGTACCTCCCCAGCAGCCTGACCTTGGCAAGGAGACAGGAGACTCGCCATTTGCGACAGGCAGCAGTTCCCTTTAATAAATATTTCATGGCAGAGAACGGCAGACTTGGGGAGAAAATGGAGGGCAGGGTTCAGCCTGTGACGCAAGGTGATGTGACCAGACCTTGTCTAGCAGGGCTGGAGGCCACCTAATTGGCATTCCCGCACCATGCTTACGAAGAGCATTCTGTAGTCCTCTGGGAGCACAAAAATAATTAAAAGGCCCCTCAGCATGCAGTGTTGCTAATGGGCTGTTGCCTGCCATGGGATGTTTTTGTGCTCAATTAGAGCTGAGCAAGACAGACTGCTCAAAATTCCCATCTCCCTCTGAGAGACACCTGGGTGGACCAAGCCTCCTTTTCTGCTGCACGATGGCCCTTGTTGAGCGCTGCCCTCAGCGTTTGTGCGAGGAGCGGCAGGCCGGGGCGGAGGGAGCTGCGTGCGGCAGAGCCCACAGCGCTGAATTCGGCGTGCCGCAGACGGAGCCGTGGAACCGGGCACAGCCCACAGCGCTGATTTCGCCGTGCCGCAGACGGAGCCGTGGCACCGGGCAGAGCACACGGTTCTGTACGGGGCTGCAGACCGGGCGCTGCTCGGTTCAGAGCCCTCATCCCCGCACAGCCGGCACCCCCGCGGTGACCCAGAGCTGCGGGATGGCCGCGCATACGGCACAAAGCAAAGGCCCTGGATCTCCTCCAGGCAAGGCCTCACTCACACATTGCATATCCGTGTAGACTTCTGGCTTCTCCTAGCACAGTGCAAGGCTCAGTTGGTGCCAGCCACAGCTACCTGGCAAAGAATTCCTTCAATATTCTCCCCCTTTTCTTTGTGCAGATCCTTTATGGGATGATGCTGAGAGACCTATCAACACCTTTTGTGCTTTCTCAGGAGGGATTTGGCCACCTGAAGGCAATTTCTCTCTGCAATCTCAGATTGCCTTCTGTCCAGGCACCTGTTTCATTTACCAGCCCTGCTGTGGAGGCTGCCTTGCCAGGTCTCTGTGCCTAATGCTGTCTCTGCTGCTCTCACAAGCCTTGATTCACTTTGCAAACCATCGGTGCAAGCCATTGCTGCCTCGTTTGGGCCAAAACAACAATTCGTCTCCGAGGTACGGTTGTTTGAGTATTCATGGGCTAAACTTTAGGTAATTAGCATTGTTAATGTTCTCCGTGTGATATTACAGCTGTGGGCCTCATTAAAATATTCTCCTGGGAGAAGTCAGGTGAGAAGTCAGGTGTCAGCTTTGCTTCATGTGGAAAAGCCTGCCTGTTATTCTGAGAGAATTATTTGTTTAAACACTGGATTTACACATGATGGTGTATTTAATCCCCAGTGCTTCTGACAGCCAGAGAGCTGGGCTGAGCTGCTGAGCAGCACTGGCTTGGAAGCCAGCAGCAAGAATCTCCATTCCTTTCTGCCTAGGAAAGACTTGGGCCTGTGGGCTCCTGCCCCAGACACAGGCAGCAGGCAGGAGTCTGCAGGTTGGCCTCCCCAGGGCCTACTGCCCCAGCCCACCATAAGGCCCTGTCAGATCCTGGCCAGCCCCAGCCCCAGCAGCTTCCCTGAGCAGCAGGGGCCTGAGGAGTGACAAAAGGCCACAGAGGAGCTCAAACTGATCTGAACCAATGGCAGTTCAGGTGATGAGAAGAGAAAAAAAGAAACAGACTCTGCTCCTCAGACAGAGGATGGCATCGCTCAGGGCCGTTTTCTCATGGCACTACCAGGCACAGTGGTGGTCATTCCATCCTGTCTCTGTATTTTGTACAAGGAGTGGAGACTTGAGGATGTTGCCACCCCTGGCAGTGAAGGAGTTGTGCCCCAGTGAGGGGCTGGAGGAGTCCATACAGCTCAGACATCGGGGATGACACATCTGTGCTCTGCAGAAGGCTCTGCATTTGCTCTGTGACCTTCCTGAGTTCTTTTCCCCAAGCCTGCCAGCAGCTGCTTGGGCAATTATTTATGAACAGGAGTTGAGCTTCTCCAGCTGAAGAAGGTGGCTGTGGACAGATGTCAGT
The DNA here is from genome assembly GCF_047830755.1 of Zonotrichia albicollis. Classification (NCBI taxonomy): domain Eukaryota; kingdom Metazoa; phylum Chordata; class Aves; order Passeriformes; family Passerellidae; genus Zonotrichia; species Zonotrichia albicollis. The sequence goes on along the minus strand of NC_133824.1, from coordinate 28,686,884 downwards.
GCAACAAATGGGCACATACCAGCTGTGTGCGGGTGCTGAGCAGCAGCAGGCAGAGATGCCCACTGACAGAGAGAGATGTAGAGAGATGCATGCTGACTCCAGACCTGGCCTGCTGTAGCTGCACAGAATGTAAAGCATAAATGGTGGTGAATTTTTTTTGTTTGTTTGGGTTTTGTTGGTTTTTTTAATTGGTTTGGTTTGGGTTTTTTTTTTTTTTTTGTGGGTTTTTTTTTGTGTTTTGTTTTGGGTTTTTTCTGGGTTTTTGTTGTTGTTGTTGTTTGTTTTGTTTTTTTTAATGTTTCACCCAGTATGCCTCTACTATCACTTTCTGGCTTGACTTCAGGAGCACAGAGTTTTTTTCTTGTGCCTGTGGCTTCACCACTGTGGCTAGGCTAAGTGTTCAGTCCCAGGCAAAGCCTTGTGTTTTGAGATGCCACACATGACGTCACCTGGCTGCCATCTGAAACCAATGGCTGCAGCCTTTAGGTATGTTTCTCCAGGAACAGATTTTGTTGTGATTTCCCCTGGGGGGTTTGGCAGACTACTCAGATGGGTAATGACCGTTTGAAAGTCTCCCTCTTCCTTCCCATTTCAGTTACATAATTGTCCTCATTTCTCACGGATCTTTCTGCCTGTGGGAGTGGTAGGTAGGTGGCTGGAAGAGCAGAGAGGTGGAGAGATGCAATGGAGGTATCAGGTTCCTGGTGTGAAGAGAAGTTGAGGGCCTGGGTGGGAATGAAGGATGGCAATGGGTAAGTAGGAGGAAGCCTCACAGGATGGAAAGTAGGAGCAAAGAGACTGCAGGATGAAGATGGGAAGGAAAGATTACCTGACTGCAGGGAGAGGATTTGTACAGCAGGATGCTGCTTTGTGTCGATTATGCAAATCACCTGCGCATGCTGTGCAGTGCTTCCTTGGCTTTGCTGTTTTGGTAGAGGATGGCTGGCTGCTCCCCAGGCTGCTGCTGCAGCCCCTGTCACCGTGGGCAGCACCAGGCCAAAAGCCCAGGAGGGTAAATGGAATTGCTTTGGTCAGCTTCTCTGGGAAACACCTCAGCTTGTTCATACTGGAGTACTTCCAGTGAGTCTACTATGCTGCTTCACACCTGCCAAAACTCTGACCCATCAAATTTTGTGCTGAGGGAAGTGCTTAGTTCTTCTTTCCCTAGTAAAATTATCAGCAAAATTACCTGTTATACCATATACTTGCTCTTTTAGAAGCATTTTACCAGAACTAAGTAAATCCAGTCAACATCCTTGTTGTTCTGAACTTTCTCAGAGCTGGGAGGAGCCTGGGGCAGAGGAATCACACAGCGTAAAGCTCAGGAGGATCTACGTTTTGCCTTGGGCCTGTCCATATATGCATAGTCCAACCTTGTCCTAACCTTCAGTGTGCAAGAGCTGTGCACAGCACTCTCTGGCTTTATTCAGAGAGCACAAATGGCTCTTGGAAGAATTTGACTCCTTCTGTAGCCAGGCCATGCAGCCAAGTCAAACTGCAAAATTTGGGTCCACATTTTGTTTGATGCCTCATCAGGGTATTCAGAGTAGAGCTTAACTTTGCTTCATGAGTTAGAGGCAAATAGCAGAACTGAGGGGTGGCACTGCTTGCTGCAAAGCCTGTGCCATACCTTCATACACCTGGAGCAGAAGCCATGGATAGAAATTCCTTGTAAGAATGGGAATCACGTAAGAAAAGTAATTTTGTCTCAGGAGAATTCAGAGCAGGATTCTATACATTGGTAGAGGCCAGAACAGTGTGATATCGACTACTAACATCTTTACTAATAACACTAACTTTGGAGAATCGCTGGGCACAGGGATTTTATCTAATTTAAATGTAGCTCTCCTGTGCTTCCTTTGCTGTGAACTTGTGCAGATGAAAGAGGAAGAACTGTCTCACAGACAAGCAGTTCCACGTACCGGAGATTAGCAGAGGCACCGGTGAGGAGCGGGGCTCCTGCCGGGTGCTGACATTCCTGCGGCGCTGAGCAGAGCCTGCATTCAAATCATTCTGAGCGCAGCCGACTCTTCTGCAGGGGCAGCACACGAAATGCATCAGGGACTGGGCAAAAGGGTGCCTGTGCCTCACAACTCACTGAGCACAGGAGTGTCCTGTGCTCATTATCTGCCCAACAGACTGGTGTGTGACTCCTTTCCTCCCGCCCTGCTGCACATGTGTGTTTCCGTGTGCATCTGTGTATCTGTTTCAGGGCTGGCATGTTCATCTGATGATGCATATTTAAATAATGTAAATAATTGACATGCAATAAGGAAATGTGTTTTATCAAATGAAGTGAGACCAGGCAAGGCCCAGCACCAATTCATATGCATACACTGTGCATTTCCTCCCTGTTTAATCTGTGTTTTAAAGGAACCTGTCCCTACTGGGAATTCCACTGCCAGCCCTCACCGGCCTCATTTTGTGCCTACTATGCCTTCAAAACTAATCCATCCTCAAAGCCAGAGGCTCATGTCAGCTTCATTTTGAGAGTGAGCATTTAATTTCTGCATGCTCCTATCCTTTAAAAAAACCCAATATTTAAGCTAATAAATGGGAAGAGCAGTGGGGGGAGTAGAGAAACAGCAATCTGACTCTCCATCCTTCCATCTGTCCGTCTGTCACAGCTAAACCCAGTATTTTATTATGAAAACAGGTATCTCCTTCTCCTCTCTGTACCATATTGACATTAAGACTCTAGTAAGACTCAAGAGGTCCATTTCTCCTGGACTTAAGTTCAATGCCACTGCACTTCTTTCACCTGCCTTTAAAAGTTTCTTTGTAGGCACACATTTTGTGATAATTGGGAGTGGGGCTGTGACTGAGCCTCATCCCCAATGGGCTATAGCTGTGTGGGTCAGGTGAGCAGCACTGAAGGTAATGAGACACAGAGTGCTGGGGTGCACTGACCAATCAGGAAAGGGAACAGAGGGCACACAGGTGCAATGCATGAACCATGAGGAGAATAAAAGGTTGGGTGAAAGAATGAGAAGGGCAGCTGCTTGAAGGCTTCTGAAGTGATATGATGTTACTCTGTCTGGGCAGATGCTTTCTGATGAGGTAGGTATTACTCAGTTTGGCCAAATGCTTAGAGCCTTCTAAAATTGTATGATGGTACTCGATGTATTGTGGTCATCTCAACTGTGACATATGCTGTAGTGTTTCTCCCCCCCCCCCTCCTGCTTATTTTGTAATAGTAGCAAAAAGTTATGAATGATGAAAGAGGACTTAAATTTATAGTGACTGGTGATCCTAATGGCAAATGCCAGATGAACAGTACAAATCTTCCTTAAATCCAGCTTGCCTTTGATCCAGATATGTGTGGACCCTTTCCACTCTCTGTGCCTCCAAATATTCCTTCTTTGGCTTTGGGAATGTGTGAAACAGCATTTTCATTAATTAAATGCTGAAGCCTGTGAACAAATTAGCATCTGTGCACAAAGGTGCTCCCCTGGCCACCCTGTCTGTGCTGCTACACTTAATTGGTATGAGTGTGGCAAGGGAGAAGCCAGCAGGCAGACACTGCATTTAGCTTACCTCTTTCTTCCCTTCTCACCCTGAGATTCCTCTACATTATTTTTGATTCAGAGTCTCCAGACGTCTTGTTTAATTTATGCTACAACTTCCTTACTGTCCCCGGAAATGCATTTGCAAAGAAAGAAATCCATGCAGAGGATCTTTAGAAGAGGGCAAGGGAAGCTGCCAATGGTGATTATGCAGTGAGACAATCAGCATGAAGTGGCTAGTGCCCCTGAACAAAGAAGTTATTGGTAAAAAATGGCAGCTTTGATCAATTTGTTTTCATTTGCATCCATGGAAGGCTGCAACCCCTTAACTTCAAGTCTAGCCATCAAACTCAGTCTGCTCTTCCCTGAAAATGACTATGTGGAAAAAAAACCTTTTTTCCCCTCCATGTCTCCATTTGAGGCATTTAGGATTAGCACAGCATCTTCAAGCTTATGCCTGGTGTTTCTTCACCTCCTTCTGAGTCTGGGCTTTTGTCTTTGGCCTGTAACTGTGCTTTCTCGTGCTTTGTCTTGCTCTCACACACATACAGACTGTGAAGAACCTGCACATCTTCAGTGTTTTCAAGGGGTTGTTGATGAAGGCACTGCTGTCCAGGGAATATGCCCCAAGAATACTGTCTGGAGCACGATCTGAGCTTTTCAACACAATGAGAGGTAGCAGTTCTATGCCCTCTGCCTTGGCTACTGGCAAAGCTGCAATACAGAGAGGCAGCTTCTGCTGCCTCCATGGAAATGTGTCCCCCTCAGCAACAGTCTCCAGGGCTTGTGCTTCCTGTGGGGGTGAGGGGAGACAGGTCTGCAGCCATCCTTCAGCCAGGGTGTCCCCTAGCCTGAAAATCCTGTCACAGTGGGGGAATTTGGCACCCCACCTCTTGCAGGGGTACAGCTGGTAGTGGCACAGCATCATCCTCTCCCAGCAGCACTGCTTTTACAGAGTCAATGGCCCAGTAGCACGTGGTGAGCCTTAGGACTGCAGGAGAAAGGAGAAATCAGCATGCGTGTCCCTGTGCCTCTCAGGCCGACAGCATCCAGGTCTCATAACTCTCCCTTTCTTTGTGCTGTCCGCCTCTATTGTTTCTCATCAGCTCTCAGTACGTTGATTTAATGTCTTCTGCCTTCCTGGGGCAGAAATAACACTTGTCCTTTCCCTTCATCTTGTAGATTATGCTGTGCAGCTGTGGAGAGTCCTTGAGAGTGCATTAGTGCCATTACTGGCAGCTCTGACCCACAACTGTCTCTTACTTGCCTGCTCCAGACAAGGAACTAAATTCTCCAATCCTATGAACTGTAATGAAAAGATGAACAGGAGAGCAGGGCTGTTTCCTGGGCATAGCAGAGCTGCAATGCTCTCTGCAGAGGCACAGGTTCACCTTCCCTCAGTACTCCCACTCCAGTATGTTGATGACAACCAGAGGAGTTGGGTTTGGTAATGCCAGAACAGTGCCAATTGCCTGTTCAGCCATGTGTAAACGAGCAGAACCTCATTCAGGCACAAAATCCCTGGGAAATGCAAGATTTTGGCTCCTCCATGCTGCTGGCCTTTCTGGTGCTGGGCATGTGCAAACCAGGGAGCACTGCCCAGGCATTCAGTGGAGAAAGAAACTGAAGGATACTGTGGTACCTCAAGAGTGGCACAGGAATAGCAGGTTCAGGTTGTGCTGAATGCACAAACATATGACTGTCCCAAGGCCACACAGTGTAACAGAGGAGTCATTCAACACAAAGCTTTGGCACACTTGAAATGCAGGACTTGCTGGGAAACACTGTCCCCAAGGTCACTGAAAGATATTGCTGTTCGACAGATCAACACCTCCTGTTGAGCTGTTCAGAAAGTAACAAGCTCATTTGAAATGTGGCCCAAGGCTTGCTGGGAAGCCAAGCTCAGGGCTGAGCTGTCTGCTCTGCCCAGCACCCAGGGCAGTGCTCACTGCAGCCTGCCTCCACCTGAGCAGACTTGCTTGTAAGGCAGCCCTGGGCTCCCTGTGAACGTTCATCAGTCCTGGACAGCCTGCAGCTGAGCCTGTGCTTAGATTTGTGTTTTGCATGAAGTAAAAAGCCAGGAGTACTTTCCTTGGCCCCATCTCACCTCCTGGTCTTGTCATTGCCTCTGCTGTGCTCTGCCACTGCTCTTTGTTTGCTCCTAGGGATGAGTCAGACAGGCAGTGGCATCTTGTCCTGATGTTCCTGGACCCACTGGAGTTTTCAGCTTTTTTTTTTTTTTGCTGAGGTGGTTTCAACTCCTCTGGGTTGCATCAGCTTCCCCTTCTCTCTCCCATTTCAAGGCAGCTTGAGCCAGGATTTTGTGTTGGTACTTGCATGGGGAACCCAAAGGAACCCATGTAGGAGCTGGAAACTGGCCATTTCTGAGTTGGAAATTTTGTGAGTGTAGAAGGCTGGAAAGCCAGGGCCCTGGCTCAGACAAGAGCCACCCTGGTTCCCTGCCAGAAGTTCTTCATTATCCCTGCCATCTAGGTTTCTCCCTGCTTGAGGAGGCAAGTGAGTTATGATCTTGAGGAACTGGCATGGGCACAGAGCCAGAGGAGACCAAAAGCAAGTAGAAAAATGATGGGAGCTCTCAAAAGAGTAGGTCAAAGACAGGAGGACAGAGGAAAGAGGGAGGAAAATTCAGACGCTCTTCTGCTGCAGTTTCTGAGGAAGACAACTTCATTCACAGCAATTAAAAGGTTAATTCCCTTGATAACACCTCCCCCTCCTTCCCAAAGTCTATCTCAGAAATAATCAAAGTATTTAATTAATATTGCACTAGTCCAAATAAGTACAATCATCTTCAAGGAGTATTTACATGTCAGGCTATAATTAGCAGCCTCCTTGGCACCAGTCCGCATGAGGTGACAGGTCACAGTTTCCATTACATGCTGCATTTTTCTATATCGTTGCTCATTCCTGAGTGACTGTGAAACAAGTTAACCAAACTCAGCAAGGATGATAGACTGAATGAGCCATGGTGGCAACCAGAAGAGGAGCAACTGATTTTTCTTGCCAGGAACTTGCTGACAATAATCAACACCTTAGTTAAATGATAATTATTTTTTTTTTTAAGTACACTTTTCAAGTAGTCAGAGAAGTGGAATTTCAAGATTTTGCTACTTCCTAGTGATGAATCATTTCTACCTTGACTGAATTTCCTACTCCTATTTAGGAGGGAAGAGGGAAGTGCTTTGTCCATCCTAGTGGATGATGTCTCTTGTTCCAGCAGAGGCAGATGGGTGAAAGAGTGGCTGAATTTAAAAATCCAAAATTGTTCTTGAATGCCTTTTACTCCTAGACCTTGCTGTTAGCCACTCAGACATGGCAGGGCACATAAGGAGGCTTCAGACCAGAAATTAACTTCTGTCAGTGGAGAAAAGTTATTGGGTTAGGATCAGAGCTGCAGGAGGTTGAGTCCTGGAGCACTGGCTTCTGCCACTGCATTTGCTGAGATTTTCTTATTTTTGCTGTAATTTTACTCAAAAAATTATTCATAATGGAGCAAACCAGATGCATGTATAAATCTAGAAGAAAATATCAATGAGCAAATTCCCACCTTTTCCGTTACAAAAATGTAAGCGCTGTTATTTTCTCACTCAGACATGTGTTGTCTATTTGCAAGAGGAACTGGATGGGAAAAGGGCCAGTGAAGTGGGCACTGACACTCATGAGTCCTCTGGTCTCCCTGGGTGCTTTTTAATTTCTTCCTGGAACTTCCTCCCTATGTAATGTACAAGGGTTTTGCAGAAATTGTGGCTTCTGGTTTGGTACCATATCAGCTACTCATTTAGCTGTCTTTCTGCTCGCATGTGCAACTCCAAAGACATGTTTTGTTTCTCACTGATCCACTCAGAAGTCCATGCTCCATTTTGGTAGGAATGTGGATGCAGTATGCTTGAGGGAGAGGAGGGAAAGGAAGGATAAAGCATTTGGGGTGCATGCAGATTTCAGGCTGATACCCTGCCTGGCTGTTGTGAGGCTGCAGGAACATTAATGCTGACCCCCATCTATGGGCTGTTTTGCAGCTGCAGCTGGAGAAAGATGCGAACAAGTGAAAGTGCCTCCTCAGACATGAGGAAAACTAGAGGAATAAGGAAATATAAATCAGATGCTTTTGCAGTGAAGTTTCCTGCTGAACCTCTTGTCTGGGCCTTGCCCAATGCCTCATGCATGGCTGCTGCTCTGCTCGTCCCCTGTGCTGGCAGCAGTGGACTGCCCTTCATGCCTCAGAGCATGCAGGGCTCAATTATGCACTTACATGTCTTCCTCAAAATTGGACCATCTGGACCACCACCTGAATGTCATTTTTTTTCCTGCACAGCTTCTCACATGATTTGCCAGCTTGTGTTTGTGATTTGGAAGGGGGGATGTGTGTGAAAGGTGGTGAGATCTGGCACAGGTTTTTTGCATAAGCAGTGCCACTGACAGAACTTTTATTTAGTATTTAATTGATGGCTGCACCTCCTTGGAAACCTGTGCCACTTATTCAGAGGAACTCCCTAAATCTGCATCAACCTCCAACAGGGCTAAGTTTATTCCTCTAAAAGAATAAACACATTAATCACTCTAAGGATAGCGTCAGAAATAATAGACCGCTTCTTGTTTGAAATGCTTCCACAGGGAAGAGAGAGTGTACCAGGACAGGACTTGGAGAGGCCAGTCTCTCTTGGGCGGTTCAGGTAGCATAGGCACCCAAACAGCATCTACGGATCAGCTCTCACAACCTCCTGCAGGATGTTCAGGTGAAACAAGTATTGCTTCATCACCTACAGCACAGTTGAAACTCTGATTTACAAAAATATCCACAATCACAATCTTCATTTTAGGTGTTTGCTATATTCCAGGACACAGACTCCTAAATAAAATTATGATTGCATATATCTGACTAATCCAGGCTGTTGGCCTGTTGCTGTAGAGTACATTCTTGTACCAATGGTGCCTCTGCCACCAGCCAGTTGCTGTATGCACAGGAGAGAAGGCCACTATTTATGGAGGCTGTACTCAGGTGATACCTAAACACACTGTCCAGCTGTACAGCATTTAATCATGGCCTCCTTCTGGGGTGAATAATAAGTATGTTGGTTCACAGGGTGTGAAATTATTTGCATACACCAGTACAAAACATTTAATAATGAAATTTTTAAAATATGGATGTTTTAATAATATTAAATATTACTTCTTGTAGGGAAACTTGGAAAGCTCAGTGCCTGCTGCCTTCAGAGGCCATGAGGAAATCAGTTGGTTGCATCGCAACCAATAAATCACAAAATTCTAGTTAAAACCTATTTGAAATCATGTTGCCTGACAATGTAATATGGGTTGAAAACCCAAAAGTGTTTTAGCATATGCAGACATGCACTCCTTGTCACTGCATGTGCCATCACTAGCGAGCTAACCTGAGAGTCACTCCCTCTGCCTTCCTGGCATCAAGGGCTGTGCAGCTGGCATCACTGTGGAAGCCCTGCAAAGGCACAGGTGTTTTCTGAATACCTGTGTGGGCTAGATATCACCTCACCACTGAAGCTCAAGGAAAACCAGGAGCCAGGGAAAGTGGCACTACCTCCGTGTGGGGACTGGTCATGCAAAACTAGGTGACACCTTCACTAGTATGGAGAGGGGGATTTGCCATTTTAGTTCAGCCTAATGGTCAATACATTAAAAACCAGCAGAGGCCAGGGTTGACTCCCTTCCTAGGAAGAAGAAAGCAGGCGCCTTGCTGTGAAGGCTCATGAAGGAGCCTATAGAGGCCATGTGCACACTCTGTAGAAACACTTCCACTCACATTCTCCCTGCAATAGGCAATTGCAGGAAGTCCTTCAATATGTCCAGGGTAAGGGAAGCTTCCAGAAGAAATGTTGCCTCCAGTGTTAAGGAAATTCTACACCATTTTTTGTTTACCATTAACTTACACCAATCTGCTTATATACTTTCAGTTTTGGGTAACTGATCACTCTGGGCATACTGCTCCCCTCATTTTTCCAGTCAGTGAGGCTGTGCCCTCAGCTCTATTGTTTGCATCCTCCACATTTACAAGTAAGTTAACTCCACTATCCAACAGCCAGGTAGTCTTTCTGGTGGCCTTCTGGTGGAGTCTCTGTGAAAGCTCTCCTAATTTACAAGCATATATACTTTAGAGATCAAGACAAAAACATATCTATTCCTAACTACAGGGAGGAGAAAGGCATATGCTCCTCTGCAGGGGAGCTTAGGTTCACAGCTACACCACAGGCAAGTAGGGTAGGGCTGCAGGATTGCACTAACAAAAGGATTTGCTGTGTCCTTTTGGGAACCAAGCAGGCCCAGGTCAGCCAGAAGAAGCTCTGCCAGAGAAGGCTCATGGGTCTCAGCCTTTTATTTGAAACTTAACTTGATCACAATGTCAAGCACAAGGCTAATTAAAACTGTATCTTGCATACCTTTAATGACTGCTCTAACAAACGGGAGCAAGAATTGATTGGATACCCAAAGTCTGTTAGTTTTGGCTGCTCCTGTAAAACAGGAGCACAAACAGCACACATGTGGAATTAACTCCAAAGGAACTTTAAGGAAAGCATGCTTTTGCTCAGGATGCTGAGAGGAGAGGTCCTTTTCCTTCTTAAGTACCTATTCTAAATTTGAGTAGAGGATGGATGGAATAAGACAAGACAAATTACTGAAACCTCTGATATTTTACTCATTTTTAACAGACAGAATGGTTTTTTTTTCTGTTGTTTTGTTGGTTTTTTTTTTTTAATAATGAACCACCTCTTCCATGAAGTCCAGGGGGCCAGCAATTGCTCTTTTCCACCTAAAAATTGAGTGTTGGAGTGGTGCCAACTCTCAAAGAAATGAAGTGCTAGCCAGTGGCAAGAAAATGCAGTTTGATTTATTCTAAACCTTTAAAGTGACTGGTAGGCCTGTACATTAAACCCAGCAGCCTTTTAATTATGGATTGGCTATTTCTAATAGCCTCAAGATACAATCATCTGTCCAAATGAAAAAATATCTGGGTGGCAAGGCTGAAATACAGGCTTTGCTGATTTTTATTTTGCATAAATACTGTAGGCACCTACCGTGCAGCTGGATACAGGCCCATATATCACCTACATCTGGAGAACAGAGACTGACACTGACTACAGTTTTTCAGCAAATGCATAAACAGCGGTTTAGGTTGGACTGTGTTCACACCCCTCTTCTTTCCAGAAATATTTTGAATTAGAGCTTGGCTTAGAAGAATGTTTCTGGAACGTAGAATTAAAACAAATATCAGAGAAAGATTGAGCAAACCCCACTGTAACAGTTGTATCCATATTCTAAAGTGGCAGAGACAGTACCAGGTGACCTGAATGTCCAAGAAAAGCTAAACACAGTTCCTTGCACTTCAACTATCCAATGTTGGTAGCAAACTCTGTGAATGAGCTGCAGATTAACAATTTCCTTAGGAATAACTCTCTGGCAAGTAAATATTTGGCAATTATATTCAAACAGTGAATGACTCTTGGAGAAACTGCAATGTACTTGGGGGTAATTTGTTAAGACCCGGAGAAATAGAGTTTGTCAAAAACATCTTTGCCCAGGAATGACAGACTCATAGGCTCATAGAAATTAATTTTCCATCTCTAATATTGGGCACTACTTCTGTGTGGTATCACAGACCCTGACAGTTCTTTGGCATGTGATGTTGAAAACAGCCAGTTGCAATTTGTGTTTGCTTTTAAATTTACAGTTTAGCCGAGGGGATAGAAAAATGCTTCCTGTTGGGAGCAAATTCACACCTCCACTGGGCCCACACAGACTCTGCACCATGCTTTGAAGTTCCCCGTAAAATTGTGGAATTGGTGCATGGTCCCCACCTGACTAGGGGGAGGTCATTTGGTATGTGAACTCTCAGGATGTGACTGAGGCAGGGACAGATTGCCTCTAGCATGTTTGAGGTTAACACTTTATGCTCTTGTGCTCTGACTGCAATTTCAAGTCCCCCATCATCACTGTTGCTAGCAGTAATGAGCCCACTATGGATGATGGTATCCCCCTCTGTGACAATCCCGAATTGCATCCCTGGTGGAAGGGGTATCTTGAGGAAATGATCCTGTATTCCATCCTGTTATCCAAGCATGCTGGAGAGGCAGGACATGATGGCCAAGATTTACACAAGAAGGAGCTCAGCAGCCTGAAGGGAACTGAAATGGTGGGAAGGCAGCAGGCCAGGAAGAGCAAAGATCTGTCTGAGCCACCAGCTCATCAGCTGTGTTCTTGCTTCCTAGGATGGGGACAAAGGTGGGAAGGGGACTGACTCACTGGGACCGCTTTCTCAACCTCCTCTCCCATGGGGATCTTCCATCGGCCAAAGTGCATCTCCTGTTTCTGCCCTGCTGAGGTGAAGTTTGCTGTACCAAGTGAAACTCTGCTCCCTCTGCTGTATCTATTGCCAGCAGAGTGCAGTGGGCGCTCCTGTGGTCTTCCAGGAGAATGAGTAAATAGGATAATTTCAAGTGCACCCCCACACAACTGCTGGGCAGGGATGAGTCACCAGGAGCAGGCTGGGAATCTCAGCAATGTCTGCCTGGCTGCAGCGCTTGTACAGCGCCAAGGGGAACACAGGTATCTCTGTGCCAGAACTCCTGCAGGATGCACTACAGGAAAAAAACACATTTGTCTTATTTGATGGGGAACTCGTGCATGAGAAGGTCATGCAGACATTTCCACTGATTTTGGGAATATCTGCCTGTCTGCATATATATGTATTGACCAAGTATGATGGTCAATATTTCACACAGCAGTGTTATGTAAAGATTTCTCTTAACATGGGAGGTTGTAGGATGGTTGTATTACATGCAAACAGAAAAATCCCTGTGTATACTGCATAGGACCTTTCTGTAGAAAAATTACTCCAGGAGTGATGTAGATGACTTTAACATGCTTTATTGGAACTGTTTTCAGAAAGACCTTCACTCTGCAGCCAGGTGCACTAGTTGCTGTGAAGACAAATCTGCAGGGTTTTGAGAATGCCATATATGTAAATAATAGAATTCTTTTCAGATACTACAGACTTTACATTTTTAAAGCCTTTGATGATATGCCCATCTGGGACTGGGCACAACTGCTGACCCCTCTTGCAGTGTTGGGCATGATCCTGTTCTGATAGGAGTCAGCTCCACTTTTCAGCTACTGTGACAGAATTGAAAATGCGCCCAACAGGAAAGCTAGGGTGGGTTGGCATGGACTCTGTCTTCCCTTGGCACTCTTGCTAGGGTAAATTTGCAACTGAAATTCCAAATTTGGCAAGAAAAGGAAGAACCATTTTCCTGGCAGCCCTCCACAGGTACTCAGGAGAGTAGATGGGGGGTGGTAGCCACAGAACAGATGGCAGTGTGGGATGAAGGTAGGTAAAGTGGTCAAAGATGTGCAATAAATAGATTTAACAAATGTGTTACAGCACAACATGTGTGACACATATATGCAGTTTTCCACGAAGAGCACAATGCCAGGGTGATACCCCACTTACACAAACCACTGGGTAATTGTACTGTATGGACAAACACAGCCCTTCTGTCTTCCCATTACTATGTTTTTCCTGAGTGATCTTTTAAAGAAAGACAAAGGCAGGAAAATCTATAGCAGTCTTTGAGCAACTGGCATAGGAGAAAAGCCTCAGCCATGACAGTCTGAAGTGGGGAAAAGGCTGAAATGAGACATGATAATCCACAAATATCTACACTTTTCATGATGAGGAATGGATGTTGATGAAAAGTGTAAGATTTTTTGCAAGACTATGCAAAAAATACATTAAGGGAAATACTGAAGGAAAAAAAAATCTATTGTGCTAAACACCTTTGCTATTTGTGGCCTACAGATGGCTCTCCCTGTTTTTAGACTTACTCAAGAGATGACATTTTATGTTGTATATCAGCCTTCTTTTTTTCCTTGCAGTAAATGTTTCAAGTATGGAAAAATATGTTCCTGAGGGCATCTGCTAAGGTCCCATCCATGGAGATTTCAGAGGTGTGCTAGATAAAGCAACCTCAGTGAATATTCAGTAGGGAAAATCCTGCTGATGAAAGGGAGAAGTGCAAGATGAGCTGCCAGGTCTTTTATTATCTATGACTCCAGGACTATTGGTAGTGAAGGGAGTTCTTGCATAAAAGCCTTTACTGGCTTTATTTATGCCAAGGCTGCTTCCAGGAAGGGGGAATCCATCATGACAGAGATGAATGCAAACACAGAGCTTTCTCTCTTGTCTTCTCTCTCCATTTGGACTGTCCTTTCATTTGACACAGAGACACTGGTGTTCTGTGTGTACTCTGCAACCTGATTTGCTTAAGACTCCCTAGAAACAGAGAGACAGTGAGGGCGGGATCACCTTAACACAGTGACTTGACTGTTTCTGGGAACTGCTTGCTGGGTCAGAAGAGAAAGTCAGGGAGGGAAGGCCAAGTCCCATGAGAGTGGCCTCCAGTGATGCCCTGACAGGCAGGGAGCCAAGGAAAGGATGCTGATCCAGATCCCTCCACCTGCAGCCAGGCACATTTTTCCTGTGACCCATTAGAGAGCTCAAAGCCCTGGCAGATGAGAAGAAAGGTCACCCCCAAACCACTGTTTGGGATGCAGAATTGCCACCATATTCATCAGGTCAATAGTACCCCAGATGGGAAAGAGAAAACCCACACTATGAATTGAATTTCCTATTTTTCTAGCACTGCTCTCAACACTGCTTCCATATTTTAGAAGTCTGTGGTTTGCTGTGCTGCTTTTCATAAAGCTCTGACAAGTTTCTAATTAAGGAATGGCAGAAGGTAGATAAGCTCTGCCCAGCTCTGGCTGTGAGGGCAGTTTTGCAGAGGGTAAGGCAGGGTCCATGAAAGGAGTTCAGCATCATGGCAGAGTATCTCTGTATCCAGAGGCAGGTCATCACAGGAGGACAGGCATTTTTGGGTAGGGTATTACCTATCCAAAATGCATGACATGAAGAAACTCAGAAGTTTAGTTACAAGATAGAGCTTGCAGGTGGCCGACAGTGGATGATCTATCACACTAAGCACAGAAAGATTTTTCTTTTTCATGTGTTGGATGTGGGAGTATATGTACAGGGCTGGCTGAAGAAACTGGCAAGACAAACTTTCTTCAGACTGTGGAAAGCCCTAGTTAGCTTGATTTGTCCAGACCATGCCCCAAATCTGTCTGTGCTCCAGCATGGAGGATCTGACATGGTATCAGACTTCTATCAGCTGAGGGAAGGGTTTGAGGCCTTCCCTGCTACTGTCTGTACAAACAAATATGCAGCTGCACTGACAAACATACAGAAAATATCCCAGAGGTGACAACGCAGCCAGGCAGTCTTGAACACAGTTTGTAGGCAAGTGCTACAAACTTGCTTTTGCCAAGGTGTTGCCTGAGCTCAGAATGTGCCATTTCAGCTCACAGCTGCAGCTGCAGTGTGGGGTTGAGATTCAAAGAGGGGTGAGTCCAAACCACACATGCATCCCCCTCACCTCACTTCAGCACTTTCAGAGCTCAGTAGTCTTGCACATGGCGGCCCTTGAGGAGTGTTTCTTTTAGTGAATAAACTGTTTCTTCAGCCAGCTTTTGTGAGATGTTAGTTTGGCAATCCCTTCATGAGCTGTACAGACCAGCCTCTCTAAAAGGAGGTCAGGGAAAGCAAGAGTTAAGGAAAGGCAGCTGAGAACCACAGATGCTGAAGCAAGGGGATGTGGGGAAGATCCAGGGCAATGGTGATGTGGTGTGCTGGCAGCATGATTGGTGGAGGAGCACGGATGCTCTGATGAGCAGACCTGCAGGATGGCTTGAAGGCAAACACACAAAGCAAATAAGCCTGTCAAGCAAGGCAAGGGACTGCACATTGCAACTCTCTGGGTCTGACTCCCAAGATATTAACGATGGACTCTCTGTGCACTAAGCATGGGGTCCAGTTGAGGAAGGTAACAATTTCCCTGGCCTGTACTGGTCCCTTCCTGCAAAACCAGCAAATGTTACACATCCTGCAGAGACAAATGACACACAAAAAGCAGAGATGCTCTGAAGGATGTAAGCCCAGCAGCTCTGAGCTCTGCCATGGGAGGTCACAGGCAGGTCTGGGAAGCAGCACAACCCTCGAGCAGGGTGGCAGGCAGTCGGACCTCCTGGCCCTGCAGGTGACCTTGCTGGTGAGAAGGGCTTGGGTTGCTAACACTGCTCGTCTTTGGGACCTTCAAAACCTGAGAGCCACAGGTTTTGTCCTCTGCAGCAGCGCACCGAGCTTGCTGATGGGCGGTTTTCCGGCTTATTTGGGAGGAGCCGGGTGCTGGTGCCAGAGGGTGCGGGATGAAGATCACTGAGCAGCACGGACACCCGCTGCAGCAAACCGGGCGCTTTTTGCAGTCCCTGGCACGGGCCCGAGCTTCCAAGCTGGGCGTGCAGCCTTTGTTTGCGGTGTTAGCTGCGGCTGGGCATTGTCCATGCGGCTGGACACGATCAGCTTTCTCGAGAAGGGTTCAGGCCGAGGGTGGAGCAGCCGGGCCGCACTCCCGCAGCGCCGGGGCCGGCGCGGGCCCTCCCCGCGGCGGGTGCAGCTGCGGCCCGGCCCGGCCCGGCCCTGCCAGCTGGCTGCGGGCCCTGCCCGAGTCCCGAGCGGCTCCGTGCCTGTGCCAGGTCAGGAACACTCGGCGGCATCGCCGTGCAGCCCCTCCCGTGCGGGGGCCGCCCTGCGGGACGGTGCCCGTGTCCCCACGTGCCCTCCGGAGCGCCCTCCACCCACCGCCACTGCTCCGGGCCCCTCCACCCTCCCCGGGCCTCGCCCTCTGCTGGCAACGGGACGTGGCCTTGCGGAGAAGCAGCTCTGGCTGCCTCCACTCACACCACAGGGGCAGGAGACCCTTAAAATTTTTCCCTTGCAGAGGAAAATCCCACAGCGTCTCCTTTGGCCCCAGATGACCCCGGAAAAGCAAATTCCAGAATCCCAGATGCTTTTTGGAGAAGTGATGCGTTGTGTAAAGCATCATTTGATAATTTTTATTAATCTGGTGTGCCTTAATCCACGTGGCATGAGCCTCATGTAGAACCATGGCAAGAACCAGACGTCCACAGTTCTGGGCTGTGAACCTGTGCATCATGCAGGAATAACCTGCACATGGATGGACATGAGAAATATTGTTGAGGATCCAAAAGGAAACAACCACTATAGAAATCCCAGTCCACACTACTTCACTTCCTAGTCCACCTATAAAAGGTGCTGCTCAGGGCTAGCTGTCACCTACTATTTATGTAAGAATGACATGGTTCAAAGATGAGAGAGAGAAGCTTCATTTAGTATCTCTGCTGACAGATAGCAATGTCCATTGCCCAAAAGAGAGCTGCCCTCTGCCAGATGAGATGTTTCAGCATATCTTCTGGGTCCCCAGACAGGAAGGCACTGGTGCATCCCTAAATTCTGCCCACTAACATCCACCCTCTGTGTGGGGTGAATCCACAAATTCCTATTGCAAATACAGAGGGTAACTACACTGACACTTGTGGCAATAGCCATAAATTCACATTAAAAGCCTTCAAGTAATAGCATTGCTGTGTAAAGACAGCCTTTGAAAAGCTGGTTTCCAAAGCTTAGCAGCAGGATTAGGAGGTTGCTGGCTCTTAGCTGCAAGCTTTGCAGATGCTAGGGGCTGGCAAAGCAAAATGTGTATCACATGAAAAAGTTGATCAGGTCTGACTCTCCCCTGCCGTGAGATTACTTTTCTCACTACAAAGCATTTCTCCTCAGCAGTAAGTTCAAAGTACGTGTGGGCATGAAGATAGTGTATTGTTCACCAGCTCACTGTTCTGCTGAGCAGCCACGTTGCTTGTTCCCTGTCTCAGGTTATAAACAGTGCTGAGAAGCTCAAAATTGCTCACAGCTTAAACAACCTAATCATGATAACCTAGCCTATCTTACCCTACTGCGAGCTCTACTTTAATAATCCTGCTTAATCATTAAACCACAATAAAAGCAAGCCAAGGAGTTTAAGGCAAGAGCCAAGCCAAGGTGGATCAGAGCACCGCTGCAAACTTGAACTGAGCAGTCTCCTAGAGACAGAAGCAGCCACACAAAGGGATAACAAAATTGTTGTGCAAAGGGTCAGAAACATGTAGCAGAAAATGTGTATCCATTGAGACTTGTGAAGCTGTGAGCGGCTCTTGCTAGTTAAGACCCTGCAGTTTTGCCCTATTTACATCCTTTTCCCAGGAGACCATCTTGTTATCTGAGATACACACTCCACTCAAGTCTTGTTGATGTCGATGCTCTGACTAAACCCTTATTCCTGGTGATTATTGAGTATAACAGTGGTTGCCGGTTATTTTTCAGAATGCTTTACCCCTCTACTGAAGAGTAAAAAGACAGCAAATTCCTTGGACAGACCTATTCCATGCCACAATACTGCATATTGTGTTATGGCAAGTGAATTTTTTTCCAAGACCATTCCATAAAGAGGGTGAGGTTAGATTTAAAAAAAAAAAAAAAAAAAAGGAAAAACAGCAAAGGAGACAGAGACACTGCTTCTGTCACTTTGCTGTGGACACTGAGAACAGGGTTAGGCCAAGTCCTGCCCATGGATGCACCCAGGGCTTGCACTGGTTCCAGGAGGATTATTTTTGTGTGCATGAGTGCATGACAGACAGAACAGATTTGGTCCTTGTTGCTTTGACTTTTCCAGGATGCTCCATTTATTTGTGCATTTTAGGAAACAGACTGGTACAGTCAAATGTTCTGTACCTGGGTTCCCCTTCTCCCACCCAAAGCAGAAATAATTTTAGGCTAAAAGCATCACCCATGCCAGAAAATGAGAGACAAATCCTTTCAAAGGCAAAGGACTTACCAAAACCACCAGGGTTTCACCTGAGTAGGACTAAACAAAGAACTTCACCAGAGTCTGTGACAATTTGGCTGAAGAGACAATGAGTCCATTTTGTATTTTCAGACCAAAATAATTGTCTGGGTGGGGGAACACTCTTGCCTCAGCTTCCTTGAAAGCAGGAATGAGAGGATTGGTATTGCTGAGATCATTCTAGAATCTGGGTTACGGTGCAGAAAACTGATTCATGTTCTGCATTTGGAAATGGGGTATATTTCGTCATCATTGTCTCACTACCACCTCTTGTAGGATTTGACTGCAGCATGGAAGCATCCTGATATAACTTTACAGTGCATCATGTTGTTACTGTAGTAACTTGTTACTAGGACATCTTGTGTTATCTTTATTGCTGCAGTACCTGGTACAAATGTACCACTGCTTGTCCACACTGTTATTACTGCCTTATTCCCCATACTAATTTACTGCAGCATCCTGTTGTGTCTTATTGCTGCATTATCAAAATGCTACTTTACTGCAGTGGCCTGTGTTACCTTATTGCTACATTTATTCTGGCAATATTATGTCAGTTTACTGCCACTTTTTATGGCTGCCCTGCTACCATTTTATTGCAGTACTCTATGGGTTCTTAGTGCTGAGTTATACTGAGAGTACATTAATCCATTTGCTTCAGCCTAACGCCGTCTGCACTGACTTGTCGAACCTTTCCTAGTTCTTGTCCTGCTGCTGTTTTGCCACAATAGCCATGTGTGCTCTGGATACTCTATTAACCAAATAACAGTGCACAGCCATATTTCACAGCCATAGTCCTGTAAATATGGGTAGTTTTGTAGCTAGCTTGCACAGCTTGGACATTGTAGAAGCTTTCCAGACTGTCTTTCCTTGAATTAATGCCATTTAGAACATAAACAGAGGTGGAAAGCTGATTTCCTAACTCATCTTCAGCATGATGAGGTAGCTGGAAGACACTGGACACTTAGAAAGCAGCAGATCACTGCTTGCAATGCTCAATGGGATACCATTCGGTGTACAAAAGTAGCATCACTTGGAATAAGCAAGGTCATTAAAAAGCAATAATTCAAGAATGTGGTTCATGTGGAAGTAGTTACATGTTAATATCACCATATGTGAAGTAAAAGACATGTGAAGAACAGTTAATATGTATTCCCAGGAGGAGGCCTTGTCTACTCTCATGTTTGTTTTGGAGAAATTTAGTCAGGAAACAAGAAGCAGAGCTTTCTTCCCTCCAGAGGATATGCAGCTCTGTCCGCTCAGCTAGCCATTGCTGAGCAGATTAGTTTGCACAAGTGTGCATTTAAATGGCAAGCTGTTCAGCATCCAGGCCCCCTGATGCACGCCCATATGCATACTCTCCATGTCTGTAAGAACTCCCTCCATGCGCTCAACTGTTCAAACACAGAATATTCCCCACAGGCAAAATACTGCGGCAGCCAGCGTGACCGTCCTGCAGGAATAAAGCTGAAAGACAAAGCAGAGTGTGTGGCTCACAGGGCAGCAGCTCATCCTCAGGTTAAAGTCTGGCATTTCTGCTGCCTGCACAGACCATAACCCAAATTCCACCTGTCCCATTGCCCACCAGCACTCTCCAGTCCTGCCCACATGTGTCGCCATGCTGAAGGTCCTGAGGAGTACCTCTGTGGAGCTACCCCATCCCTCCCCCAGGAGATGACCTCTCCAGTCATGGGAACTCACTGCAAAGCAGGGACCCACATGTGCCACGTTACTATCCCTGCTCCTTGCTACACACCAGTTTCATGTTTTATGTGTGCAAGTTGCTCAGGAATGCTCTGCAGACCAGCTGGAGGGTTCACAAGACAGACCTCCCGTGGGAAATGCCTTGCTGCTGGGCAGCACTGGCAGCAGAGTCGCTTGGAGTGTGAGCAGCTGTTGGTTTACAGAGCTCCAGTGATGCATGGCACTGGAGGGTTTGACAGAGATAAAAACACCATCTACAAGACTCTAAGAAGAGATGACCTCTGCATTTTCCTAGGGATGACCAAGGGGGCACATATACATATGCATGAATGGACATGTGAACTTATTAAACAAAGACCTGCTATTTCCCAAGGGGACTCTTTGGCTGGGTGGGCAACAGAGGACAAATAGGTCCTGCAAGGGCAGCTAAGTGACAATTTGGAGGATGACAAATGTTCTCTTCAGAGGCAGGAGACCACAAGAATGTCAGGGACATTCATGGTTCTGCAGTCCTGGAACTTCCTTGTGTGTCATGTATATGTAGGATGAATTTGGTCTGAAGGTCAGACAGCAGGCTGTTTAGGGTATAGGCATGTGTAAAGAACAAAGATCCTACTCAGACATCTACTGTACATTCATGCAGGTGAATGGACCTTAGGTATAATTGATATTAGGACTTTTCTGCAGGAATGAAAAGAGATATCAGAATGAGAACTGTCATGGGCAAAGAGGAAGGGTTTTTTTTTCTGACAGAAACTATGCTGGCATGTTTTTGTGCATACATAGGCCTTGGATATTAGAATAATACTTGCCTCAGAAGTGAATGTTGTCAATAGCCAGCTGTCTACTTAGCTAGATGGTTTTGCCTAGGTAGGAATGTAGACTTGTAGCCATGTAGCAGCTTCTACCACCTGTACAAAAAGCCAATTTGCCTTGGCATGAGTGAAGAAGACCAAGAAATGTCTAGTTTCATGTATGCTTCAGATCTGAACTGCTTACAAAATATAGGAGATTTTTGTGAGTCAGCTGAGTCTTGAAATTCTTTTTATATATAGATAGTATACTGTATGTGAATGCAGGCCATTTTCCTATCTGCAGCTAGTATAAATGGATTTCATAACAAAGTCACTTCAGTCCTGTCCTCATCCTAACCGCCATACTTCCAACAGCTTGAAACAAGCTACTGGGCTGTCTTTTGCTGTTGCATTCATGAGCTGCAGGTCAGATGAGTTTTAGTGGAAGCTCATTTCCTCCAGTGGTACAATTTCACTCTCAGAATGCTGCTTCTCAGCAGGGTCAGTTATCTGAGCACGATATCACAGCTGGGTATGCTGCTGTTTAGGGAGTGTCACTTGGCACCTTGCCCATTCGCACCATCAGTTCCCTCCTCAGAGTTGCCTTTCCCTGGACACAAGTGAATGGATTTTGGCCCTCTCTGACTGGAGAGCTGGAGTCCTGTTTGGTTTGCTCGGAGAAAAGTTTGAACATCCATCATTGATTAGGTATGCAAAATCTTAAATAAATAGAAAATTAAATAAAATATAAATCAACTCACTTTAAATACTGTGTATGTGAGTGTGTGTGTGCGCTTGTGTGTGCATTGCACATCTTAAACATGACTTTTTGAGCATCAGGCAGAGTCTGATCACATTTGCACTACGCGCACATGCAGAACGATTCCACCGACGTCAGAGAATTTGCACCAGGATCAGTCTGACTCAAGGGGGAAGATCTTCAGGTGATGAAAACCACTCCTGCTTTCCTCACTTCAGGTGAGGATCTGGTATCATCTCTGGACATGCTACATGCTATTGGAAGGACAATGAGTGATGAACTTAATGCCTGTCTTTTTTTTTTTTTTTTCCCATTGTTTTAAAGGAGGAGAAACATAGGAAAGAAAAACCAAGTTGAAGTCAGTGAATCTGCAGGTGAAATGCATTTGGGATTTTGTGAGAAGGAGAAGCAGCTTCCAGCTAAAATATCCAGATATTTTATTGGATCCAGACAGCCACATGAAAGGGAGTAAGTGGGATTGCGGTGCCATCTTATTACAGTCACGTTTGTGCCAGGGAGGAAAGAGATGTGGAAAAACACTGATCTCTCTCAGCTCTTCTTTCTCCAAGCTGTAGTTGGGTCTGTTTCCTTAAATAACAAGACAGCAAGCCCTTGCCTTGTTGACCTCCTGTGTATGGTGAAGTGTTCTCCAAACCTCAGCTGGAGACAAAGTACCTGCACAGAGCTCAGGGTCCTTAAGGAGCTGTGCAGACAGGGAAGTGTTGGTGTAAACTGTGAAGAGAGGTGCTCCACTGGTGTGTGGCTCTCTGCTTCCACTTGCTCAGGCTGTCTCCCCAGCAGGGACTTGTTCTCCCTGAAATGCCCCGTCCCCGGCAGCGGTCCCAGCTGTCTCTCCCGCGGGGCGGTCAGCCGGAGCTGTCAGGAGGACTGCATCAGGCCCGTGAGGCGCTTGCTTGCCAGAGACTTTCCCTGGAGGGAGGGACAAACAGACAGAAGAGATCCAGAGGTGTAAGTGATGTCTTGGAATGGTTTCTCTGGGAGCGAGGGGCAAGGGCCTTCCCCGAGAGTGGGGCACAAGCCTCTTGTGACAAGGGACGCAGGTGGGGTGAGCCTGCCTCTAGAATTTCATATGCCTGCAGTTCTGCCCCAGGAAAGTGGTTTGGCAAGGAGGAGTTGTGCCTAAGTCCAGTGACTATCACTCAAGGATGTGCCCTGGGTCTCGTGAAGATATTTCCTTTCTCCAGTTTCATGGGAACTGGTAAAAGCAAAGCCCTGTCGTACACTCACTGCTACTCATGCTGTCCTGCTGGTGCAGAGCTCTACCCAGCACAGGGTAGAGCTCTTAGGGAGGGGATGCACAGCCAAGGCTGCTGTGGAAACTGGGATGTCCCTCCCACAGTCTGTGAATCCGTATCAGCTGCACAGCATCCACCACAAGCAGGTCTAGGAAAAAAGTAATTTCAGAAACAGTTTAGCCTGTTCCTGTGCTGCTGTCACTCACCTTGGCACACTCCTTGGTCACTTGCCTCATGGGTTGGTGTCTGTTCTCTCCTGCTTGGCCTCCCTGCTGTCCCTGTGCTCTCCTCCAAGCCACCAATGCAAGAGTGTGGCTGTGGCAGCCCTGCTCAGGCCCTGCTGTCATCCACATGAGCTTTCCCACTGGCAGGACCAAGGACTAGAAAGAAGGAAGATCACCTGCACATCTGAACTCCTGCCCTAACTTAGACCATGCAGCACCTCCTTTCAGGAGCAAAGGACCTACAGGACCTATTTACGGACCTGCAGCCAGTGTTCTCCATTTACAGACAGGGTATATCCACATAGGGAATACTGATGGCTTTGCAATTGCTGATATAACAGTGAAAAACTATCTCAGGTATTGCACCAGGTGCTGTATTTCTTTTGTGAACTTTCCTCTTTAAAAATTATGGTTTTCCTAAAGGAAAAAAAAAAAGTCTTGCTTGAAATAAACATTCAGGGAATACCAGAGAGCTGTAGAATACCTAGCAGCTCTTAAACAACCTCCTCTTCATTACTATATTTAGCCAAGATTTCCTTTGCAATAGGAAGTCTTACTGATTGCTGTTTCAAAGAAAGAGCCACAAAAAGAGCAAGAGAAATGGATTATTCAGTGAAAATAAGTAAGCATAAAATGTAGAAAAAAATTCTGAAATGTAAAAATGGGCAGGCTATTGGAAATAAATATTTTTAAACAAGTTAACACTCTAGGAAAAGACAAACACTTCCCACCTCCCTTTGATTTCTAATCTCTTTCCATGTAGGGCTGTTCAAGGAGGATGTAGCTGTTCCCTACAGAAGTGGCATTTCATTACTGAGATGTGTGACTTTCACCAAATAATTTGTTCAGCTGCATGAGCACACACGGCCTAATCTGTCGTGTTCTGTATACCAGCAGCTGAGGGAAACACTGTCGTTGTGCCGACTGTCCTGCCTGGCAGGAGAGGCCCACAGCCATTGCTCTGTGCCTCACACACAGGGCTCAGCATGGAAATGGCCAGCTCCATCCCAGAGCTCTGCAGACACACCATTCAAGATACGCAGGTTTTTTTGGTTTCTGTTTTTTGCAGTATAAATCAATTTTTCGATTATCACTATTTTTAAATGCACTGTTGTAAAGCTTGGCCCAGTGCTACCCCAGTGGTTGGCCAAGTCTTCTGCAGAGCAACATGGCTTGGGGGGGGCTAAGACCAGGGCTGTCATTTTGTGGCTCTTGAGGAATACCAGAGAGAGTGTGCTAAGGAATTATCAGTCCCTGAATCCTATTTATAGGAAGAAGAAGGTAAAGATATGGATGTTAATTCCTGGAAGAATAACATGGCTGAGTTAAGGGGGGAAAAAAGTTAGTTTCCACCAATATTTGGGTACTTCCTTAGGAAAAAAATCAAACAAATAAATAATCCTTGGTTTACATAAAGCCTATTCAGTCAGACTCTAACTAATCTGCGGCAGGCAGCTCCTCTTGTTATCTTCTCACAGGCAGGTGGCTTGGGGCTACGCCAGCTCCCTGTGTCAGGTTCCAGCAGGGCTGAGGAGCAAACACTGCTCCTCATCCCCCACTTCAACATTGCTGTGCTCAAAGCAGGGAGGAGAAACGCCGGTAGTGGGCCAGGCTGAGGAGAGGGGACGGCTGCCCTGGAGGAGGTGGTGGGCTGGAAACGGAGCCAATGGCCGTGATTTGCGCAGAGCGAAACTTTGCTCTTGGGTTTCCCAGTGGAAACTGCGTCTCATTGCGGGGAAAAGCAGTGGCCTCCATCTGCAGCTCCCCCGTCTCATGGGAAAGGCGTTACCCTGGGAACGGTAGCAAACTTCCCGCCTGCAGGCTGGGATGAGTCCCCCGTGCAAAGCCCGTCTGTCTGGGAGGGTAACTGTGCCAGGGAACGGCCTCATGGGCGGGGACATGCAAACAGATGGGTGCAAGAAGCTCTGCTTTAAGACAGCAAGAAGCAGGCAACAATGTTGTCTGCTCGGTTGTTGCGTTCACCTCTGTGTTAGGACAGATGGCAAAAGGATCCCTGAAATTGCATAAATTGCTGTGACATTTTTGACTACAAGCAAAAGTGCTGTAATGTTCAGCCCCCAACTAGAGGCATACTAGAGGTAGGGGGATTTTGTTTCAACCCAATGCAGGGCCAAGTGTCAGCCTCACAGCATGGGTGTGAGCGACACAGATATCTGCAGGCTGGGCTTGGGTGGGATGCAGGTGTTTGGTTTAGGATTCTCTCACCTTAGACCTCCTCATTAAAATAAAAGGGGATCAGGAAAAAATTGCATTTCATTAGGAAAACTGGTATCTCTTTCCTATTACTAAAATGAACAAGAAGGGAGTAAAACAGTGTATAACAGGTGGAAAAGCTGGATGGGATCTGCAATCCACCTGCTGATATAAATCAACATGACTCAGTTGTTTTCACAGAAGTGCTGCTAATTTACACCACTTGAGGGGCTGGCCCGTGCTACCTCTGTTTCAGGTTTAGCCCTGCAGGGCTTCTAAGGCACAAAGCCCTTCAAGAGACACAAAAGTTTGCATCAGCTGACTGAGAAAAACATAAATGCAGCACACACAATGGGTTCTTTGGAATAGGGCAGCCTCTCACCCCGCAGGCAGCCAGCACTCTCCCCAGGACCTCCAGCCAGTCCATCCCAACCTGCCTGCCCCTGCTTGCCAAGAGTGTGTCCGTGGCCAAAGAGTCCAGGATGGTGACAGCATGCTTTAGTGTCATTGCTTGGTGTCCAGAAAAGAGGCGTCTGGGTAACTGAGAGGGTGGCCTGTGTCCACCTTGAGACAGCAGAGGTGGGATGCACACCTGTATTCTTTGTGATCCCACAACCCTTCCCTGAGGCTGCGTAGTGGGAGGGCCTGGGTCAGTCAGGTGAAAGGCTGCTCTGAGAAAGCTGGAGGTGGCTGAAATAGTTCTTAACCAGGTACAACATGTGCCAAAAAAAGTTCAGGTCCGGGAGAGCATGTTGGGTCTCACCTACCACATGGAATGGGTGGAATGATCTATCTGACAGAGCAAGGATGTTTCTGATTATTATGATGTGAAAGATTGGCACAAGCAACACCTAATTTCTTTAAAAAGATTCAACCAAAATAAATTATGTTTTCCTTCCATGCATCTTTGTTTAGCATGAAACCAGCGGCTGTCTCTGCCTCTCCTTTCCCCACTGTAAGAGAATGTCAACAACAACTGCTGTATTTCCAGGAGAAATTTCATCTAAGCCAGGCTGGCAGGGGATTTGGAAAGTGTACCATCTCAAGCTCAGCACACTTCAGTGCTTCTTTCACTGTGCCACATGTATATGCTGAATAACTCAAGGCAGGATTAGAGTGGATGTAAGGAGTGAACTTTTTACATGGGGTCTAAAGTCTATAAAGAAATCCCAAGTCCTCCAGTCCCCAAATATTTGTCACTACTAATTAGGGTTACATCAATTAAAAGCCCAGACTGTTGTCACTGAAACAACACAGCACAAGCAGTAGGGCATATGTTGTACAGCATATGTTGTGTGTTGTCTTGCATGCAGGAAGGCCTCCTTCTCTCTCATGTCCTGCAAGCAATTGAGCTGTTCCACAGCTTACAGGCAAGGTTGACATGGAGCTTCACTGCATCTGGTAATGTCCAGTTCTCTCTGCACTGCTGGTTTGGTTTTTCTTTGCCCTTGAACACTTCCATGACAGGAGCCATTTCTTAAAGACAGTGTAAAATGTAGATCTGGAGTATTCTAAGGAAAAAAAAATCAGGGAATTCTTAATAAACCTAATGAAAATGTCCCCTAGAATACGACTTCCAAATATGTAGCCATCCTAACTCCTTGGCTGCATGTCCAGCAGAGGATTGGATCTCAGCACTTGTGGACCATCAGGGCTCACTGAGGCCCACTGAAATAAAGACTAACCTGCAGGTCACAGGAGATGGTTGCCATCTTCAGGGGCTGAGCCTTTGCTGAGCAGCTGCTAAGCTAAAGTGTAAAGTGCAATCAGCAATTATTTTAATGAAGCAAAATTCAGCAATTTAATATAGCCAAGAAGCCAAGTAAGAAGGAAAAAAAGAGTGTCTGGAATTTGATGCAAAAACGGACAGCACTCCTTCCAAACCTACTGTATGAGCCAGCAGAGTTTCCATCTTGCTCCTTGCTTTTATTGGCCAAAACTAGCACTTTGCACAGTTGGGAGAATATTTTAAAAAATATTTTTAAATGGAAAGTTCAGTTCTGTCCAGTGCCCATGGCTTCACACAATGTTGGTATGCTGTGCCCAGCGCAGTGCAACGCAGCATGCAGACATTCCCCACCTCAGCATGCACAAGCCTGAGCTCCCATGCATGTTGTCAACAACTTACCTGAACACCAGGCAGGATTTATCCCATAATGAGCTTTGTGGCTGCAGCAGGGGCAGAGAGGAGAGATGGCAGCACAGGCTCCCCTGTGCCATGTCAGTACAGACCAAGCTGACTGCTCACCTCCACAATTTCCACCCACCAGCCTGGGGCTTTGTTTGTTACAGCTGTCCCCACTTCTTGCTTTCTACCCCTCATTTGTGTTCAGGGCTCTCCTTTTCCCAGCCTGCTGCCCAATCTGCTCCAGCCAGAAGCATCACCTTCCTGGAAGAGAAGTCATGTCATGGGGAGCACTGATGCCCCATCGCCCTTTGCAGAGAACTGGGGCTGGTCTGCATCTCCAGTGGAGGTGAGACGATTCTCCTTCCATTGGTTTGAATCTTTTTCACATCATCACAGGCAATACTCAGTTTTCCTATCTGTTAGATAACATACTGCAAGAAATTTGGCAGTGGGCAAACAACATCCTGCAACCAAATTTTACTTCTGAAGAGATTGTGATGGCCCTAGCACTGCCAGCACTGTTTGGTTTTCAACGTTATATTACAATACAGAGCTTGGGGAAGCTTTATTTTTGTGCCATTTAAAAAATAATCCTTTTATTAGATATTTTCATTAAGATATACATTGTCAACATAAGATAAGTGTAACATAAATTAATGAAGTTAAATAAGAAACTGAATTAAAAACATAAACAATACTGGAAAATAACTTAGTTCAACACAAAATAAACACAGACATACAAACTATGAATATAAGTAACATAAATTAACACACAAAATGTGGTGGACAATACCACCAATTACACACTGACACAAACTGAAAACAGGAGCTGCAAAGTGGCTGTAGAGGGTAAGGTGGAGCCAGATGCTCCCAGCATGTGGAACGCTCACCTGTTCCTGCCACTACAGTCTCATGAGTTACTCCCAAGCTCCTGCAGAGTGGGCCCCACTCCTCTTTTAAGGCTTGACTGACAAGCTACCTGAGCTTCTTGCCATTCCTGCCCATCAGAGTGAAACTCGACCACCATGGGTTACATTCCCACATATGATATTGCTTTTTTGCTCTTCTAGCTCTCTTATGAGAACAGTTCAGAGCTTCAGTCCAGTTAAAACCAGTATCATCTATTCCCATTTTAAGTTGTGAGGATTTCTTATGCTTCCTAAATGAGGCATTGCACTTTGCTTGGAGAAAAACCAGTACACCACTGCATATGGTACAAACCAGGATCTCTGTATTCACCCACTCCTAGCACAGCTTCATAATAGCTGCAGCCTTCCTCTTCCATCCCACCAGTACCACAAGATCCTCTTTTTTTGTGGTACAGTCTGGGCTCCTTGTAGCTGAGAGTGAACCAGTTTTGGCATTGGTTAAAGCTGTCTGTGGACTGCAGATTAAGCATGTTTTCCTTCCTTTGACACAAACCCAGGAAGACAGAGAAGCAGATGGATCACTGCAGCCAGTACACAATGGTGTAGCAGACTGCTTTTTCAAGCCACCTCAGAAATGCCCTAACTGAATGTTGCTGGTCTGCCTCTAGGGCATGGTGTGATTCTGTGCAAAGGACTCAGCTTGTTTGACAGCTTTCAGCACGACTGGGAACCAGATATGTAAATATCTTGTACAGAGGAAGATGGATGCACCACTGAAATATCAAATCTCTCTGGAGTATCAAAATAAACTTGGCTAAAATCACAGCAGGGGCTAAGCACACCCTTCCTCCCAAACACCTTGCTAAGGTCATGGTTTAGTATCTGCAGCTAGACCTGTCTGTAGTGAGAAGGTACCTGCTTTTGTCTTCCAGGATTTGTGTGGGGCTCAAATAAAATACAGCGAATTAATAGTGGGTGTGTTTGAACTCTGTATAGTGCCTTTCATCTAGAAAGGTCCCCAAGCAATTTCACAAATGGTATGCACAAAGATCACTCACCCACTTTGCCCTTGCAGGGGCAAAAGGAAGCTGCCATCCTGTGCCAGCAGCACCACACAGCAGTGCTTTTAGGAAGTGAAGGATTAGAAGCTAGAATACTTCCTGGAAACAATGAATACTTACCCCTTAAAGGAAGCCCTGTATCTAGAGCAGACTGTGCAGCATACAGGTGACACATGCAACTTACCCCTGACCGAAGCAGGTAAGGCGCCATGACGACAGCCAGGGCAGGCGTGGTACATCCCTGCCTGCAGCGGCGAGTCAGTGCATGCGCCGTGCAGGACATGCATGCAGCCCTCTGCAGCCCCAGCTGTGCACACTGGCTGGCTCACACCATGGGAGCAATCACAGGGCAGGCTGCAAACACAGGCTGCAGCCCCTCTGCGCTTTGGGTACGTTCTGATGCTTCCCACCACCTCAGTAATGCAAGTTCCTTTTCTCAGCACAAGCCAGTGTAATGATTGGAGTAGTCAAGTGACCGCATTTTATTTAAAATAAAATACCTTCCAAAGATAAAATAACCCTTTTCCCAGATGTCTTTTCTTGATGACAAATCTAAAAAACTTTGGAATCCACTCCTGTATCCCTTCCCTTCTTGCTATCTATTCTGATAGCCACTTCACCAGCATCTCAGTGTCTAATCTTTTTATACTTTCCACTTTTTCAACCACTATTCTCTACCAATAATGGCTTAAACCTTTGTCTTTATTGGAGGTTGTGAATACTTTCCATATCCTCAAATGCTGTGAT
The DNA here is from genome assembly GCF_047830755.1 of Zonotrichia albicollis. Taxonomy (NCBI): domain Eukaryota; kingdom Metazoa; phylum Chordata; class Aves; order Passeriformes; family Passerellidae; genus Zonotrichia; species Zonotrichia albicollis. The sequence continues at coordinate 28,656,784 of NC_133824.1, read as the reverse complement.
CTATTTATGCAAGCTGGTAGAGCTGGGAAAGTGAAAAAGTGAGAAAAGTGGTAAATATATGACAGCTTTATGAGATTATCAAGGAACTAGTTAAAAAGATGACATTGGGCAGCAATTCTTTCTCCAGCCTTACACCTTCTTCACTGCATTCATGGTTACTATTTATAATACATCACAGTGACACAGCTGTGCAAAACATCACACAGTTCACCATAGAAAGATAAGATTCTATCAACACATTTCACATGTGTGACACCACACTCATGAATTAAGAATAGGACTGAGTTTGACTGGGAGTCTGATCCAACAGTACACAAACCGAGAAGATATAAAAAAGAGCATGAGTAGCAGTGGCCAAGGGATTAAGCTCAGGGTCAGGAAGATGGGGAAGCAGCAGCAGATAAAAACAGAAGTGACAACATGGAGCTGGGAAACAGCTGAGAACATCAAGGAAGGGACAGCCAGGTAATAAGGGTAGAAACTAAAACTTTCACAGCTATATAATGCAAGGGAACAGATACATATGGAACTGAAATTAAATATGCAACTGTGGATTTCTCTGAGCACTGAACTGGGATGCATTTACATCCTGAAACAAGAATTGTTCAATATAAAATTACCAAAAGATACCAGAATGCTAATGACAGTTTGCATCACTGCAAGGAGGAGGAGGGCATTTTAGGCTCCAGACAAAAAGCATCTTGGGCACTGAGCATGATGAATACATTGAACACAAGATCTCCAGTCATTCTTGTTTCTGGGAAAGTTATCCTTGCATGAGAAACCCAGGTGGAGCACTGGCTCCACAGCCATTAAGGATATCATGTGGGACTTTGCCTACAATGCTTCTGGGTGAAAATACAAAACCACTAGACTGGGGCTGCTAACACAAGGATAACAGCAGCTCCTGCTTCCCAGCTTCTCCTTCTGCCTATGCTATGGTTAATGAAGCTGGGCCAGTCTGTCGATGCAGTTATTAACCTGTGCCTGGGAACAATCTTCAATCTTCATTGATGTGCTGTACAAAATGTTCCATCCAAAATGTCCAGGATTCTTTGAAAAGGGTCATTTGAAAATCCTTATTCTTACATCCTTAAACTACAGGCTACTTCCCACACAGCTCGAACACAGACCATCTCATCCTTCACCTTATTTTCTTTCAACATTGCATTGAATTTACACAAGAGATTCTTTGCCTCCTTCAGGTAAAGACCTTTTCCACCCTTACACATTATGTTCCCCCAGTCCAGTAACATAATGTGTAACAGTGTCCCACATCTGTCAGTTCAGCCAGAATTTGTAAAAATTCTGCCTAAAGTATAGATCATTGCTCTGGTCACTATCTTGTCCTTTAAAGCACAAAAACAGAGAACTCTTATCCTCTAAAAGGGGTCCATGTGGGTGTGCCTTTTTTCTTAAAGAAGTATCAGTTGGGAATAAAATCCAGAGGTCTTGGCACTGAGTCACCACCTGGACACTGAGTCAGAAATTTTAACACCTGTTTTCTTCCAGGGAAAATTCCTTCCCTGGAAGATAGCCATTTTAGGAAAGGCTGAATTCAAGTTTGCATATGATGGCCCAGGCTTATCTAAGTTACCTGCTGAGGCTGGTATCCATAGGTTTAATCCCTGTTATTGCTGAAGTACCCATTGCTGCTTTCAGAGATAATGCTTAAGATGCAACAAAGGAGCCCCCTCCTATTTCCTCCTTTATTAAATGCAAATGGCTACCAGTGCAAGTTAGGCAGAGACTTGGTGGCTTCCTTTGTGAGACAAAAAGCAGCAGTAGTTCCCCTAAATGTACTCATTAAAATATATTTTCCTTCTACACTTGGCCCTGAAGGATCATCTCAGCTTATGAGAACTAAGCTTCTGTCTATCTGATTATTAAATAATTTCCAAAGCAGATGGGAAACTACAGTGGTTTAAACAGCTAGGCTGAGGCTGCAGGGCTAAAAATAGTATAGCAGACTCCTTTTAATTAGTAAGATGATGAAATATGACAGAAGAGAGAGATCTAGATATATGGATTTGTGTGTATGTGTGTCTTTAAAATTAAGTTATTACCTCAATACTAGATATTATTTATAACATATATGATACATGGTGTCTGATTTTTATGATGCCATTTATCTTCACTTGGGAGAGAAGACAGGCTAACTTTGCTTTCATAATGTCAATCCTTGTTGTATTCAAAAGGAAAATTGTAATAAGATAAACCTGCCACCATGTGCAGTGCCATCCTTTTTGAAACGAGATGGATTAGTGAGAGCTCCTAAGCTCTGTCAGCTCTGCAGCTCCAGGATATCGACCATTCCCCAGGGCACCCTGGAGAGCATGAAGTGCCAGCCTAGCTTTATACCTGTGATTCCAAAGCATGGGAACCTGACATAGGCCCAAATTTCCCAGGTACTGTGATGTTTATCCTACCACTGTGCTGTCTATGTATTTGTGAGGACTCTTCAAGACCTGAAGAGAGGAGAAAAGACATCTGCCACCCCTCTGCTCCAGCAGTGCTGGGCAGCATGTGCCCTGTAGTGTTCTGCTGCTCCACCATGCAGATGTGGCCCTTTGATGCTCACCAGATGACTGATAACCATGTTTGGTCCTGGGACCACAAAGCTGCCATGAAACACATGGACATCACAGCTTCAGACTTCAGTCAGGTAAGTTGAGGAGGCTGAGAGTGCCTGGCTTGTTGGGGGCTGGATCAGACAGATGTTGCCTTGCTCCAAGGGGAATCCAGACAGGCACTGCAAACTATGCCTTTGGTTCAGAAGGATCTGACCACAATGGGCACAACCCCCTTTTGGCTAATGCACTACGGTGTCAGCTGATACTTTGTAAGGACCTGGAAGTAAAAGGTGAACCATCGCCACAGTGAAAATTGCCCTGTCAAAATCTTGCTCTTAGTGTCATGCTTAATGTGGACCAGATAGCATGAGGCTTTCAGAAAGATTTGGTGCAAAAACTCGGTGCATTCATTAGTCATGAGATGCCTTCTGTTGGTCAAAATTATCAAGCCAAGGAAGACATGACAGTGGGTCTTCAAGGAGTTGAAGACTGGAAAAAAAAAATCATGTAAAGCCCTGTTCTTTCTTATTCCCCGTTGATCCATGTGAAGGTGGAAAGCCTCTGGTTGCCTAGCAGAACTTCATGGTGTCTTGCTAAAGTATGTCAAATGGTCTGGAGCTAATCCTGACTCTGTGCACCCCAAACCAGGTGTCCAGCTTTCCACCCAGTGCAGGTGACCAGTTTGGGAGCCCTGTAAGATTTTTCACAGGTAGGGCTTAGCTCAAGTAAGAGACAAAAAGCCTGCAATACTCTTTGCACTTTGTCAACACAAAACTTTACTGTTTCTCTTTAGCTTCTCTTTCTGAAGCATTTTTTCCTGTCTTTGTCAATCAAGAGATGGTGAGACCCAAGAAACCATAAAAGGCAAATTTAGACAGTCTGATTTTTTTCATTCAGATGAAGACTCCCTAAGATGCTGGACATGTTTGGTCTTCTGGCTACAATCAGCTTTCTCTGATATGGAAAGCAACACTGTAAGTACAGTATTTTCAGCAAGGAAAGGATCATGAACTTCTATCTCCATGCTCCTGCCCTGGCCCTATGCCTGCAGTGTTCCCCAAAGTTCCCCGGATTTGATTACAATGATGTAAAAGGAAGGGCTCTAGAAAAAAGGGGGTCCAAGAGCGCTGGTCAATACTCAAGCATCACATTTTCCTAGCTCAAGACCAGGGTATTGCCATGAGCAAGAAACCAAGCAAAGGGGGCAGGAGACCCCTTTGGATGAGCAGGGAGCTTCTAATAAATCTCAAGCAGATTCTGGGATGTGGAAAAAGGAACTGGCTGTGTGGGAGGACTGAAGGAACAGTCAGAGTATGTGGGGATGTGACAAAGAAGGCCAAAGGCCATGGAGAATTAAATCTGACAAGGGATATGACGGACAAAAAGAAGGGTTTCTGAAGTACATTAGCAGCAAAAGGAAAATTTGGAAAAATGTGGGGCTGCTGCTGAATCAGATGCATGTCCTGGTGACAGAAGACAGAGAGAAGGCCCAGTTACTGAATGTCTCAGTTTTTAGTGCTGAAGTTGGGAATCCCAGACTTTGGAAGTAAGAGAGGAAGGGTGGAGAAAGGGAGACTTCCCCTTGGACATAGAGGGCTGAGTTAGAGATTGGCTTGGCAGGCTTATGTCCCATAAACTTCTTTACATTGAGAGTAGCAGACATTGGAATAGGCTCCCCAAGGAGGCCATGGAGTCTCCCTCTGGAGACATCCAAATCCACCTGAACACATGCCTGTGTAGCTTGCTCTAGGTGACCCTGCCTTAGCAGGAGAACAGGACTAGGTGATCTCCAGCGGTCCCTTCCAACTGTGATTCTGGGATTTCCCAAAATGCTGAGCCACATGCTACAGCCAAATCTGAAAATTTTCCCTGGGGTCTACTGGCCGTCCCAGTGCCAGGCAGAGAAGCACAGTCTGGAGGTGGCCCAGATCCACAGGCAATTAATAGCTCCGTCAATTTGGGAGACGATTTCACTTCAGTTATGACTCCTTAAGGCAAAACTTTTGGCCCTTACTGGTTTTGAGATTTCTTTTACAGCCATCACTGGAAATGTGATCTCATATTAATCTGCTTGCAAAATAGGCTTAGTGCTCCTCCCTTGAAGAGAGACGAACTGGAGGTCTGTTCCAGCCAAACCTTAAGCATACATTTAATTTTGTCATGCCAGTGCAGGGCCAGCTTGAATATATGATCCTGTAATGAGCATTCACAAAGCACAGTGGAGCTCTGGAAGTATGGACTGCTGAACTGCTCACTCCTACACAGTCAGGGAGCTGCATTGCATATTGGAGAACTAGAGCATACAGAATTAACTTCATCTTAATTCAGTCCCCTGAGTATGCCATAAAGTTCTCACTGGTAATACTGTCCTCTGAGGACATTATGACATGTCAACATAGTGACTATTTTCTCATCCGATGGCAATAACAAACTGCCATAATGCAAAGTATAAAAAATTCAGACTCTTCTTAGTTCTGGTAACTACCATGCCATCAGAAGATGAGATTTTATATCTTTATTAAGAGAAATGAAAAAAAACTATTTACAGCATGCTAGCCAGTAAGACAAAAATGAACTAAAGTACCAACCAATCTACTACAATTTTCTTTACCGGTACTTACATTCTAATCATAGCATCTCAAACTTAGCTTGTCAAGTTACCCTTCAAATCAAATGCAAGAGAAAAATCTATGCTTGGCTGTGCAACTATAAACCCAGCCAGTCTAGTAAAGTGAGAGTTACTCTTCCACATACTTGGCAAATCTGGGAGCAGAATTTACCACTCGATGTAAATATTTCTGCATGGTTTGTTTAAAAAAAAAATTAAAAAATCTTTCCTACTCCTCTCTCTGGCAGACTCTTAGAAAGTAGTAAATATGCAGATGGGCATAGTGATATATTTTGTATCAACATATTTCAAATGTGTGCATATGCATTAGCTATATAAATACATTCCCCAGGAAGTCTGCCAGTGGATGTACTACAAAGCCTTGTATGTTACATTTGGGTTTGCTTGTGCAGTAGCACAGCAGTGTCAGGAAGAACTGCTCTCAGCTTATTTGCTCTACAGCAGCTCACACTTACCTGCACAGCTTCCTGTTTCTCTCAGGATGTTCAAAGGTGCTATATTTATATGCCATGAGTGTGTATGTAGTGTACATATAAATATACAAATATATACACACACATGCAAGAGTGTGACTCATAGAATGCTTTGGGTGGGAACCTTAAAGATCATGTAGTTCCAACTCCCTTGTCACAGGCAGGGATACCATTTGTTAGACTAGGCTTCTCAGAGCTCCATTAACCCTGTTGTTGAACACCTCCTGGGAGGGAGCATCTGCAGGTTCTCTGGGTAGCCTGTTCCAGTGCCTCATCATCCTCACAGTAAAGATTTTTTCCTAACATCCAATCTAAACCTACTCTGTTTTAGTTTGAATTCATTCGCCCTTGTCCTGTCAACACGTGCTCTTGCAAAAAGTCCTTCTCGTCTTTCTTGTAGGTTCCTTTAAAGTACTGACCACAATTAAATAAACCCAAAGTCTTCACTTTTCAGACTGAACAAAACTGATTTTCTCAACCTTTCCTTGCAGAAGAGGTACTCTGTTCCTCCAATCAACTTTGTGGTCCTCCTCTGGATTCAGTTCATGTCTTTTCTGTCCTGGGGACTCCAGAGGTGGATGCAGGTGAGGGTCTCCAGGTGAGGATCTCACAAGAGCAGAGTGGATGGGCAGAATCCCCTTTCACAACCTGTTGGTCACGCTGTTTTTGGTGCAGCTCAAAACACAACCTGTGCTGCCCAGTATCCCTGCTACTCCACTCCACTTGCAGTATCTGCCTCTGGTCCTGCCCCCTCTCCCTGCTTCTCCCGCTCTGTAGAAAAATTGCTGCACAGACAGATTCCTGAATGCAAGTGGGGCAAGCAGGCCTTGCCCAAACTCTGGACAGACTGACTAGAGGTTGGAGACTAATGAAGTACAAAGAGGGAGAACATCTGCCTGCTGCCCTTGTGGTCCTGCTGTCCCCTTGTCTAAAAGATTGAACAGTGTCATGTTTCTTGCTGTGACTGGGCTTCTTTTCCGGTATCAGTATCGGGAATGAGGCAAAGGGTATCGCGCTTTTATCACTATTTACATGAGCACTGACAGATGGGGGCAACGGAGGAAGCGGCTGCAGTGCTGTGGGTGGATGTGTATGTGGGGTGTCATTATCCATGCACTAGGGAACCAAACAGATACTGTTGCAATGGAGCTATGAGAACCATGCTCTTCTACTTCATTGTGCAAGGAAAAGCCACAACAAATACTGTAGTGGGAATGCAGCAAAAAGGCAACTTTGTATTTAATTCTAGACAAAAAAAAAAATCAATTTGTTTTGCAATGATGATAAGCTAGAATGAGCATTATGCCATTTCTCCCCCCACCCCCAGCCCCTTCTTTGGAGCTACTATTTAGATGAGCTACAGTATTAAGAGAGAAGCTGCAAAGATGCTAGCTGCAAAAATAAAGGATGAAATAAAAAGTCAAGCATCCACATTTCCCCCAGCTGAAAATGAAGTTCTGAGGAAAGGGAGGAGGGAAAAGAAAAGGAACTTACCACGCTGCGAGTGAACTTTTCTAGAGAAGTTCTACGACCTTGCTCATTCTCTGGCTTAACAGGGAACGAAGTAGGGAGATAAAAATACAGAAAAAAACCCTTCAGCTTAAATGCAGTCTTTTAAAACAGCAGCAAAATATAAGGAAGCAGCAAGAAGAAAAAGCTGTTAAAAAATGTAAAAAGCAGAAATCAATGTTTGCAACAGCAAACATAAGAAATCAAAACGCCTTAAAGAATGAGAGACATCACTACTTGTACTCTCAGAGAATGTCACTTTTCCCCTGTGAGTTTTTTGAATGGTCCATATATGTCTGTGCATTGCTGTGTCTTACAGCTGTTGGTATTGATTTCTTGTTCACTGAATTTTCCTTCTGTTACTGTTCAAGTGGGGACGCCTGATTCTGGTTAACATCTGCCAAACAGCTAACAGAGGCTCCCATCTTCTTGTGCAGAGAGATGAAAAAAACACAGTAGCTTTCACAATATTAAAAAGCAATGTCTGAGTGGACACAGCACTGGAAGAAAACCACCACTGCACTCACTGCCAGTAAACCTATACTATTCTATTTATCCAAAGAGTAGAGGCGTATTTCCAGTAAGTCAAAACACAAGACAGCATATGCATGTCTTTGCAAGACAACAGAAAGATACAGACAAGTCCAGGGCACTGATATTTTTGTACCTGGAGTACAGGACTATTCATATGCAAGAAGACATTCAATTGCACTGTGAGAAAACAAGTGTGTGCATCATGGCTTCATTAACATATCCCTGAGAAGGTTGCTCACTGCAGCGCTTCGTTCATCTGGCACAAGGGAGATCTAATCACCACTAACAAGGAAGAACTAAATAATTTATTGGCATGTTTGCTGGAATATCTAAGAGAGAAAAATGGTTATAGAGTAGAGAAGAAAATGCTACCAAAGAAAGCTCACTGCAGTCAGGAAGCTGTGGGCACTGCAGATTTCCAGGAGAGACAGTTATTTTAATGTGGTGAACCAGCAAAATGGGGGTGGTAAGATGGAAGTAAAACTGCCATGAAGGGAATAAGGACCTACATGTAAGGGAAAACCACAGTAATGATGGTGCATCACAATGCACTGGAAACAGGCACTGCACTGGAGAGGCACCTACCTGACATACCATCTGTCACACATTCAGCTGCAGTAACAATCCCCAGGACAAAGGACCAATGCAAAAATCGATAGAGAAAACATAAAGAAGCCAAAACCATACCAGATAAATTGGATGAGAAGTTGCGTAGCTGAGTCTAGGCAAAGCCTTTTGATTCTTCTGCATGTTTATCACAGCTTTCACTGTTCTCTGATGTCTACAAGGTTAGTCTTAAGCATCTCATGGAGAAATCGGACAGATTGTCCCTGCTGCACCACCAAATATGAGACCAAAGCATAAGGCCCTTTTAAGACAAGCAATATTTTTTATCCAGAAGAAAGAAACAAGCAACATCCACACTTATAACCAATTGAGGAAGCCACAGAACCAGCTCTGATGTCCCAAAGTGTTATCAAAAGTGAAAGCTAGAGGCACACCATTTTAGCCCAGACAGAGAATGGAGCCAAGGCCTCAAAGCAAGTACAAGGAATAAAGGAGCCTTCCTGGCTGGCAGGAAGGCAGCGATGTATCCAGTCCAGTGGTTCCCAAAGGAGTATTTATCATGCACTAATCCAAGAGTTAATTGCCTCTCTTTGGATGTGAGAGGAGAGAAAAGGCAAAAGAAACATCAGCCTCACTCTTTGGCTGAGTATTAGAGTCATACAAGTGCTCAGAGGATCACAGATTCCTTCTTGGAAGTAGCCTCAGTGGTGTCCCTACACCCCAAGACAGCAGAGGTGACAGAGAGGAGCTGCATTCCTGCCACTTTGGCTGGACATGTCCCAGACAGCACAACTGAGGAGAGCGGTGCCCAGCTGGGCACTGGGCCTCTATGCAGGTCTCCTGCAGGGGTGGTAAGACCCACCAGCAGCCAAGTTACAGACACAATTTCAGGAGAAGAAATACCTGAACAAAAGACTGAGTGTTCTGCAAGGCTCCTTAGGGGAGCAAGGCACTTGGGGTCTGCAGTATGATACTGCTGCAGGCTGGAAAGTCAGTGTCTGACCCAGCTGCACTTTGAAGTGGAGCTCTGGTGTGCACTGGGGTCAGAGGAGAGTGAGCTGCTATACAGGTCACATTGCACTCCTGCACTCCCTGTCAAAATTTAGAATCTCTGTTTTCTCTCCCAGCAAGGTGATGCATCTTCCCACCCAGCAGAAAGGCAGGATGGTGGTCTTCAAAGATGATGAGCACCTTGTTGAGGTGCTGAGAGCTTGTCTGGTGCAGGGCTCCCCACACAAGGCTGTTTGCTGCCTATCACAGCTGAGGATGTGTGGAGAAGCAGCACACAGAGCACTGACAGTGGCTCACAGAAGTGCCTTGCAAAGCACGGTCTGCAGTGCTTTGCACATTTGGCATGGCGGTGGCAGGCTGGGACCAGCTGGATGCGTGGAAGCTCATCCCCATAGCATCCAGCTCTGAGTCAAAGCCTGACATTTTCTAGTGAAATAAAAAGCAGCTGAGGCAGGCTGGCTGCAGAGTGATGAGCTGGCTTGAGCAGTTTGAATGTCTGTGGGTGTGGGTGCTGGCTGCTCTGCTTGCTGGCTCTTCCTGTCTGCCTGCCCATGTGGCTGGCTGCCTGCCGTGCAGGGAATGCCTGCCCACAGCTCTGCAGCACGGGGCTGAGCTGGAGAGGCTGCCTTGCACAGCAGATAAAGGAAATTTAAAAATAACAAAGTGCAAAAAAGAAATAAATAACTGAAAGACTGAATCACACCTATCCCAGTCCTGGGAACAGACCTGGGGTGTGGACCCTGGAGCCACTGCCTGCTGCAGCAGCCACAGCAGCCTTTGCACAAACATACGCTGTGTGTGCAAAGGGCAAGGGCAGACAAACACATGTGCATGCCAGGTCGTGCAGTCCTCCCAGGTGCAAAAGATGCAATCTACGCCAGTAAATACACCAATGGACTCCACCAGCTAATGGCAAAGGACATATGCATTTGGATAAAATATGAAACAACCATCAGATGAAAACCTCTCAGCCCAGGCAGACAACAGAAAAATAGAGCTCACCACATAGATGCCATTCACTAATTACTGACTGGCTTCTCTGAATTTTCCTTTTTTTTTTTTAATCATTTACCCAGCCATCCAAACCTTAAGTTCCTTTGTGTAGATTCTGCTTGCATGGAAATTAAGTAGAAGAAAACTTAAGAAAAACAGCTGACACTGTCTATTAAAAGTAATTATCAGAAAATTGCTCAGCATCTTTATAACATTCAAGACAAGTCCTGCCACTGAATCAAACTGGCCATGTGTGCCCTGATGGGACTGAGAAGGGGGCATAATCTGCAACAAAAACCTTCCTGAGCAATACAGAGCAGCTGGCAATAGGGGGTGTGGTTAAAAGCAATGCTTCAAAAGGTGTGTGCGGGAAATGGAGCCTGCTCCTCATGGCATGAAGCTCCTAAGTATTCCCTCGCTGACCCTTTTTGCCAGGGATCTGAAAAGGACTAGGGAAATACATATAGAAATGCAGTTTTCTGAACATAAGGTCTACAAAATTCTCTATCTCCCTCCTTCCATGGATTTATTTTGTTGGCTATTGAATCCTTTTTTTTTTTTGGTATGAGACTTTGGGGTTTGAAGTGGTGTTTATTTTGAATTTGGTGAAAAATAATGTGTTCTGGAGGGAATGGGATTAGATAAAAATAAAGGGTAATAATATCCCTGACCCTGGGCTCAGAAAAGGCCAGGAGCAGATCCTGGGCTTCTCAGGCAGTCACATCTACCTGTCCAAAGTGAGAAAGCAAAGGGCATGTACAGTGCTACTAAGTGGCCAGAGTATTTTGCATATATTGTGTGTTTATTTGAATAAGATCACGGTGAATTCACACTCCCCTGAACCAGCTGGAGAGCAAAACAATGCTCTAAACCAAGAAAACACCAACCTGCTCTTCCCTCAGTGCTGCAGGGTTCACTCCCATGGCTTCACAGCCTGTATGCACTACAGCTGTGGCTGTCTTTCCAGGATGCTTCCCTGCCTATGGGCAGGGCTGGGTGGCAGGAAGCCACCCCATCCCAGGCTGACATGAACACCAGCACTGTGACAGTTCAGCTGCCGCTTCAGTAATGCAGAGATGCCAACCAATGTCATTGTTTCACCTTTACAGTGATTAATGGAAAGTACCTCGAGGTCTTTTCTGTTCCTTTCGCTCCCTGCTCTGCACAAATAACTAGCAGAGCACGTGTCTGGCTGCTTCTTCACCATTAACAAAAGTTCCTGTGCACTCACATCCCTTTCCATGGTGCACTAACTAATCGACAATGCTCTTTTTCCCCAGGGAATAAACCCCTGCTCTGCAGCCAAGTCACCCTGCCAAAATGCCTCCTTGCCTTGACTGAGGAGGTTTGTCGCAGCACTTGTCCTGACAGGTGGATCACTGCTGTCTAAGGACATCCAGCCACCATTTTGGCTACTGTGAAGAATAGCTGGAGGGCCATGCAGTGGTGATTACCTGCTGTAAGTACCCTGCAGCAAGGTGCATATCAGCAGAAACAGGAGCAGGTCAGTGCTTGACTCTGCTTAGCACCAGCAGGGTGTGTTGCATAGATGCACAAATAAAACACAGCAAGTTGCTCAGGGATCTCAGCACATCCAGCCCTTCACTTCTGAGCCAGACACCTTCAGCAGATCCATGATTTCTACCTGCTGCAGAGAGGGGGTGGGAATGGAGGCCCAGAGCTCTAGTTGGGCTGGGCACATGGCCATTCCTCCTGAGGACAGGGCTGTGTTCTCATCTCTCCTCCAGCCTGGCAGGGAGGAGGCCTTCTGTTCAAGGCAGAACGCTACACACAGTTTTTCCCCTCTGCAGCTCACTGCTTCTAATCACACCCTTGCTGGAGGCCAACCTCATGTTCCCTGCTGAGCACCATGAATCTGCAGGATTCAGGCCAGTAATACTGTGGTTACTCGCAATAATGGCACTGGGAAGAATGGAGAAAAAACATCTAAAACAGATTAACAAAATATGTATGTCTGGTCTGTACACAGCCTATGTCTGCTGTCTTGCATCAGTTAGTGGTGTGAACAATATGTTCCCCTCATAAATCTGTCATTCAATCTCAATCCCAACCCAGAAGTTTTCTCTCCATTACTGTACTCCCAGAGCAGGCAGGGAAAGCTCTCACATCTTTGGTTATTGTATGGTGTGGAAGAAAGTAACTCTTCAAACTTACAGTATTTTACAAATACCAGAAATGTGAAGTATGTTTTGAAGCACTAATCAAGCTTTGGCATCTCTCTGCTGAGCAGGTCACTATTATTATTGCCCTTTGAAAAAGAGGAGGATATAGGGTGAACTTTTTTCCCCAAGCTCACACATGAAATTAAGTGGGGTAACCACGGAAAGCATACAGGTTTTATAGTTCCCAGTTCTGTGCTCTAGCCACACAGTCTACCTTTCCCTTTTGCCTGCCCCCTCAGTTTGCCGTTACTCAGTGCTGAAAGGCAAAAGATCCCAAATGACACAAACTTATCCACAAAACATTAATGTGGGAATCTGAAGCCGTAGCTAATTTGCTTAGTGCAAGCAACTCTTTTTATCTCCCGTTCATCATGCTGTGCTTCTGACAGAACTTATTTTCAGTTATGAAAGTAAGCTATGTCACATCAGTGTGGTATACAAGCCACGTGAGGATAATGACATTGGGGAAAGACAGGCCTCAGAGAGATGTACTCATCACAACTTAAAGAACTGCAGTGAATTTCTATTTATATCAGTAAATCCACAACTTTGTTTGCAGGCTCTAAACCAAATTCTCCATCCATGCAGGCTCTGATGTGTCACTGGGTTCCTCTTTTCATTCCCTTGCTTTCTACCTATTTAGAGGAATTTTAAAAGGCTGCCTCTCAAAGCTGCACCAAACACCCTAAAGATAGGACTGTGTAGTTCAGCGTACAGAAATGTCATGTTCTTTCTATCATCATCTCTGTACCTACCGTTTCCAAAACATTCACTTGCCCAACACAGTGTAAAGTGGTTGCAAAGAACTTTACAGACTCTGGAGTAACACCAACTTCCCTCCTGCATAATGTGCAGCTGCTGAACAGCACATCTGCACTGATTTACTCCTGCCTTTTTTGTGCCTTCATATGTTTACTTGTGCACCCACAGCTCTTTCTAAAAGAAACTTGATTCTTACTTTCACGGTTGCGTTAACATGACACCAAAACCTGCTCCTGCGGCAGTTTGCAGGGGGATGAGGATGTCATGCTGACACATCCAGGGCTTGATCTGACAGCAAACAAGGATTGCAAAAAAATAAACCTTTGGTTTGAATGGTTTTGGCTGGGAGGAGAAAGCTCTCCTGGCTTTCAAGCACAAGTACCCTCATGTTTTCAATGGAGACTGGGGGGTAGGGGGGCCATAAGCTGCTGGGGATAGGAAGATGGCAGAGGCTTTTATGGTTTATGCCATCAGAAGACTTTGCCTTACACACCCTTCATTCCCCAGTCTCTGAACTAAGTCAGGTCTAACCCTTCTAAATGTAAGCAGCAATGGTTTATGTTGTCTCAGACCAGACATTTTGAAACAGAAGGCTGACTGCTGCCCTTCACTACCTTTTGCTAATCCACCTGCCAGTAGTCTCAGGCACAGCAGACAGAGGGGCTTGTCTCCTTTTGTCACCATATGCATGCTTTTAGGGCACACAATGACAATCAGGACAAAAACACCACTGGGATTTCATTGTATTGTGCCGATGCAATGTAATTTGGCAGCACACAGAGAATGCAGCAGAAAAACAGCAGGGAAGATGGTGATGGGAAACCACACACTCAGGCTGCAGGAGTCAGGAATCAGTTTATGTGCAGTCCTGGGAGCCAAATGCAAGTGGGACACACACACATGTACATAGCATGCGCATGCACACAGACACACACATAGAGCTATGGGAATTAATCAGGAGATGCAGGGAGCATTTGAGCACAGCCACAAACACAGAAATCAGTAGCTTATCTCCTAGACCCCATAGAACGAGGGGACTCAAGGACAGGAGTTGTAACCTTACATAACTATTGCTTTGCTGCCGTGATCTGGAGGCTCCTGACAGAATCATGGTGCTGGCAGAGCTCATGCAGATACCAAAAAGGCTAAGAAGAGCTCAAACCCAGATTTCCTCTGAGACAATGTGGCTGGAATTTTTGATTACTACATGCATTGCAATTATTTCCTGTCTCTGAGGAAAAGGAAGCATCTCTGGGGAGACAAAAACATGGAAAAGGAGTATAGGAATTGCTGCAGGGGGATCTATAGGTAAGGCATCCAAAGGGAATATCACATGGTGAGACTAGAGAGGTAAAAACCTTTATAGGTGAATTTTGCACCAGTAATGAACAGATTGATGGGTTCTGCTTCTCAAATCACATACCATCTTTTCCATGAGAAGGAGGTAATACAATTTATATTGTCTACACTGAGTCTGGGAGACAGCTGTGCAAGACAAACACCTTCCCATACTACTTTTACCTCGGGTCACCATATTTTCCCGAAAACTCATGCAGAGGCTGTGCACATGGATGCCATGCCCGCAGTGAAGAAGATAAAAGTGCTCATTCCCTTCTTAAAGGAAAAAAAGCAAACAATATTTTCACTTTCACACCAGCAGCAAGCAGCAGGCGAGAATCAAGACGTGCTAAGAGATGCAAGCATGTCCTTTCCAACAGATACCTTCTTCTTTGCCAGCAGTAAGTCCTGGTAAGCGTTCGAACGCAGAAAGCGTGCGTAGCTGTCACTCTTCATCAGCTTGTAAATGTGCTCCTGTGGGATAGGGGGAACGAGAGACAAAGAATTGTTATCAAAGCTCATTTAAACATCACAGGAACTTAAAACACGGAGAATTGGAAGGAAGAGAGACTGATCAGAGTTCTAATTAAGTCTGCTGTTATTGATTATCTGTGTTGTGGTAGTGTACACGAGGTCCATCCTGGGGCAGGACCCTGCTGTACCTGGAGCTGTATGAACACAAAACAGAGAGACAACCCTCACCCCCAAGGCTGGCACACATTATTCACATTATTCTGCAAAGATTGCAACTCTCTGAAGTACCCAGATTATAAGAAGTGCCTACCCTGGAAAGAAGAAATAAACACCACAAATTGTCTCATTGATTAGGTTTCATTTTACCAGCTACAGATACTTGAACAATCACTCAGCACTCCCTTTCTGTTCATGGAGGGGAACTGATACTTGCACACATTTCATCTCCACTTCAGATATGCACTTAAGTAAGCCAACATGTTAATGTCCAGAAGAAACCCATGTCTGTGATGATTATGAAGGGAAGTTACATGACTAGCTCCAATGTGGATGGCTACATCCTATGTATAAAGTTACATTGGATGAGTCCCTCTCTTAGGGTTTTCTCTTAAGTCAAACTGCTGTTACCAGTTTGCTCTGAGAGCACTTACTATGTGTATCTTCAAATTTAAAAAGTGGTGTTTCAATACATACATATACATACCCTTTTCTAATTTCCTTGCTAAGCTTTACTTTCCTGCTGAGAATCCCTTAACACAGTCAGCTTTTCTCCTAGTTATCCCTGGATTTACAAAAGATATTATCCCAAACACCAGGAAAATAAAATCAAAATACTTTGACCAAATAATGACTGAGAACACACTAAAGGGCTCAAGAGAAAAACAAGCACCTTGGACCTTTCTCTTAGACTTTGCCCAAGGAAGCACTTTTATAGAGTCAATGAGCAGTTTTATCTATAGTGAATTATACAACATGAAATATTCTCTCCAGCCCTAAAGCCATTGTACATGAAACTTTAGAAGAACCAAACCAGACAGAAGTCACATAGCTTATTTCAGTGTGTTAACAAGCCAAGCAGAATTCCCTTATCTTCACCATCACAGGTAATTAGCAATGACCTGTCTATACACAGAAGAACTGCTTAATTCAGCTTTCTTACCCTATTTGGTGTAGTCCTATGAGGGCCACTGGTTTTCCTTTGACACAGCATAAATGTATTCTTTGAGCTAAATCCTGGCATGGAACAATTTGTACTGGTTAATTTCCATAGTTGCTTTTAGTCTTGACAGATGCTCATTTGTGCAACACTATCTATCCAAAGGATAGCACAAGATTTAGCAAGAGAATCGTTCATATAAAACTATTTAGCAACTGTTACCCTTCTTGCTCAGAAAAAACACATGGTAGAGCACAGTTTCATACCCCTCATGTACAGCATTTCCATGAGATTTGATAGCCAGCTGCGGGACATTTGTTCTATTTATGCAGGACAGAATGAGCCAAGTATGCCCTAAGACAAGAACAGGGAACATAATGCACATCATGGATATGACCATCAAAAGGTTTGTATTCTCTCTTAAAGACTTCAACTAGCATAAACTCAAGACTGTTGATTTAAAGCCAACCACACCTCAACCAGTTTGCCTGAACTGCTACATCTTAAGGTTTCCAAGGAGACTCCACGTCCTCCTAATAAGTTCTTTGTAACTACTTGGGAAACAAACCCACGTAACTGGTGCTTTTCCAGGACCATGAGGAGACTGATGAGTAATTGGGCACCTTGTAGCCCATCAGCAGTAAAGGGCCTCCAGAGCCTTCATCCTCTTAGTGGTCCTCTTTACAGCAGCCAGTACATGCAGGGTGCTGGTGGGACAGGTGCTGAGGTGGGCAGGAAGGTTCTGTGGCTGAGCCAACATGATGGGTGACAGCGATATTTATATTAACATTTTGCTAGATGTGATTAATTTTTTTACTGTCTTTGGGCTCCAAATGGTTTCTTTACCAGTGGTAAGACAACTGTGTCTGGTCTGAAACATGATGATAACATTTTTGGAAAATAACTTCCAGTTTTCATTGCCACACAGACAGAAGCAAAGGACAACACATGAGGCTGTCCATACGACCTACCTGTATGCCAGCAACAACTATAATTCTTGCTCATGTCAAGAGAACTTCATATATTTGACCTTAAAACAGTATAAACTCAGTAACTGGTGGTCAGAAGGAGCAAAAATTGCTTTGATCCTGAGATGAAATAAACCACAAACTGCCTTCTTAACTGAAGCCCTTCCCTGAAACAGGAATATTGCACAGCCACAGCTCTCCTGCCTTTGCAGTTAGCTAATTGGTATGAAGCATTTTCTCAGCTTTTCACATCTTGCAATCACTAAAGAACAACAGTGCTACCTTTCAGCTGATCACCAAAGATATAATCAAACAGGGAATTCCTAGGCTTTGAATGCTAATGAAGACAGAAGGTTGGGCATAGGAGACATGATAGCTTCAGAAGCAAACTTTACTTTTTAATTGTAAGAATTCTAAGGGCCTGCTTTCAACAATCCCTATACTGAAGGCATGAATGATACACTAGTAATTTATTTTATAATACTGCATTTCTGAAGCACCTACTGGAAATCTGAGCAGTTGCTCAGATCAGCAAAGACTGCCTTCCAATTTGCAACAGTACAGGACAACTTGCATTGCTACAGTGAAAATCCCTACTGAGACTGCACCCTGAAGATTACTGCTAAAATTGTGGCTGTGGTGTGTGCCCAGCCCATTTACACACCAAATCCAGCTGCAGAATGGGAAAAGCCGGTGGCTGGAACATTTGTTTTGATCTCTAGCCTACTCTGTTCTTTGCCATGAAGCTATTTTGTCGTATGCATTCTAGAATCTGCAACTTCCTAGGGAGAACCTACAGCTAATGTTTAGCAGCTCCTCATTCCATAAATACCTTGAAGGCTACTGGACATCTAACAACTGATCATATTCTTCTGTGGAAGCCTGAGCAACAGGCAGAGGTGTGGGCTTGGATTTAGTTGTTCTGTACAACATGTGCAAATTGTCTTGTCCTTCTCTGTCAAGGATTTTTAGCTCACTTTGGATTATTGCAACCCACTGGTCTCTCATGTCTTATTTTACTGAGCAGCTGGGTTTTTTTCCACCTTTTTATCACATGATGGAAAGAAAGGACACCCACATTAAAGACTGAAATTTTCCAGTGTAATGCACTTTATAAACATGTACAATCTCCCTGACATTACATGACAGTGCTGGTAAGAAGTTTGAGCTTTTCCATCCTTATACTGAGATAATTCTCAATTTTTTAAGTTTTTTTTTTTTCAGGGTGATGAGCTCACTACTGCTGGTTCCCTAAATAGAAAAAGTAAATGCACTACCTGTGTAACTTTTAACAATGCAGCTGCAGACATTTTAGTCTCTTGCACTGTGAGCAGTCTGTCCAGAATTATCAGTGCAACACTTCTTTACAAGTGCCATGGGAAGTTCCTGTGCCCCATCTGCACAAGAGCAGGAGGACCATTTCTTCTAGGTGGTGTAGGCTCTCCCAGCCATTGCCATGTACCACTTCCAACATATGGCTCAGTCTCACAGCTCCCTGCTCCAGCAATCCTTTAGGGAGTTACATTGCAAACCCAAGGATTTAAAACAATCATCTAACAAAACTGCCCAAGTGATCTATTAAACCATTAAACAAGGTAGCTTATAAAACCAGATAAAATGCAGGGGAAAAAAGTCTTTAAAGATTTGGCCAGCAATTGACAGGCATCACGTGTCCCACTGGTCTCCCCTGCAGCCTTGCCAGCTCTTTCTGAGCACTGAGCTGCCATCTCAGGCCACTGCAGTGGCAGCTGCAAGTGGAGAGAGGGACTGACTTGACATGTGTGAGGGAGCCCTGGCAAGCTGGCTTTTTGAGCTGACCAGTCACTCAGTCCCTCACACAGCATGCTGCTGATGAGTACTGGCTGTACTGATACTCACCTGTGACAATGGGTGCACATTGGGAAATGTCAGTCTACCATGGAACCAGCTTTTCTAAGTGCAGTGGATTTAATCTCCAGGTAGCAAACAAATCCCTTACAAGACTCTTGCAAGCAGAGTGGGTTTGCCATCAAATGTCCCCATGACTGTTGTTTCCCAGCTCTTGAACCAAGGCAACAGAAGCAATGAGATCTGCTCGCATCTTGTCATGAGAAAAAAGCAGACCCTTATTTGTGTTTTATGCACCTGAATCATGTGTCCTCCATGGTGGGGAAAATATGCCGTGGTCCTGGGGGCTGTCCAGCTTCACTGAGCACACTGTCTGTACATGGTCTTCTGTCATGAGAGCTACACTTCACACAACATAACCATTCTACTTGCCACAACCATTATATGATATAAAGAAGAACAAACAGTACATTTAAAAGGAGGAAATGTTGTCCCTTCTAGAAAAAAAAAAAGGAACCAATGAGATAAATCACCAAAAAATTCTCTTTTACAATTAAGTGAAACCAACAGGAAATCCCACCCCTGACAGCTGACAGCTTAAGTGCAGGGAAGTAAACCCTGATAAGGTTCAGCATCTCTTGGCTATTTTCCTTCCACAAGCTTTACCTTTGGAAAGAGATGAAGGACAGGCTTAGTAAATTATTCCTGACAAGAGGGGAAAGGGGGAGGAAAAAATAAAGTTTGCAATCCAGACGGGAATGTAGGAGGTGGCTGAGATAGCAGAAACCATCTCAAAGCTGCACCTGCTCCAAATCAATGTGCTGCAATGTGATCTCAGGTCTCTCTTCCCCCTCTCAGTCAAAGCACAGTGACCCTGAGGAGGGCATGGCTGCCAGATAAGCAGAATATTGGGAACACTCAAGAAAAATGTGGGAAAAAACCTGAATGATAAAAAAACCAAACATCTGACTTGCATAAGGCACATGGTAGATCCCAGGAATTACCTTCTCTGTTAAGAATGCTTCTTTTTGGCAGAAAACCTTGGTTCTTTCCTATGATTTGTGTATATGAATCAAGAAGAGAATCGGTGGTTAAATATCCACTCCTAGTTCCACTAGTATGTTACTCATCTTGATATTTTGTGACAGGCTTGAGATTATTTTGGACTTGTGAAGGTTAAGCACAATGTTCTCTGAATGAACTCGGAACACCAGGTAGATTCCAGAAAGCCCTTAAATTTGAACTTGCTGATATAAATTTTTCCCTGTTTGTGCCTAAACACAACTGCAAACTTTAGGTGATGATGGGGAATAAGGAAATGGCCAATTCTTTGCTCACTTCAAGCACAGGTTTCCCATTTAGCAAATTTATGGAACAGATCATCTTGGCTACCATTACACAGCACGTACAGAACAACCAAATTACCAGGCCCAGCTAGCATGGGTATAGGAAAAGTACATCCTGCCTGACCAATCTGATCTCCTTTTATAGCCAGGTGACCTGCCTGGTGGATGAGGGAAAGGCTGTGGATTAAGTGTACCTGGACTTCAGCAAAGCCTTCAATACAGTCTCCCATGGCCTTTTCCTGGGGAAGCCTGCAGCCACTGGTTTGGAGAGGTGCACTCATTGATGGGTTAAAAACTATCAAAATGGCTGGTCTGAGAGAGTGGTGGTGAATGGAGTTACATCCTGGCATCAGTCACCAGTGATGGCCCCAGAGCTCAGTACTGGGGTCAGCCCTGTTAAACATCTTTATTGTTGATGGGTGATTATTTATGATGAGGGGATCAAGTGCACCATCAGCAGGTTCACATATGACACTAAGCTGGGTGGAAGTGTTGATCTGCTGGAGGGCAGGAAGGCTCTGCAGAGGGATCTGGACATGCTGGATCAACAAGCCAAGGCCAGTGGTAAGAGGTTCAGCAAGGTCAAGTGCCAGATCCTGCACTTGGGTCACAGCAACCCCATGCAGTGCTTTAGGCAGGGGGATGAGTGACTGGAAAGCTGCCTGGCAGAAAAGAACCTGAGAGAGCTGGTCTGCAGTAGCTGAACGTGAGCCAGAGTGTGCTCAGGTAGCCAAGAAGGCCAATGGCATCCTGGCCTGTATCAGCAACAGCATGGCCAGCAGGACCAGGGCAGGGATTGTCCCCCTGTATTTGGCACTGGTGAGGCCACACTTTGAGCCCTGTGTCTGGTTTTGAGCCCCTCACTGCAAGAAAGAAACTGAGGTGTTGGAGCATGTCCAGAGAAGGGCAATGGAAATGGTGATGAGTCTATAAAGTTACTCAGATAAGGAGCAGCTGAAGGAGCTGGGATTGTTCAGCCTGGAGAAAAGGAGGTTCAGAGGAAACCTTATCACTCTACAATTCTCTGAAAGGATGATGTAGCCAGGTGGGGGTCAGCATCTTCTCCAAGGCAGCTAGTGACAGAATGAGAAGAAATGAAAGAAAGGGAGACAGTAGAGTCACCAGCCCTGGAAGTGTTCAAGAAATGAATGGAGGTAGCACTTAGTGCTGTGATTTAATTGACATGGCAGTGTTTGGTCAAAGCTTGTACTTCATGACCTTTGGGGTATTTTCCCACCTTAATGATTCTATTCCATGATTTTTAGCTTATTTTGGGGAGTTTACACTAAGGCTAGATAGCTGTTGAGATGTACTTGAGCTGCAAGGGTCCACTTTGCCTTTCATAAACTGGTCAGAAACCTCCTTACCGTAGTTATTGCACTAACATCTGGATTCTTTTGGAGCATTCCTTCACCCTGTCACCAACACCTGACATTAACTAGTGAGAGCTGATTTGGAGACCCCTTTTGTATTGCAAGCATGCAGCCGAACCTCTGGCCAACTCCAAAGGAGATTTGCAGCATGTCAGACAAATCCATTAAAAGAAAAGGCCATGAGCAATGTAAAGCAGTAGATTAAACAACTAAACAAATAACAGCATACTGCAATGAATGCTAATATTTGTGCCACCTGTATGCTTGGCACTGGGGAGGAATTTACTGCAGATTCACACATGAGAGAGTGCTGCCTGAGTGAAGGCCTTGTGGCCTTTGCTGGAAGGATGGGAAGAGATGCCAGCTGAGAACCTGCCTGGAGTTTGTTTATGGAAAAGCTGTCTCTATAGTACAAAGAGGACGTGGGAAGGAGAAAGCAGACGCTTCTGCAAGCACTTGGTGTGTGACTGCTGCACCTTCCAATTAGACTTGGCAGCAGCCTAGTGCCTGTCTGTCAGCACCCCTGCTCTGCACAGACATTTGTGGCAAAGGAGCTGAGGTTAACCCCTGTGCCAGCATACACACATACTGCAGTCATCAAAACCTGCTATCTATGGGTTGTTAGAGATGTGTCCTGTTAATTCCGCTGTACTCTTCCCAGCTCATCCTCAAGAAACCTGTTTGACCAGCAGAACCCCCTACCACACCACCACCAGGATCTCCCAAAAAGCCAAAGAAAGGAAAGGACACCTACTCCTCTTTGGCAGTTGCTTGTGCCAAAACTGAATGCAATGCTTTTTAGGAGCAATTATGATCAATTGCATTCAACCTAAATGGTAGTGCTAAAATGCACTTTGGAAAAAACAGTAAAAATTGCTGCATCAGCTCTGGAAGCTGAAGTAGCTGGTAGCAGGCACAGTTGAGATGAGCCAAACAGTGAAGAAGCTGCACAAGAGACCTTCACATTTGCCCTGATTGAACTTGATGGGAAAACACCAGTAGGGTTAGAAAGCAGAGAAACATGTATTTTTTTATTCTAATTCCCTTTAGTGTTTCCAAACCTCCACTAAGAGCGCTTTTGGATCTGCTTATTTTGGTCTCTGCATTTAGGATTTCACTCTTCCCAAAAATGCTGTAGTGCCTGTTTGAGCTGCCTGCCTGCATGAACCAGGGTGAGCCCCTTCCCGGAGCCTGGCAGTGCTGCCATCTAGCAGGGCCAGGCGGGACTGGGTGCTCTGGCTGCTGCAGGACCTCGTGGCTGGCCTGGATTTACAGTTGGAAAAGAAATGCTTCAGGTTGCTAAATGGCACATAAGGGTCTTGGTCAAGAGTGAATTGCTCTGGAAATCTTTTTTGCCAGTCTCAAGTATTCAAGGCACATAATGTAAACCAAGTTTTAGCTGGTGCATTTTCTTCACGCTCAACCAAGTTGCTTTTACTACTAAGGGAAAAAAAAAAAGAATAAATATCCTGTAATATAGACCAACCTCCCTGCTAAGCTAAAAAGCATAATTTTTTTCAGCCCACAAATGAAATTACATGGGGCTGAAGGCACAGGAATGTAAGAAAGAGCCTTACCAAGAGGGATAACTGTAAGCAATGAGAGCTCATTTTGAGTAATACACAGAAATCCTTTGTTTAGCCCTGTAGATACATAGTTGGAAACACAATGTAAATCTTTCATGGAAAAGCACATTGATAAAAAGAAACACATAAATTTAGCAATGGTTCCTCTATAAATTGATGAGACAACTGGTTTGCTTCATATCTTCAAACACAAATGTGAGGGCAGAGCTGTTGAGGGTCAATGGCAGACACAGTGCAGAGGACTAGAGGCAAAGGGCTGTTGATTGCTGTGCAGTTAAGGGGTCAGCCTGGTACTGCAGGAGGATTTAGTCCTAAATATAGCAAGGGCTATCCTGGGAGACAAGAGTGGGCTGCTGGGAGTCTAACGCCATATGAGCAGCTTTAGGTTTTGAGAACAATGATCATGGCTAAGAGGCTGATTCTCTCAATATGCGCCAAATCCTGGCTACTGGCAAAAAGCCCAAGAGAAAAGGTTTTGCCTGGGAGGAGGGGACAACCTTATGTAGCATTCAGGAGACTGGCATTTCTTTTCCAAACAATACAATAGGTAGGAGTTGCAGCAATAAAGATGAGGTTTTTCCCTCCTGTAGATGCTGTGGTACAGCTATGAGGTATAACTAGTTAACCTTTGGGTCAACACCTTGACACCTGCAGGCTGTCAGCAACTTCCTCCTTGTTTGCTCCATGCAAAATCCTGCCAAAAAGCTGAATTGTACCAAGGAGAAGAACATGCAGAACCCCTCACACAGCAGAAGGAAGTTATATTTCAGTGGGATATTCTGTTCCATAGGAGATGGTGATAGAGCAGGATACAGCCCCACAGATTCAAGCAGGACACAGCTTCTGAGTAAAGATGGCTATGGTGAGATAGGGAACACCAACCCTGCTTGGATGCCTACCTAGAGAACAAGTACTGGACAGATAAACAGTTTTCCATGCCTCATCAACATTTTGGCTGCACGATATCTGCTGCTATGACATCTTGGGCTGCCATTAAGTGGTTGAACTCAAGATCTCAGAGCCCAAATGTATGCTGAAATCTTTTAACTGTTTGCGAGCAAACCCTATATTGACAGCCCACACTCATACCTGCTGTGGGCTGAGCAGGGATATGAAATGCATTGCTGATAGATCTTCCCAGGGATTTTTTCTTAAATTTTTAATTAGGAGTGTGAACACTCAGGAAGGTAACAAGCCCTTAAAAAAATTAAAGACCATGGTGTTCCTGCAGTGCATGGGTTTAGCAGGAAGAGACCATAACCTCAAAGTCCGTGAGAAGTGGACTCCTGGGGCTCTGGCTTCTTGATTAGATGAAAGGACACACTTGCAAGCACTTTCACTCCCTATTTGGGGGGAAAAGAAACAGTATCAGCAGCTCCCTGACCTTCACATGAAGAGGAAATTCTCTTGCTCTGGATCTGACATGCAGTTGTTGCTTTCAAGAAGCACAGTGCACACTACTGACACAAGAGTCCCAGAGTCTGAGTGCTGAATTCAATTTTTGAACAAGCTAGAGACTTTCCCATGTAATCCATCTAAAGGTATTTTTTGGAGGTATGAAATGTCTGGCACTGAGGCACTGTTAATACTCATGCATGCAGTTTTAGACATCTTGGCAGGATCAGCACCCTGAATTACAGGCAGACTATTGTCCTGTGGGAATATGCTGACTGTTCTTGTTACCCCATTTCCCATGATCTTTCATTTGAAGAGATCTGTTGCCTTCTGTCACTGTCTGCAAGGAGAGGGGTCACTTGTGACTTTTTCCTGGCCCGTTTTCTGCTCGTGTGTGACAGAAGGACATTAGCGTAGACAGTAGTTTGATCCCTGATGCCTTCAGAGACAGAAAGGGAACAGCAAGACAAAGGCTGAATGGTAGATGTTAACATGACTGCTAAACTACAAATTAAAATGGAAGGCAGAAGATAAAAAAAGTACTTTCTGATGTGTGGCGCATATGTACATTTAAAAAAAAACTCCCAACAAAGCAAAACAGGAAAATAACAACACAGAGTATATGCTCCTATATAAACCTCTGCTTCAAGTTTTTTGTTTCCTGCTTTCCACAGCACCAGGCACAGCAGTGTAAGCCTCCACCATCCCTTTCTATTTTTCCTCCAGACATCTAACTACTCTTCTGGCTGTATTTGTGGGGCTCTTGATTTCAGAATGCTTTGTATGTTGTTTTGTGAAATTCACAAGGGCAGGAGCTTGCACTTTTGCTTCTAATTGTAATAAACACACAACAGTGAGAGTCTGTGTGTTTTCTGCAGTCACCATAACCCAAATACAAGGAAGAGAACCAGAGTGCAGTGAAAGGAACAATTTTTTCCTCCAGTCCCACAGAATCAGAGCCAAAGAAGGAGAAGGGAAAAAAGGTCAAGTCCTTGTGCAGTCCCTAAGCTCCACAGGAAGGTGCAGGCTGTCAAAAGCCCCCAGGACCTCTGGAGCTGATGTCATGTACTGTGATGTCATGTGGCAGTGCTTTCAATTCCCCACAGCACAGGCTCAGTGTCTCTGAGCAGCACTGGTTCAGGTGGACTTGATCCCCTCCTAGAGGCAGAGCACCAGGTCTGCCCCGTGTCCCCTTGCCAGCTGCCTGCCCTGCTAACCAACCCTTAGTCATTGTCCTTTAGACGCATGCACATAACTTGGGTGACTGCACAAAACCTTAAGAAAACAGGAATAATGCTTCTCCAAATTCTTACATGAAAGATGATACAAATACATAATGAATGGTTATTTTCACATCTTCCTTCCATGCTATGATTTTGCTCCAGACCTACAAAAGGAATTCTCTATGCCCACTGAATAGACACCAGGACTTTCACATCCTGTGCATGCTTGAAAACACAAAGTTAGGAGAAGTCCTCCCTCCTTTTCCCTTCTTGCTAAGAAATAACATTTCACTTCCAAGAGATCCTTGCTTAAACTTGGGAGTTTGGTTTTGAATTCAACAGGATCCCATCAAATTCTCTCAGCACCTTGAGCTTCCTGATACAACTGACCACTGATGAATCCTGCAAGGACTTGTATCTCTGTCACAGTTCAGAACAAACTGAACTACATATGAGGTAGCTGAGAGCAAGAACTGGGCTCAAATCTCAAGATTAGATTTAAGGAAGAAAATTTGTACAATGATGATAACGAAACTCTGGCCAAGATTGTCCAGAGAGGTGGTGGATTCCATATCTCCGGAAACATTCAAGGTCAAGTTGAACAGGGCTCTGAGAAACCTGATCTAGTTAAAGATCTACCCTGCTCATTTCAGGGTAGCTGGACTAGATGAACTTTAAAGGTGCCTTCTGTCCCAAATTATTCTATGTTTCAAATCTGGGACAGGTACATTTCTGGTTTGAGCTGCCCGGAATTTAGAATTATGGTCTAAATCTGCTCTGGAATTAGCCAAAAATCTGAAAAAAGCCAGTTAAAATTCCTAACAGAGCCTGGATTAGAACTGAATTTCCCTGAATTATCTTAATAGAAACAACAGCTGGTTAGTTCAGGTATATGAATGCCAATGTAATACTCTATTTTATTTATTAAAGAGTAAAAATAAACAAAGAAAACAGGAAAGGAATTTCAAAGCCAACTGTGTGGCTTACGTGGCTCTGGTACACCTAGCTCTGAAGTCTACTAGTAAATGTAGACTAAATGACCCTACAAACATTACTGTGAAGAAACACAATGCATCCTGGTGATACTAGCTCCCAACACCAAGGGACAGAGGAAGGGATTAAAGATTTTCTCAAGGCAGAAAGACATTTCAGAAGAGGCAAGGAGATGCTTGATGGGGGTAGGGGAAGAATGGTTTAAAAACTAATAACATGTACAGATAAGCCATAATTGTCACACTCACAGCTCTGTGCTCCCATGTAAAGATAAATTACTTTGGCTGTCTGCAACTTCATTAGACAAAAGAGGCCATTCAGATGGACCCAAACCTATTTACTTTCCAGAGCTGGTAGTGCCTGCTTCATATTGCAGGGCCCCACATTGGTTGTTCAATGATGCTGATAAGTCCTGTGGGAGCTTACATCCTGCTAAGTACTTCACTGTTTAATTGAACTGACCTTTCCTGACGATGCCCCCTGTATTAAAAGCTGCTTTGCTCCCCAGTGAAAATGGTTTGATAATCATAATATTTTACTCAGAGGACAGTTGTTTAAGAGCAGAAAATAATCAGCTAAATTGGTAGGCTCTCCTCTGGAGGGGCCCAGGACTAAAATGACAGAAGGTGCTGCGGATCAAGATAGCTGGCAGAGCTGATGATGAGGACAGAGCTCGGGGCAGCACTGGGCTGCTCAAGGACAGAGACACCAACAAGCTGGACAGCTGGGGAGGGGAGTGCAGGCTGAGCCAGCACTGCACACTCTGCTCAGAGCTGAGATGTGCTGGCACAGCTTGAGCTGGGCATGGGGTGGGCGATGGCACCTGTGGGAGCCACAGCAGGAGGGGCAACTCCCTGCAAGCCCAGCAGTGCAGGACTGTGGAGTGCAGCAGCACTGAGGGACACAGCATCTCAAGCTGAGATGGGGAAATGGCACAACACTTCCTTCTGTGGAACAGGCATCTGTCTCAGAGAGAGGTCTGTCTGAAATAATAAATGCACACCAAATTCAGGTTTGGTTTACGAGCGCTTTGGGGACTGAGATTTGAAGCTGAGATTTTCTTGAACAGAGGACCCATTTGCTTTCAGACCATGACTGGCCTGGGGACAAAGAGGTTTGAAGTGAGAGGAATGTTTGCCAAAAGCCTTTTTTCTCCATGTTTTTATCCAGGCTAGCTGCCTTACCAGATGGTTGAGCAGCATCTGGGAGAGCTCTTTGGGGCTGGGAGCCAAGGGTGTGCAAAGAAGCACATCAATGTAGACTGTTAAGCACCCGATAACAAATGATGCTTTGCTTTCAACTTCCTGTTATAAAGCATTTGCTGGCCTGAATGTGCTCTGCTACACCTTGCCTTTCCCAAGTACAGCAATGTGACCATTTCCAGTGGTTTTTATACAGAATTGGTATTTTGTGGATCTCTCAAGTCACAACTAGAGTGCCACATCACTTTCTCCTATTCTTCCACTGCAGGAGTATCGAACTATTTTTCTCAGATCAGCCAACACTTTTCCTTCCTTGTAGTGGCTCAGACCTGCAGGCACTCAAAGAATGTGCTGTTGAGTAAACTAAAATTTTTCTTGTTCTTTACTTACAAGGACATTTCAGTTGTTTTCCTCTTTGTGTTAAAGCTACTCAGGACAGGACAACACTTGTATTTTCCCCTCCCACAGAGGGTGTTTTGATTAGCTGTATCTGGTTGAGTCCCTAGGAATGTGGGATGTGTGGGAGCTCCCATGGACTCCTGGTGCCAGGGTGCTGAGATAAGGCAGCTGCTGCAGATTCATGGATGAGAGCCTTTGCAGTGGCAGGGCTGACCTGTGAGAAACACCATGGCAGGCCCTGGGAGATTTACTGCACCCTGGGGCCATCTGCATTGGCTCCCATGAAGTGGATAGGCAAACAAAAACTTCCCTTCTCCAGGATGAGCCAGAAAAAATCTCTACCAGGGCACTGCACCCTTCAGCAATGTCCTGCTTTTTCCTGCTTGTGTTAGAACACCTTCTCAGCTATCCAGTCAAGCAGTCACAAACAGCCTGCTTGGCCTTTGGAGGGCTACCAGAAGCCCACCACCCAAGAAGGTAACTGGGTTCACCTTCCACATTGTGCTATCCTCTCTTGAGGATTCAATAGATTCAATCTCCAAGATAACCATAGCTGGCCCTTGAAGGTCTACCTTTGCCTCATATTTCTGTGTCCATGAACCACAACAGATGAATTGAAGAGTTCTGTCAGTGTAAAAACCCACTGAAATAAAATTAACCCAAGGAGCTAAAATTGCAGTTTAACTGCCAGGGCTCCAGCTTGATTTTATCAGCTCTCCTTTGAATGGCAATTACATTGTGAACCGATCAGTTCAAGGCTAAATCCTCTGTGTCTTCTTCTAATTAAATACTCATCATCTAAACATTTGTCTTATTCTTAGTACTTCTACTTATCAATTTAATCAATTCCCCCATTACTCACCTATCTACTTTAGCCTGCATTTTGCCATTATCATTTTTTTCAGGTGATGCATGCAGTTCTTTTTCACTACAACTGCCAAGCAAAGAATACATCTTATCCAGAATGTCTTCACACTCCTGTATCTCTCAGCTTTAGAAAGGGCATTTAAGTTGCCTGATATTCACAGGGGACTGCCCTGAAACATCGTGCACATTCCTTCTCTGCTGGCCCCAAGGAGCAAAACTGCATTCAGGAAAATAAGAGTATTTGATGCTGGTTTGAAAAATTCATTGCCTAACCTTGTATAAGTGGTCCAAAACATCTCCCCTGAGATGAAAGTATTTTGTTAGTGGAGCATTTTGAAGAATTGCTTTTGAATGCCAATTAAAAAAAATCCCCAAACCCAGGAATTCTTTTCATTTGCTTTTGGTAAATAATAAAAATTATTATGAGGAGGATATATTTTCATTGTGTCCCTAGTAATATTTGCCAAATGATCCCTTCTTCATTTTTCTTTTTTAAAAATTAGAAAATTATATTTTCACTTTCCAGAAGGTTATGCAGCTTTACCCTAGCTTATAGCAGTTTTTCTCAAATTATCTGTTTTCCTCAAGGCATTTTCCATGTACAGTTTATCTGTAAAAATTTCCCTGATAAATCTGGAGCCTTAGGAGGGAAGGATTAAGCTCATTGCATTGCCTACTGTCCTATCATTACTCTAAGGTATTGTCTGGTGGACAAATTTCTAGCTGTGTTGGAGGGAGCTGCTGCATTTGGGGTTTGGCAGGGGGATATAATTAGGTATAAAAAAAAAAATTAGAAAGTGTATTAGCCAGGGTTTTGATCTGACATTGGCCATTCTGTAAATATGGCAGACTGATGACAGGTAGCACAGACAGACAAGCTGAACTGTACAGCACTTTTTCATCTGTGCTTTCTCTGAGACATGGCTCCAGCTTGCAGAGCCTTGCAGACTTGTAGATTTTGGAACATTTGTTCCCAGAGGAGCCTTAGCCTGTTATAACAGATAGATTCAATGAAAATATCATTTACCCAGCTTGAACAGATATCCTCAAAGTCACTTCAAACTGTGCATCTCCTTTTTCTTACAAGTGAGCAGTGACAATGTGATAGTAGAATATCATATTAAAACTGAGAGTTTCATTAGCAGTAGTTGCATAAAACCAAAAACTAACCTGTGCATCTTCATATGTATATCTCCCTGGGTCTTTGACATTTTGGCTTGTTTTTTCATAGCTGTGGGAATCCAGGTTAATAGCACTTTGGGCCCCAGGAGCTAGAAACTCTTGCCAGATTTCTTCCACTCTTGTGGTCACATCCTGTAAAGGTCGTTTCTTGAGATCTTGGACAGCCAACCAAAACCTGTACTAGGCAAAAATTAAAAGGGCAGAGAAGAGAAAAAGACAGAAATCTAGGTAAGATTTTGGGAATAAGTCTAGGCAGAGTCCTAAAACAGACATCGAACCTAATCCTACATCTATCAGAATTCACAGAAGACTCTCCATGTTAGCATGATTTCAAGGGGATGTACTTTACATCAACCCCTTATATTTTGGCTAAGACCAGAACACTGACCTTAAGAAGTGATACATTCTAATTCAACTGCCCCTGCAGAAGTGTCAGATTAGGTAGGCAAACAGGAAACCTCCAGAGCTATGCAGCTGGAGAAGAGGAGGAGGCTCTGCCTCCCACAGTCCCACTGCAATGTGCTGGTCATTCCTGCCTGCAGGATTCGTCATCCACAGGGATTAAAATGAAGAACAAACTTAACATTCATATCATTTCCAGTGTGAAGTTGTAGCAATGCCACTTAGAGATTTTTTTTTTACTTGTAAACTGACCAGCATTCAGATGGATGCCATGAGAAAAGATGACTCTTGTCATGCCATACTCCTATTTTACAGGGGTATTTCCTTGACTAGGCTATGCTTACAGACTAAAGTAAGTTCATAAATACTGAGAAGATAATCCCCTTGATGACTAAGGACATAATCCATATCTAGATCTGTGAAAACAAAGACCACAGAATATTTTGCAAGAGCAACATGCATGTCTTTTGTCTTTTATCCTAGGAAAAAGAAAAGACATTTTGTTGGTGGTGCTAGTTTTATTTATTGCTAAAAGAGATATGCTCTTTCAGGTGATTAATTCAGAAGATGCATGGTGCCCAGTAGCCTTTTATTTAGGTCAACTCTATCTTCCAGCAAGAAGGCATCCCTGAAGGGTATCTGCCCTGAGTACCTGGGCCCTGCAACCTGGTTGAGCAAGCACAATAGTGCTCCACAGAGAGTGCTGAGGGCTACGGGGCAAACAGGTACTGAAAGCACCTTTGCAGCCACCTGCAATAGCCAGCTCTTTCCTACCCCCTGGCAAACGTGCCCATTGTCCAGGTTGCACACTCTCTCTGCTGGGCAGACTGTGCAGAGGGGACAGGGAATGTCTGGGTCACTGCTTGTTCAGGGCATCTGCAAGAGCTGCACAACTTGGAAAATCCTGTGTCTCCCTTATAAACCAGTTGAACCGTAACCGAAGTCCTGATTTCTCACCCCAAATGATTCAGTGGTTTCAGTGTGCTGCCACTAAGGCAAATATTCCTCCATGGTGAAGGAGGAAGACAGAGTCTGTCCCAAACAAAAATCCCGATGGCAGTGAGGATGGGTGGAGGAGACAGCAGCCTGATGACTCCTGTGCTGTTCCTCACTCTAGCTTCCTTAATGGCTGCAGGCAGTATCTAAACACCCTGGAATCAGTGGTGTTATTGCAAACAAATGAGGCAGCTACCCCATTTAGCCTGGTATCCTAACTGCAATAGAGGCAAACAGTCAGTTTGGGGGGAAAACGACATCCACACTACAAGCAAGGCCAGGCTAAATCCTCCTTGCCTGTCTGCTGCTTCTTCCCGACCATCAGGGGGCCTCATGCCACAGCCCTGACTCACCCAAGCCACTTGATGATATTCCTTCCTATGTTTTTTCCATTTCCTTGACAGGCTCAGTAAAACAGACTGGGGTACACTCCAGCACTATATCAGTACCTTTGGAGTCACATACTTGTGGTTCTAACAAGGTGACATTTGATTTCAGGAACTGAAATAGAGTATCTGGGGTTGGTGGAGGAGTGGGCATGGTTGGTGCTTTTCCATCTTTGAGAGTTTAGTGCACCTGATATCCTGCCTTGTCATTTGAGCAGTGACATCCCCACTTATCACATACGTGCAGAGAGTGAAGGGTGGCACTCACAGCGCAGTAATCTGATGCCATATGTGGTTTCCGTTATTTGAAAATACTTTAGCATTCAATTTCAGATGTAATAGGAACATGTGAACACAGAAAAGGCATAGGAAGAAAAGATGCTAATCATTCCAGAGTAGCTGGGACACTTCAGACAAACATTTGGCTAGAGAGAACCTTTTCTCCTGGCTTATCTTCTGCCCCTGGAGCTGGGGAGGCGGGCTGGGAAAGCACGCTTGTGAGAGAGCTGGGAACGCTGAGAAGTGACAGCTTGCCAGAACAGGAGCACCATCCATTTTAATAACCATTTGGCTCAATCTGAAAACCAACCAACCAGACCAACTTGACAGTAACAAGAACAAGCTCTTTTTACTGCAAGCAATTGTGAATTCATGCCCAAGGCTGGATGCCCTCTTCAAGGCAAAGGGGAGTTTTGTCTTGGTAAAAATTTCAAAGCTATTCACTATAGCTGGCATCTGAAAATCAAGCAACATCAAAGAGGGGTACCCAGTCCCCCAAGGCTTCAACTCCAAGGCAAATTCTCTGCCATGAGGAATCAACCTGAAGCCAACACATAAGCAGGGTTTCCTATGGGATTTATAGCATTTACAAGAGAGAAGCAGGTATTTCTACTAAGGAAAGGAGCCAACCTACAATGACTGTGCTGGAAATTCTGCTCAATTATAAAGTGCAAATGCACTCCCTGAATCCTGCAATTTCTGAAGCACAAGTTCACAAGGAGTCAGGTGAAAATCCTGCATTGCCTCCTCTCTTTCTGTAGGAGACAGATGTCCAGCGGACACCTTTGCACAGGGCAGGGGAGAAGGGAGATGTCCTTGTATGTCCTCTCCACAGGTGCCCTTTAAGCAGAGCAGGACTGGCACAGGGACTGTCTGCACAGAGGGAGCAGCAGCATTGATCACACGTTCTTTGTCCTTTATAAAACAGCATGTAAGGACTGGAGAAGGCTGATAATATGGTGTCCTGAAGTGTTGTCAGTGGCAAAACCCATTTCAGCCTCATCCAGCTTGTAATTAAACTGCTGTCACTTGCAGAAGATATCCTACAATGGCATTTATCCTCCACAGCTCCCCCAAGGCACAGAGAGCTCCTGGACCTCTGCATGTGCACTCTGCCTCCCTGCAGGGCACTGCAGAGGTGCTTGGTCACTGCTGTTCAAAGATGTCCCCCAGTGAAAAGGCTGCTAAGGAAGGACAGGGTGAGTAGCAGGGGAGTGGCTGCTTCTGAGGTACACTGTAAAACAAAAATTTATTTTAAATCCTCATCAGGAGGCAAAATATGGATGACTCCAGAAACTGAGGAACAAGAGTCAAGACAAGGGCAATGTTGTATCCTCATCTTGGGGGTGCACACAACACCTCTAGCTTGACAGTGAATTCATCAAGTGATTATCTGAGGTCAGAATCCAAGCACACTTCTCTCTTTGCCTCAGTGGTTCCATGCCAGTATCCCATGCCCCTCCGGTCTCACATCTCGAACCATTCACAAACCGTCTTCCATTCACCAAGAACTAACTTTGAACATCTCAGCCAGGAAATGAATGAAAGCAACTGATAAAAATCAAAATGCAGTTCAGACAGGGGCAGTATTCACATCTTTGTGTTATTTAGTGGTCAGATCCTTGGCGTGGTGAGCTTGGTATGGCCAATACAAACAAAAATCTGTCCTTGGCGAGCAAGCTGGGGTCTGGCAGACGCTGCAAAGCTGCACGCTGGAGCATTGGGGACCTGCCAAGGAGACCGCAGTGTCGGTGGGGACGGGGCAAGCGTCCCGCAGGCCTCCCCCTCCACTCCCCTTCTCCTCTCCCCTCACACGCGGTGCAGGGTGCAAGTCCCTCCTTCTGCTGCAATTCCTTTCAGTGCCGTGGGGCAGGACAGCCCTTTTGTCGCTGCCGCGGGGCAGCGCCCGCCGGCCGTGCGCAGTGTCCGCCGAGAGGCCCTGCCCGGGCCCGCTGAGGGAACCGCGCAGCGCGGGGCGATGGCGCCGCCTGCCGGCACCGCCCGGCTCTGCCCGCACCATCCCGGCTCTGCCCGTCCCATCCCGGCTCTGCCCCGCACAGCCCGTACCATCCCGGCTCTGCCCTGCACCGCCTGGCACTGCCCGCCCCATCCCGGCACTGCCCCGCACTGCCCGTCCCATCCCGGCACTGCCCGCACCGCCTGGCATTGCCCGTACCATCCCGGCGCTGCCCGCACCGCCCGCACTCCGCTCAGCCCTCCAGCTCTGGCACTGCCTCCGAACTGCCGGGGCAACGTTCTTAATTCAGGGAACACGGGACTTTGGGGCGGCCCGGCGTGTTTACTGCATATATGAGCTCTTCTCCCTGCCTGAACTTCACGTTTCCTGATGAAAACTGGGCGGGGGGGAACCTGGCAACAAGTTTCAACCATTAGGAGTCATGTAAGCTATAAGCACTTTCTGTAGGTAGAACTCCTTTCCCGCGATCTCCATGTTCAACATATGTTCACAAGCAATAAGGCCCAGGGCGCCTGCATCCATGCATTGCCAGCTCCACAGAGCATTCCCACAAAGTGTCACATGCTTCCCACTGAGGTCTATAAACAGGTGTGCAGCCTCCTTTCCCTTCAGGTGAAATTCCCATGTTCCATATTCCCACTTTGCTGTTTCCAGCTGACACTCTTAAAAGTTAGGAGGGAAAAAATTCAATCCACCAGCTAAATTAACATCTCAGCAATCTCAATATGTCTCAGAAGGTTCCCAGGTCATAAAAAATGTATAATAACTTTCTGATGCCCTTTCTTTTCTTATCCTTTCTTATTTATTTTGTTTTAAATTTGGCATTTTGTCAGCTATATTTTGGGTACTTCAAAAATCACCCAAGTCAAAACAAATTGTAGATGGAAGATAACAACAGAGAGGAGAAAGAAAACAGAGCAAGGAAAAGAGTTAAAATAAAAATAGAGAGAAATATAACCAACTGACTGGCTTTCCTGCTCCCACATAAATAATGGACAGCCAATAAATAAGTTACAGGGCTCAGCTGAGCCCAGGAGACTGGTGGACAAGATCCTGCAAGTTTATTAGAATACAGACACACAGCTGGAAGGTGATCTGGGAGGTCATCGAGTCTAGTCTGCTGCTATCTCTGGCAGTGCTTCACCCAAGGCCCCCACTGGGACCAATTTTTCTCAGCTAGGAAGAGATGGAAATACCCCACCACCATCAGCCCTGTGATTTGGGACTTGCACCACAAGGTATGAGAGCTGAATTTGGTCCCCTTGCTGGATTGCTGAATTACATTCATTTTAAGGCATTCTCAAGCACACACTTCACAAAATCTTTTCTAGTGCTACCATGAATTTCTAGGTTTTCCAGCAGTCAATTTCTCAGATCTGCCTTAAATTCAACATATTATCTGCCTTAAATTTAACAGTTTATAGGACTCTGGCCAGTGTTAATCCTAAAGATGCTCCCAAGATCCTACTGGCACTCCCAAGAGATAATACATCCCTGCTGCAACAGTTCCAAGATCTCTGGGTAGTTACTGGGAAGAGAATTCAGAGAAGATTAACTTTTATTAATCTGTATGTTACTTTTCTAGCAAGGTGCTAAGTGCTGTGCTCTCAGAAAATTTCTTACACCTTCCCAGGGTTTGGGTGGGATGTGTGTCATTTTACTGTAGTTGTCTGCCATGCACTCATTTGAATCAGTCTCTCTAGGTTTATGATAACAAGAGATGGATGCTTTCTAGTGTAATTTAGGTGCTTTTAGTTTTGTTTCCACTTAAAGCTGAAACAAATTCTTCTCAGGTCACTCACTGACTCCTCTTCAGCTTCTCTTCTCTCTCTCTAAAAGGATATTTCATAAAAAGAAAGCATGTGCTTCTGAGCTGTTGGCTTACATGAGGCAGATCCCAACTTTGCTGTTGAGTGTAACTTAGATTTTGCTTGCCTGCATAAGCATCGAGCAGTTACTTTCTTTTTTTGGTACATATTCCTAGTGAGAATTAAGGAGCTTTCTCTGCCTCACCCGAACCCTTCTTCTCTCAAGCATCACTGCTAATAATTCACTCTATTCCAGTTTTTTCATGAATATTTCTGCCTTTGCATCCTTTTATTTAAGACTTTAAGCAGGCTTGCTAATGTATCCAATATGAGATAATACCACGTAAGGCAATACCATCATAATGATACCATAAGAATGACAGCAAAGTTCCCATATTAAGAATCATGCCAATGTCTTCCACAAAGGAGGCAGGATTTAACCTGCCTATGCCAGCCCACTGATTTTGCCAGCTCCCTTCACTACATCTCAAAATCAAAGAGAATGTGCATCAGCAGGAGGAGCAGCTCTGACTGACCAAGAAAGGTAGAAGTTTGCCTCCTCATAATCAAACTTTCTCCATTTGTTGGAGTAGGATGAACATGGGGGAGAGATGCTAGTCATAAAACCTGCTGGATCTCATTAGCACAACTCCAGATTCATTTCAGAGCACTAATTTGAAGAGTATTTTAATTCAGTATATTAATTTTGCACTTCATCACTACAATTTAATTGCAAATGAGTGCTGCTGTACATAACTGCAGTAAGCATATGCAAGTTCAGTACCTGTTTAGCAATAAAATTTCAAGCTCATTTGTGTAATTAGTAACATTCCCTTG
This sequence comes from Zonotrichia albicollis, assembly GCF_047830755.1. Classification (NCBI taxonomy): domain Eukaryota; kingdom Metazoa; phylum Chordata; class Aves; order Passeriformes; family Passerellidae; genus Zonotrichia; species Zonotrichia albicollis. The sequence continues at coordinate 28,619,535 of NC_133824.1, read as the reverse complement.
TTTTCTTACAGGTTATCTTTCAGATTTTTCAAAACAATAAAGTGCATTGAGTTTTTACTGTTTTGCTGCTGGCATGCTTTCTGTACTTCTCCTTGGACAGGGAAACCTGATAAATAGGATGGTAAGTTCCAATGTCATCAGAAATCACTTTCTGGGGAATTCCTCTTTCAGGTCTTGCAGGTTAGTCAACTGCACTATAGTGACAATTGTTCACATGCTTTAGTAATGTATTTTATTTTCTAAGTGAAATAGAATGAAAAAAAACATAACTAAAAAAGGCAGTGCAGTCAGGTTCTTATCTGTTGGAAAAATTGAGAACATCAAGTCTGCTCACTACAACCACAGGCCAAAGCTGGACTGACTTGTTCAGCCCAAGAGCAGGCACAGTTCTGTCAGTGAACCTGCAAGCTTCTCTGGCCTTCCCTGCAAATGCTCACTTAGCCTTCTGGAACATGACTGCCCCAAAAAAGCCCCACAAGAACCTGTCCCTTTACCCCTTCTTGAGCTGAGACACAACCACAGCACCACTACAGCACCTCTGTAGTGTTATTCAGTAAAAAAGTGGAGTTTACTGGCTCTCAGTCTGATGTAGGACCATGTGCATAAATACATAATGTTTCATAACAGAAGTTCTGACTTCTTCACAACTTGAGAAGTCAGGTACTCAGAATCCCCACACAGAGAATCCTGCTAAGGTGCGATATGCTGTTGGATAGTTAGCACATGCCAAAATTAAAAGTAGTTGATGCAAACCTGATTGCAACTAAGAACTGCAAAGTTCATAGCCACATGATATCCATACTGTTTCCCTACCACAAGCACTGCTCATACAGACACAAGTAAATACTATATATTGTTAGGGGGCTCAGGAGCAATGTGCTGCATCTCATCACATCATGCAAGTCTGCAAGCCCTTGCATGCAGAAGATACCTGACAATACTGGCTCTGCTAAACTGCTTCTGAGATTACTCACATAGGTCTAGTATAGGCGTCTGTAGCAGTGCTATGGGCCAGACCCTGCCATTCTCATCTTTATTCAAATGGGTGTTTTTAGCAGTTCCAGACACACCAAACATTGCATTTCACCTATACAAGAGAATAGGATCAGGACCATTCATTTAGTCAAGTCTGAAAAGGTTTCACCTGAGGTTTTCTGAGCTGAACTCTGATTCCAGGAAACGAAGGAACTGGTCTCGTCCTACTGGGTCCTTCAGCACCTCATCCATGGAGAAACCCCATCTTTTCACACGCTGCTGACTAGGTTCTTTGCTGTTTGGAGAGAGAAGGGGAAAAACAGATGGAATGTGCATCTCTGCCTGCTGTCCAAGCAGCTGCTGCTGTTTCTGCTAAGTGAAGGGAAGAAGATTATTAGATGAGATGTTGTTTTTTTATCAAGATTTTTCAGAAATACAGGTTAGCAAATAACAAAAAAAAAACCTATAAAGACCAGGATCAACATTAAAGCAACTGGAGGACTTTAAATCATTACATCATTTGAATCATTAACGGATGCTATTTGGGTGCCACATACATGGTGACATAAGAGAGAATGTGAATGATATTATTTTCAAAGCAATTTCTGGTAGGTTTCATTTGGAAGAACAGCATACCGTGCCTAAATGGATATACCATTTCTATTAATACCATACCATTATGCACTTCTTGCATATCTCCTCAAATGTACCTTAGGATTTCTTATGCATCAAGATAAAAATTTCCCAGCAATGTTCCCTGGGTCACTGGTGGGCTCCAGAGCATTTCCTTGTGTCCCACAGAGTACTGCCTGGTCACTTGAAAATGGCTTCAGATTTTCAGATCCATAATTGCATTAGAAAAGCAGTTCCACTAAGAAGCAGTGCAGGCAAAGTATCTAAAATGATTACTGGTTTGTGGTCTTTCATTTTTTAGTGCCTCTGATTTTTGCATGCCTAAGTCTCAGAAGACTAAAAAACATCTTCCTCCTACTCCATGATAATCAGACTTTTATTTTCTATCTCAGCTGGGACACTGAGATACAGAGGCACCCAAAATCACCAGCAACCTTTCTCCTTAATTTTTTCTTAACACAGCCAACTTACATAAGCTGTTGTTTGAATTGCCAGACGTTGCAGAGACGCCTATGGGCAGAGGTGGTGCCTGGTCTGGGAATCACAACAAGGATCCTATGAGACAGCCTGCATCAGAGCGTAATCTGGGCTCACAAAGTGTTTGAAAGCTTCTGGTGTGATGGCGTCATACTATGAGACAACCATTAGAACACAGCTCAGCTGCTCCCATGTGTGACAGCAGAGACATTGTTAACAGTACATATCTATTAAACTATGTGTCTCCTCATGTCCACAGCGATTCCTAATCATGGAGCCTTAGGGGACAGTAGCGATCTGTGCTGAAGACAAATAAGCCAAAGGGGTAAATAAAATGCCTGCTTTCATTTTCTCTTGGCGTAAAGGCTAACCAAAATTGATAGGCATGTCCTCACTCGAGGAGCAGCACACTTGGGATGGCTCCTCCTGCGCTCCCTCAGGAGCCAGCAGTGCTGCAGACAAAGGTGCAGATCCAGCCTACCTGTTACACAAACCAGCCTGGCCATTGGGACACAAAAGCCATGCTTGTGCAGAGCCATGCACAATCTAAGCTCAGGGAATTTCCCGCAGAATCCAGAGATCTGTACCTGCTCTTCTTGCAGCTACACAATGTTCTGGCACACACAAAAAAAGGCCAAAGTGCTGTCGAAAACAGAATGCTTTCCGTGTCATTTCCTGAGTCCTGATTGCCATGGAGGATGAACTCCAGTGCAACAGGGCTGCCCATACTCAGCAGCCAGCCTTGCCACTGGCAGTCAGAGGCTCTTTGTTTTCCTGCACAAGGGCTCTGCCCTCCTAACTGAGGAAACAGCTTTGCAGGCAACACAAGGGGATCTTGGAGATCATTTAATTATTCATGCAAGTTGCAACTAGATGCAGATGCAGTTAGTTTTTTTACAATAGAGAATAAAATGGAAATACATAGCTGTTTGTTTTTCCATCTCCCCACACTACAGCTTTCTCTTTTTCAACTGCAGGAAAATCACCTTCCTTAACTCTGAAATCATAGCAGAAGCCAAGCATTTATTTTAAATTCCTATAAGGCTGTGACATCAGGTTAATTGTATTCTTCAGGGACACAGACAGCTTTTCTGGGATTTGCAGCTACGTCAACAGATGCAGAAATAATGGATGCCTGGATTACCTTGTGGGTGAGGACTTCTACAGAGCAGTATTTGCAAGGGATGTATGTAGTACTAGTCCTACTAGGGAGGATGGAGAAAATGAGAAACTAGCTAAGAAAAAAAACCCAAATACTAAAATTATGTGAAGAGAGGCAGAGGTTAGGAAAATAATGGATTTCTGTGACTACCAGAGAAGCAGGTGAAAACAACTTTCACATCCCAAACTACCTGGCTTTTAAATGGGGGAAAATCTTGTTCTTTTCCTGGAACACAGATTCTCTATGAATCAGTTTTCTTAGGCAATAACATCTCTAAATTATTATTCAAGAACATACAGGATTAGATTTGGCATTCTCTTATGAAAAATTTGCTAAAGTGAACTCCAAATTCAGATTTGGTGCCAAATGGCAGCAACTAAACACTGGAGTAGCTGCTGAGCCCTTGCAGTTGTTGGCCACAGGATGTGATTCAGTAGTGAAAGTAATATGGGGCATGGGATTTCCATTCAAATTTGCTGTGGGAGCTGTCAGGCATAGTGGCAGGCAGGCAGGACAATTCGAGCCCCTTTACAAGGATTGTGGATAGCCTGTGAGGGCAAGAGACACAAACATAGGCCAGAGTTCCCTTGCACCAGCATCACGTGGGCAAAACATGATCTCTGCTGCAGTGTTCTGCTTGTTTGTTTTGTTTGTTTTTGGGGTTTTTTTGGGGGGGGGGGGTGGGGGTGGGGTTGAGAAACTCTCTGAGGTGCAAGACATTGAATATCCTCCAGACATTCCTCCCTCTTTCCATCTATTTGACACCATAACAGAGACAAGCCAGCTTGTTCACCAACAGGTGAGGCCCAAACCCAACCTATTACAATTCTGACCTGCCAAGTCTCACACATCACATGTGAGCTACATTCTTCTGTGCCAAACTCACTCTGCACAGCAGCAATGGCCACCACTTATAACTCATCCCATTTTCCCAGCAGCATTTTTCGTGGGATTCCATGACAAGAGCAGGGCTGGAGCATTGCAGCTGGGAAGAGTAGGCTCCCAAGGGTCAAATGTGATTTGCTGGAACAAACTGGAGATGTGCTGGAACAAGTCTGTCTTAGCAGTATCCTACATCTTTAGGCTCCTACACCTGAGTCTGTGCATGTACTCAACAGGTATAAGAACATCCACTACCTGACTTACAGAGTCCCATACATCAAGCCATATAAAAGTGGAAGGGCTGAATAATTCAAAGATACCAGTGGTAAACTTTAGCTATGTTCTTGAATCTTGTAGTACAGACATACAACTTCCTTTCCAAACAGGGCAGTGTTAAGAGCATATAAAGAAAATGGCAAGACAACTCTCACATTAGTTAAAACTACCAATTAATTTTTACCTCATTTCAATGTCCCACAATGCTGCATCATCACTTATCCAGGGATTGGAAGGCTCAGCAGGCGTTATAAAGGGGTCATATTCCACATACTGCTCTGTGTAGGCTATTAAACTGGCAGGGAAAGAAAAAGGGAAAAAAAAGAATAAAGAAAGGGTTTGAATGCATAGTCACATGTCAGAAAAGTACAGCTTTTCTTTTATCCTGTTTGTTTGGGATTTTTTGGTGGTGGTTTTTTGTTTTGTTTTTGTGTATGGTTCTTCTTATTTATAGGGATTAGTCAGTTTCCCAGCAATCACAGGAGACCCTTTTCCCAGGGATGATGCATGCAAGGATTTCTCTGCAAACACCCACCAGCTCACTGCAGTATTTTCCTCAACAGCAGCATTTTCCTCCAGCTTGCCTCTGTTGAGATGCCCCCAAAAAACCTGATGAGGCAACAACTGGATTACTATGGTAGGACTTTCCCCAGAGAGCCATGAGAGGAATATGATGTACGTGCCATCCCATTCATTTGCTGCATGTTACTATTGCCTCCCATCCTTTTCATTTTTGCAAACTTGTGCACCCACATAAATTTATGCACTATGAGAAACTCACCTAAACAGGGTCATGGGCTGCAGCTAAGAATATGCTTAAATCTTTGGAGGATCATAGTCCTAAACATCAAAGCTTTGCCTATAGATAATTTTTTAGTTATGTTGGTATAGTATTTAGTCTAACAGCACTATTGTAAAATACTTCAACAGTAATAATTAACTTAGAGAACAGTAAATAATATGCACGTTGGAAAAACTCCTAGCCTTCACACTGGCTTGCTTCATGGTGAGTCAGTTGTGGCACATAGCCTCTAATCCTCACTAGGATGAGATTCAAAGAGCTTTCTGGTGAAAGAACTGTGTCTGCTTGCATAAATGATTCAGGAATTCCACTGGGGTTGGGGCTAGGGGTGCATTTTTACAAAAGAAAGACAGCAAACACAAAATAAATCAAAAGACATTTCTTCTAGTCTATACTGGAAATACTCTAAGGCACTTTATTTTTTGCCTACGTCTGCCAAGTAATTAACTAAGTCAATTAATTATGTCTCATCATACTGAACAACCAATGTACTTGCACTGTGATTGTCCACACTAAACTTTACCTCTGGTCCTTTACATCTCAAAAAGGCAGGCAAATGAGGAAACCCTGCAAACAAAGGGTCATAAAAGGCAGAAAGTTTCCCTGAACTGCTCTATAGTAATTATTTCTTTTTGTTTGTGCTAGCTCTTATCATGAGGCATTAAAATCATACACTTTTGTAACCACAGCAGGTTCCCATTGCCCCTTAGGGCACTGGGGGCTGTCTCATCTCATTTCATTAATTACATTTCATGACTGCTGTGGGTCAAGGGTTGGAGGAGGGAGCAGCATCCAATTTCACAGAGCAGCAGCAGTCCCTTAGACATCAATGAAAGAGAGGGTTGGTCAAAAAAGAAAAGAAAGTCAAAAAGGATCAATCAGGAGATATCTGCTGTGAAACCCGAATTGCTCCTAATAAAATAATAAGAAGACATCAGAGGTGCCAGTACGAGTACTAGCAAAAAAGAAATTGGAAAAAACAAGAATGAAACAAGGGGGAATTTCTAAGTACATTTTGCTGATTCAGTATAATGGCAGCAGCAGAATCATTGCCTCATTGTCTACAGGAGGCTAGAGGCAGGGGACTCCTAAGGAAAAGCATTTTTGTCAAAATGCAAACCTGGCCTTTTGGGTGATAAACTGAATACCCGGTAGAAGAGGTGGTAGGAGCAGTTGACTGAAGGGTGTGGAGCTTGCATTGAGAACCCAACTGCTTCTCAATCAAGGGGGCCTGCTGAGCCTTCAAGGAACTTTGATGAGAAGCTGAAAGAATAGCACAAATTTTCATCTAGGGAACCGAGATTGCTTCTGGTAGGAAGATGCTCATTTTTCCTCAGGCATTTTGGTGATGCTGTTTCTAATGAAATTGTACTAACACCGTGCAATGCAGTCAGGGAAAACAATAGGTAGAATATATTGATAGTTTTGCTCAACAGTTGTCAAAGCTCAGTGGTTAAAACTGACAGTGCAGAGGTCTCAAGTGGGGAGAAAGGATGTGGAAGAAAGACACTTTCCAAGGTATGTGGAGCAGCTGAGGGATGCCTGTTCCCACAGTTGGTACAGATCTACTCCTGGAAGTAGAATAGGGAGGAAAATGAAGAAAATCTTCAGCAGCAAGCATTTATCTCACAGAAGCTGGAGATATCCTTTGGAGAGCCTTCCTCTACTGACAGACAAAGGCTATCCCAAGAATAGTGTGAATTAATGTAAAATAAATACAATTGATCTATTACTAATGAAACAATTTATATCTTGTTCCTATAACTTGTTTGACCTAGCGTTTCCTGATTTATTTGTTCCTTGTTACTTCCCTCATCCTCTCTGAAAGTGCCTTTGTGCTATACTGAAAAATTGGCAGGCGGTGCCACTGTCAGGCTTGACTGTTGATGCCAAGAAGTCATTTCCTGTACTCTGATCTGCCACATGGTCACCTAAACTGTCCCAAGAGCAGGGTCTAGCCTGAAAATTGATTTGATAATAACAGCATCTCCTTACACAGGAAATTTGTTCCTAGTGCTTGTAATCAATGTCTTCATGGGGCTTTCAAGGCTGCACAGGTGTTTTTTCAGGCAATTGTGCAAGTCAGGTCATTCGTATTCATTCCTCCTCACCAGTCCCTAACCCTGCAAAGCCACTGGACCCATCAGCTTCTCTGCTTCCCTCCTACCTGCTCTGCAATGCTCCACATCCAGGCTGCACTTCCCACCACTCTCCACATCAAGTCGCAGGACTCTCAAATCAATATTGCCAATATTCAAATCAATATTCAAAGTCATCACATAACCAAACACCTCCTCATAAATAAAGATCACAATCATGATTTTCATTCTTTATAATTATTAATAATAATTTAGAAATATAAGGTTCTTCACCCAGAGGGTGTCTGGGCTCTGGAACAGCCTCCACAGGGTAGCAGTCCTGGCACTAATCCTGCCAGAATTCAAGTGTTTGGTCAATGCTCTCAGGCACATGGTGTGATTCTTGGGGCTCTCTCTCCTGTGCAGGGCCTGGGGTTGGACTTGATGATCCTGGTGGGTCCCCTCCAATTCAGCTTATTCTGTCATTCTGTAATTTGACTGTTCTCATTTTATTCACTTTTCTCCTGGTTATTATTTTGCAAAGGTTTTGATAGCAACATTTTCTCCTCCAACTTGAGAGCAATTAAAAAAGAAAAAAAAAACAAAACAAAACTTTTCAAACCAGAAAAATTATTAATGTCTCAGTATATTAAGGTCATTGTAAATAAATTCAGTACAATAACTTTTTTGGTTTTAAAGTACAAGTATATGTTCTTAATTGAAATGATCCAAAAGCCCAAAACATAAATATAAATGGGCTCATTTTAATCATACAATGTATTGCATGCAGGATTTCAGGGAACCTCTGAATAATTTCTCTTTAATTGGATACATTTTCATTTTAATTGCTAAACTTGATGAGCAAATAAGAAATTATATGGGGCCTCTCACCATTTAATTTACCTGGTTTAGTACATGCATGCTAACTACAGATGCATGCACTGCAAAGCACATTTCATGGGGTATTCCCATTTTGCTTTGCTGAAATAAAAACTCCTCTATTATTTGTCTAGAAGGAACCAGCCCTTATCCTATCCTTCATGTTTAACACAGTTTTGCTTTAAAAGTGATATCACGGAAGAGCATGGCTACCCCTACCTTCATCTCAGTGACTATCCTGCAAATGTTCATAACTTACAAATACCTAAGTAAATGAGTTGTCATACTCAATTAAATTTGAGCTTGTTCTTCACCTATTCATACTTTTCTACCAAAACAAAATATTCTGCAAGTCAAATTGTGCCTTGATTTACCTCTTAGAAATCCACTCCTTGAAACACTGCCTTGAGAAGTCCAGATACAACGCCAGTACTTCTCTAAGGGTTTCATATACACGTAAGTGGGAGCAGGAACTGGTCCTACAACCCCAGTAGGAACAGATGTGAACAACATGGACAACAAATGCAAACACAGCTCCTTTCCCAGAGCTGTGCCAGACTAACAAGAGATAAGCACTGAGAATTCGGCCAAAAAGGGGAAAAAAGGGTATTTTCAAATTGAGACACAAATGACTTTTCTAAAAATAAACCACATGGTAGTGAAGGGCTGGGAAACAAGTCACACAAGGGTTTTTTCTTTTATGAATTCTTCTTTTCTTTTGCAGATTACAGGTCCTCCTTTCCCACCTATTTTTGCTCAGTGGCAGAAGAGTGAGTACAGGAGTGTCAGCAGCCAGGCAGCACAGCTGATCAAGGAGGGGAAAGGATTGATGCACAGAAAGGGGGTCAAGCCTTTGCACTTTGCTGCCTGATCTGTTTCTAGAAATGCCAAACTGGAGATGAGGAAAGAATGGGAAATCATCAAAATGGGGACACTCACCTTTCTGCTACTTTGGACATCTTTAAACAGTGTCTCTCTATCTGCATGTTTAGAAAAGTTATCTGAGGAGAGAGATGACAAAGACATTAACAATTTATGAGTTCTGCAGCATGCACTGACAATATCTCAACACACTATTGATTTCTCTTTCCAAAAGGCTTGAAAGTAATTCAGAAGGAAATGGGACCCTTCCCTAGGAATCAGAAGCTTATTAACTGCTTCCAATAGCAGGCTCCCTTGCCAAAGGCAAAGCCCTAGGGGAAGCTTCAGAAGACATAACTGAAAGTAGAAAAGACACATATTTGGGGCCAAGGTTCCTAGACTACTCAGGGTACAATATGATCTCCTTTTTACAAACACACTCTTCTCTCCCATTCCTCTTACTGACTGGCATCACAAGAACAGTAACATTTTACAGCACACTTTCATTCTGCTATGAATCAGTTCTTCAACCTGTGATAAAAAAGCTCAAGAAATGTAGCATCCAGGCTTAGCTCAGAAGACCACCCAAAAACTGATTGCCTAAGAAACTTGTTTAAAGATGCATTAGTAAAATGCTGATCCAGTGATTCCTGTTTGTCTTTCAGTGAGGGCTGCTTATTGCATCAAAGTAATTTTGAGAGACAGCTCTTCATGCCAGTGCAAGGATGTGTGAGTTGGCTGGTCATTCCTTGGCATGATTGTCCAAATAACTTTTTCCTAGTTTCCTAAAAGCTCTGACTGTACAGTCTAACAGTCATGCACTGAACGATGCCTTTCCTCACCACTCATCCCAAGCCTGTGCCCACCTACACTGCCTTTGTCACTATCCACTTTTCAGACATCCTCAGTGAACTGGAATTATTGCCTTATTGCCTGTGTCTGGTCCACAGACAATAAAAGTAGTTTCAAAGGTCAGAGTCACTCATAATACGTATCACCGTACAACCACACTGCTCAATGAATACTTAAAACACTTAATATAAGTGAGAATTAAGGATAAGTATGTGAGGATCAAGGACACGTAAAGCATAGAACTGGTTTTACTGGTATCTCAATACCTTTCTAGGCTTTTTTCTGGGAGCAGTTCTCAGAAGAGTTGCCATGCAGCCACCTACTCACCTGCTTCCGGAAATCCTCTTTTGTCGTTTTGCGCACCGGTTGGGAGGGCAGGTGTACGGGGCTTTGGGGCTGAGACTCCTCTGTAACCCCATACACTGACTGTGAGGAACCAAGGAACAAACCAAAGGGTTACAGCATTTTTCTGTTACACAATGAGGAATGGTGCAGTACTCAAAGCAGTAAGGTAATAAGACAGCAATTTCCTACTGTTTATATCCACACAGGTAATTATTCAGCCCCAAGCAATATTTACAGATGAGACCATTCTTGCTGATGCCTGCACTTGGAAGGCCTGTAGGTGTGTTAAGAGAAGAGCTTGTTTTAAATGGCTAAATGCAGATGATAATTTTTAGGAGCTCTGAAGGCTGTATGCACTAACACTTGCAGGATGAACACTGGGAGCTGTCACTGGGGTGAACCAAGTAGTAAAAGAAAATACTAGAACCTAATTCTCTGCCACTGTCTTTCACTTGATTTAATTTCTTGATGTAAAACTACATATTGAAGAAAGTGCTTAACCAGATCAAGTCAATAGGGCACATGAACTTCTCTAAACAGAAACCTGGAGACAGACCTGTAGCCATTCATTTTCAGGATAGACACCTGCACTGAAAGAAATTTGCCCTTTCATTTAGTGTTTTTGCTTTTCAGTAAAGTTTCTAATAGACATGTGAATAGCTCTGCTGCAGTTTAACTACTTATGGAAGTTCAGAAGTCCAGTGTTCTGTCCAAAAATATAACAAGTGATAAGAAGAAACAGCCTTAAGCTGTGCCAAGAGAGGCTTAGATATTAGGAAAGAATTCTTCTCTGGAATGGTTATCAAGCACTGGAACAAGGCTGCCCAAAGAAGTTGTTGTGTCACCATTCTTGAAACTATTTAGAAGATAGGAACATGGTTTAGTGAAGGACTTGGTTAGGTTAAGGTTTTGAGTCACTGATCTAAGTGGTTTCCTTCAATCTACTTGATTCTATGAATTCATATACATAGAAGAGCTCAAACTTGCTGGAAGTCAAAGACACCCAAGTTACTAATGATCCAGTCTTTGAAATTATTAAGGCAGGTAAACATCTCATTTTCTGTGCCCAGATAATTTCTTAAAAAGGGACCTAGGTATTTTTGCCAATTCCATTTAATTTCATGGGAGGGCAGAGCCATCAGCCATTTGGGACACAGAGATCCTTAATGCCCTTCTCAGCTCTACCCATCACCCATCAAGTCAGTACAAATATACTGGTAAAACTGAAATAATAAATTCACTAAGGAGAACAAAATATAACTCGTATTATCAAAACACTTTTTTTTTGCTCCTCTTGGGTAAGTCTCATATACAGTAGGTATCAAGTATGATTTACATGAAAAGAAAATAAAAACAGTGAACCAAACTAACTCCAAACAAGAAAAAACCAAAATGAGGGACTCAAACTGACCTTTTTCACTTTTTGTGGGTTTTTCATGCGGCGACACTTTCTAATGTCCATTTCTGTGGTGTTCACACAGCCTGGCTGAAAAGAGATGGTAACTGTGTTATTCCTCTGTTAAGAATCTTCATCCTACCTTATATTTATAAAATATACAATTAGATCTTGTCCAAAACTCTTTCTTGAGGTCTGTGTTACTCTTGCTAAACAAGAGACTGCATATACCCAAGGATGCTATGTCAGCATTCAATCCACTTACTCCTAACTTTGGCACCAAAAGGAAATAGCTAACAGTGGGGAGCTTTTGCAAGGAAGTCTGAGACAAACTGAGTAAGCTGCTTTTCTTTCATAAGCCCAGTAAATAATTTTCAAAGTTCGTATTTTTCACGTATTTCCAAATCAACAGTTCCATAGGTACAGAAGTCCAGAATGTCTCACATAATCTAGCGGACACTTGGTGCATTGGGAACTGCAAGGAAAATTAATGTGGTGACTGTAAGGGCAGTGTTTTTGTGCATAAAGCATTTACTAGTAATAAAACTTGTCCTGTCAAAACCTGAAAGTTTCTTAATTCAAAAATAGTTTTACCACAGGCCTGTGCACATCCCAGAATGCTCTTTCCTGGCTGTCCAAAATCTTTCTTTCTGTTTTATCCTTTTTTCTGTCGATTCTGAAAACAAAAGCATAAATGAGTATGAGTCAATGTACAAGTCATGCTTTCTTCTTTGATATAGTTCCTAGCTGTGGTTCTTAACCCCAAGACAAAAAATTTGAGAAATCAACTTTTTTTGTACAGTGATGTTGCACTTGCATGGGCACATGCCATGAACAAAATAACACTGATGTTTACTCCAACATGGGTCAAAAAAGATTTTCCTATTAATGTGGAAAAATTTAACAGCTGTTTTTCATCTAGTGAGGAAAACCTTTCCTGGTACCCTGGTCCTGTACTCTGATTTGACAGGCTGGGAAAGTTTGTAGTTTTGTCTGTGTCAGGAAACCCACCAGGACCTGTTTGCTCCAGGTGAGGTGCCTGGCTGATGCTGAACTGAGGTCACCATCCAGAGAATCCATTGCACCCAAATGCCCCAGCAGCACCACTCAACGAATACAGATTGCAAAGGAGCATCTATCCCAGACATTTCCAGCAGCAACAGCATGGGCAGCACTTGTGGCCAATCCTCCTTAGAGCTTTCAACTCAAACACTGCCTCTGTCGGTGTGCCCCCATGCTGGCAGAGCAAGGGGTAACAGCACAGGTGACCAAAGGCGAGCTTGCTGCATGGCCCCTACACACCAGCACCCACCCCAGAGAGACATGACTGGGCTGGCACAACAGGAACTCTGTAATTCCAGCCCTGATGCGGCCAGTGGACCAAGTCACTGAAATCACACAGCCCAAAGGCCACCAGAGGTTGTTCAAAGAAATTCTTGGCAGCAGTGAGCAAGTGACACCTGGAACCTCACTCATCTTTACACATGAGCACAAAGTCAGCACCAGGTTGCAAGATCTACCTGCAGAGGGATGGGAAGAAGCACACGGAAGGAGGAACAACCTCCATGCCTCCACTTCAGAGCATGGCTGAGTAAAGCTCTGTTTCCCTGTGCTGGGTTCCCACTGGCTGCCACCAGGAGAATCAAAGCAGTTAGGAAAGAAAACACAGGCCAGCTGTGATTTCTGACTACCAGGTTCTCTCCCATCTGTTTTTGTTTTTGAGGGGCAGTGCCCCTTGGCTAAGTCTGTGCTAGAAATGTACCAAGAGGATAGGAATCAGGGAAGAAAAACTGAAGTTTATGAGCAGCCCTCCCCAGAAAAGGGCAAAATTCTCAAAATTCTCCACAGTTTGGCATCACTAGCTGATTTTCCCCTTGCAAGGCAGAGATGAGAAACAAACTCTGGCACAAGCTCTGTCCCTGCTGTACTGTGCTGAGGACACCCAGCCCAAAACTACTTTTCTGAATGAGTCCTTCACACCTGGCCAAGGCGGAAGGCGAAGCCTATTCCAATCTTACAGCACACACAAATTGAAGGGACTCTCTGGAGGCTTCATGAATTCTCTTCATTGACACTTTGTGCTCAACCCAGATTGTCAGCTTCTATCTCCAGACTTACAGATAACTCAGTATTTCACATTTTAAACTATGAAGACCCAATGCAGTTAGATGCTTTATGGCTGGAATTTTTGAAGCAATGTGGATATAGCAATGGGAATCCTGTGTGCAAACAAAAACATGGAAAACAAAGCAAACTTGGTAAGCAGGAGGAATGTTTTCAGGTATTTTTGATGTTTTTCCTCCCTTCTCTAGTTAAACTTTTAGTTAATGTGAATTACAATGTGAATTCCATTCCTGCCTTTCTGGAAATCTGAAGACTGAACCATCACATGAACTGTGGACCGAGAAGCTGAAACTAGCCAGCAAAAAAGTTGATAGTGGCCAGTTCATGCTTATGCCTCAAAGAAAACAGAATGAAGAAAAGATGAATAACCAACAGTGATCACAATGAGTCTGATATTTACATTTATTTCTTAGGTGATAATTATCTGTTTTAGATAGAATGCAGACTTTTGTTTTGACTTACACTTTTTTTTTTTAGTCTTGGCAATAGCCTTTAAGTAACTGAAAGCACAATTGCTATCCTAAGTTCTAATTTTCTCTTCCAAATGGAACACTGCTATTCTGGTTGGAAAAAAATCCCTTAATTACCCTGCAGATTAAAAGACAATTACCATATATTTAAATGGTACATAACTGCAATGTTATTAAGCAAAGAATTTATCAAAATTCCAAAGGGTTAATCAAAGAGACATATACCTCAAGACATACACCTTCAAGAAATTATATTCAGTAACTTTTTAGCATCTAATGCTGAAAGTGCAAATTCTTTCCAATGGAACCTTTTCAGTACTGGTGTTCTCATGTGTCACCTTCACCAATCTTTCCATTTTATAAATGACAATGGCAGGCACAAAATAGACACTCAGAGTTTAGGTATTAGTTTGCAGACAATAGTACACAAACCCTAGACCATATCCATTTAACAGCAGTATTGAAAACACACTCAAAATATAAAGAAGCTTCACACTGCTTTCACAAGGGAAGATGAGAAGAAATACCTGTTGTAAATACCACCCTTATAATCACATGGAAGTGACAGTATTTTTAGACTCAGAAATACTCTGCAAGCATAGAGTAACACAGACAGATGAAAATATTCTGTTCTTTCCATTCATACAAAACAAAAATACTTCACAACTGTAGAAGCACAATGGGCTTGCAAATTACCCAAGGTCCCATGGTGAATACAAGCTTAGGAGCTCCAGACCAGTGTTTCCATGTGCAGATAATTAAACCCATCCTTCAGTTTCTGGCACAGATCTTCAGAATTGGCTCTCTACTGTTTCTAGTCTGCCAGTGATTAAAATTCACCAACACCTTCTGAGCTTAGTCCCAGTAAAGATTTTGACAAAGAAGTTTTATCTGTTTAGAATCCCCTTCCCTTCACAGCTCTAAATACTTGTGCAATTCAGTGCTCTAGGATTACTCACTTCACTTGGGCCTCTGCTTGCATGAAGATGAATTCCCACTTTCTTGCAAATGCTCTCTGAAGTCTTGCTAAGTTTTCCTGTCAAAAGATGAAAACAGTAAGAACAACTAATTTCTGTAATTAAACAATTGCTTGAGAGTACATTTAGCATGGTGCATATTTATTTTATTCTTTTTTATTTTTTTTAACTGAGAAACTAAAGACATGGAAGTCAGTGTTGGTTTCAGGTGAACTACAGTGCAGGCAAAGCAAGGCTGTAACACATCTTTTTGGGCTGCAACCCAAAGGGACCTGCCAGGGATAAGTAATGGAGTGTGATGAAGACAGCTTGAGCTCTAGTATGAAAAAAATTATGGACTTGTTCCCAAAAGATAACACTGAGAAGCTTTGTGAAGCTGATGACTTTCATTTCTGATAGCAGATGGCTGCCAGCTGCACGTTTCCCTCTCATCCTCACTTTCCCTCCCCTCTGCACTGTTCTCTTCTCTTCAGGCTTTTGTGAAGGTGCAAAGCCTGAGGTCCCCTGCTTTGCTCAGTCCTGATCACTGCTGAGAGCATTATGCAGCTGCACAGTATTGAAGGCTGGGGATTGCCAGGATGATTCACAAAAGGAAATAGCTTGTTTGTCTGAACAATGAACACAGTTACTGCAAAGAATGGCTCCAGACGCAGTTTTGCTCTACACCTGAAGTAACAGCTCTGGTCCAGACCCATTCCAGGGAGTGTAGGGATCTGAACATTTGGATGTGGATATGGCTTCATCACAGCTTGAGGTTGAACTCAGAATATGGCTGGAATTTCAGGCTTAAATTGCACCCTGAAGTTGCATTTCCACACCCCCCCCCAAGAAAGGAGAACTTTGAGACAATTAACAGGACACTTTTCTCCATTACAGCTGGTTTAACTGTTTCAAATTTACATTGAAAACAAACACTTGTAGTTCAATTCTTGTTCTCTTTATACTTATCACCTATACTTCAATAAACCTTTTCAGGCACATGCATTTCAATACAAGAAGAAATCTTCCTTCTAGTTACTTTAACTCTTGTATAACAAAGAGTTTTAAGGCATAAAACTTGGCCCTTTTACCACCAACTCCATGTAACAGCTTCAGTCTGTACATATGGAGGAAAGCAGTTAAACAAATTATTTACAGCTGTACTGAATGTGATGATTTCCTTAACTGTGGCTACAAAGAACAACAACCTGTAATTATCTGCAACACAAATTCTTGTGGGTATTTTTTTCATTATTTTTATTTTATTTTAAATTATGTTCACATGTGCCCTCTGGAGTAAATATGCTGAAGCCAATGAAACATCACCAACAGAAGCTATATTTGAATTGTGCTTATGTTTGACCAGTTATAAAAAACCTGAATGCAACTATACAAGCTCAATCATATAATCAACATAAATGTGGGCTGGGGGACTGTCTGTAAATGCTGCAAAGCAGAACCTAAAAATGAAATTCCATTCTCTTGAAGCTCCAGGTCACTGCTGATATCTAAGGAGAAGCATTCTCATGCTGCATCTCCAAAGGTATGAGAAGCACTGCTTTTCACTCCTGCAAACCTATTTCTCTCACTTGTGCTGAGCTTACATCCCTTGCTGGATCTGCTTCAGCTCCCATAATGCTTAGAAAGAGTTGGTGCCATTCTTATCTGAACGTCTCTAATTAAGAGAACAAAGTTTGAATGCAGAAGTAACCTCTAATTGTGCAATGCAATATTCACAAGAAAAATGAGATACTGCCAAGATCTAATTATTTACCATCACTGGAGCATTGCTACTCTCAGTAGGCAACAATGTGCAAAAGTACTTAGCCAAAGCCTGACTGCATGTGTGTGGGAGTGTGTGCGCCGCTGAACAGCCTTTTGTGGCTTTATGGTGGATCTTTGGAGTACTTACACTTAATTGGTTGGATGTGAGCAATTTTAATGTTTTAATAATGAAATCAACAATGTGCAGAAGAAAAAACTCAGCAAAAGGACATGTAAGTGCATGCAGGTTGTTATATTCCTTCCTTTGTGCTTGTTTGAGATTAGAACTCTTGGGAAGTCGGAATGCATTTCCAGGGGGAACTAGGTAAGTGGCAATTGTTGCATGCTCTGCACTCGACCAAATGGCAGATCTCTCCATGTGCACAAATGTTCCAAAATGTAGAAGGTAAGGAAGAAGGAAAAACTTCAGTCTTGGAAAAAAAACCCCAAAAAATCCCACTCTAAAATATCTGCAACATAGATGTTTTCATTGTAATAACCATGACCATGTAAGTCCAACTTTGCAAACAAACCCTCTAACAAAAAACTCCATGTATAAAATTCTGCTACTACACTGTTGAGCCAGTAAACAGAAGAAAGCCAACATGACAGAAAGAAACATTTAGTTGCTCAGAGCACTACACTGCTGGTATTCAAAGAAATACTCAGCCCTGCCCCTCCTGCCTCCATCTTCCCACTCCTTTCCACCCTGCAGTCCGACAACAAAGTTTGAGATGTTTTTATTGATAGTAATTCCAGATCAGAAAACGTGCTCTAAATAAAGTTCAGTGATATTTTTCATATGACATATAGAAAATGTTCCCAGTCTAATATCTGAGAACTTTTGTAACAAAATATGTCATTAACAATTTAATTGCCCAGTGGTACACCTGAAAGTGTATCATTTTCCTGTGCCAAAATCTCCTATATAAACTAAGATTTCCTAACTCAAAACAGGACACCAAGTGAAACTTCTGTGAAATTTGCCCCTGTATTGAAAGGTTCATTATACAGCAGATGCTTTAATGTGGGACACAGAAAAGTCAGGGACATTCATCAATCTTGTTCCTGAAGTTGTCTTCATATCAGCCTTCACACAGTACTGACAACTAAGAAAAAGATACAGTAAAGGCTGACCCCAAAGCACAAAATGGCAGCATTCAGTTGGCAAAGCTATCCCTGCATCCCCCAGCTTTAAACTCTAGCAGCAGTGTACCTACGGCTTCATAATCCGCCAGCTCCAGCCTAGCTTTGTTCTGCATGGTCCGTTTGCAAAGATAGATGGCTAAAGGGAGAAACAGAATGGAAAACAATTACAGAGAGATTATTAGTACTAGAGCTAAAAAAAAGAAGGAGAAAAGTATTCTATAGACAGTTTGTTTTCATCAGAAAGCAACATGAGTCAAGGAATGAGAGGGCTGGACACCCAGCTGACATTGCTTACGACTAATCTCAGAGGCCCTAAACATCTGAGATATCTCATTTAAAAGTACTGGGAGCAGATGCCAGGACCTAAAAAGATATCCACGAAAGGCACAATTGCTTCTGGGTCTGGTAAAAGATATAGTATAAGCAATCTGTTCCCTAAGCAATTTGGGAATATGCATGCCACAAAGTGACCATCCCTGCACTTCTTTTCTGCAAAGAAAAAATAAAAATAAATCAGGATATTGAAGTGAAAACAGAAATATGGGCCAGATCTTAAAAGCATTATCTGAGCCTTTTTTAATACGCTCCATCCTCTTATTCTTACACATTTCAAATGGTAAAGAGAAGCCTTGTCACATTTCACTATAGGCAGAGGCTGCTGAAACTGATCTGGTTTGGAATTCTGAGGGTCAAGATGAGCCCAGCACACACCACCAAACCAGTCCCAGGCTGCCTTCTGGGAAAGCCCCACCTGGATCTGCTAAGCACATCCCATTTCCATTCAAGGCTGAAACACAAGGTCCAAGCACACTCTGGGTATATGGTCAGGTCTGAACTTAATAGAGGACCAGTGCTACTCATGTAATTCTATTCCATGCCGTTTCTGTAATTTTAACATTCATATAATGAGCCAGTATTATGCACTGTAACCAGAGCTGACCAGTTCATTTATATTTACACATCTCAAGGGCAGTTTTTTCTGTAAAGCACTTATGGTACCAAATGAAGTAAGTCAGTTGCCTCACAGTGGTTTTTCATGCAAGGCAGTGAACTGCCATTAGCAAGTTAGTTCCTCTCTCCTGTAAGTGGACACATGCAAATAAAAAAAGTATGAAGTGCTCCTGGGATTTCAGTTTTATTTGGGTCTACTGCTAGTTTGGGATTCATTCCTGGGAAGACTCCATCTGTACAGGCTTCTGATATGCAAAGTCTGATTATAAGCATATGTTAGAGGTTTCTGGGACAGATGAAAATCTGTCACTACAAGGCTCAGCTAATGCAGCTGAAGCTTGTCCAGCTGTGGGTCAGCTCACAGAGGGTTTTATTTTGGTGTGTACTGCCCCACTCAATGCCATTGCAGTGCTGACTAACTGACTAATAATCTGACTGCCAAAACCAATTATTTATCTGATACTGCAGGAAAAACCAGAAACTCCTTCTTCACATTATTGTTCTGGTATTTAAAGAATACATATGAGACACAGCTCACACAGTAATATAGGGTGACTGTAATATCTGAAAATCTTTTTTGCAAATACAAAACAGTATCTTGTTTTCTCCTCAACAATTAGCTCACTAGCATAAACATGTAAGTCCAGTTCATCTGCAGATGAGGACTGCAAATGAACTATCACATGACACACATCATTGCAGACTAATTCT
This sequence comes from Zonotrichia albicollis, assembly GCF_047830755.1. Taxonomy (NCBI): domain Eukaryota; kingdom Metazoa; phylum Chordata; class Aves; order Passeriformes; family Passerellidae; genus Zonotrichia; species Zonotrichia albicollis. The sequence goes on along the minus strand of NC_133824.1, from coordinate 28,599,792 downwards.
TCACCCCAGCAAATGATTTCCAGAATCCATAATGATGAATAATTATTGCATGGGAAAGAAAAAAACTCAAACTGATTATTCAGGGAGGAGCTCTAAACCAATCTTAGATTATGAGATAAAGGACTTCCAGAAGCTCCCGTTTTATGACTGCACACATGTATACACTTCCTCTTCCAAAGCCACATCAGGATGCAACAATTAATTTTATCATTTAACTGTGAAAGCAGCACAGTTCTGGCAGAGACAGCAATATTGCATGCAGACAGCTAAAGATAACAACACTGACATATTTTCTTTATGTATTATCCCTGTCTGCAGGCACTTACACGTTTAAAACACTATGTTGCACTTTATTAACTCATAAACCATGCTCAGTCTTCTCTTTTACCACATCATCTAGTAATCTTAAAAAAATGAGAAAATAAGTCTGATGTCATGTATCAGAGAACTTTTAGCTATGGGCCGCTGTTAGTTATGTACTGGTTTATTGATCAGTCAGATAAGTTCCCAGATGAAGTAAGTTTTATTGATCCACATAATGGATTCAGCAACAGATCAGAGGATAGTCTCCCACAAAAGCAATATTATTATTATTTAAGATTCCCAAGAACAAGTATTCTGCTGGCCACAAATCCTGCTGAAATGAACAGGGCTATGGGAGAATGAAGGCAACGGATGGCAAAATCCTGGCTCCACCAAGCTCAATGGCTACAGCTCCAGGGGCTTGAGACACTGCAGGGTTTCAGTTTGTGCATTTGAGATGGGCACAGATCTGCCTCTGATGCTGCCATCTGACAAGAAACTCAGCACTTGAAGGGTGTATGTGGCCAACAGTAATTATTTGATGGACAACTATTTACCTCACAAACTAATTTTCTATAATGCAACAATCATGCTCTCACCATAATCTGTGTTTTCTGGTTCCCAGCAGTTTGAAGGCCAAAAGTATGGTGCCTACGAAGAAACATATACATTTTTGTAATTTAAGAGATAAAAACCGATTCAGATGCAGAAAAACAATACAAGTTCAAAAAGAAGAATCACAAAATCTACCACCCAGATTCTGCCCTCAGGGGAAACACTGCTACAGATTACAGTAAAAGTGAGGATGCTGCAAAAACCTTTAATGGTCCTCACTGCAGGTAAATAGAGATGCTGTAATGCAAGCACATCTTGTGGAGGATGTCCAGTGTCCTGATGAAATTTCAGACACTGTTGCCAGCTCATCTGAATGTGGACATCTTATCCACTATCCCCAGAACCTCCTCTTTCCCCAAGAATTCACAGGCAATCTGAATATATATATATATATATTTTTAAGCACATGAGAAACCTTGTAGTCTTATCTATATGCTACATACCCCTTGCTTTTCTGGAGTAGCTACCAATGTAGCTGGCAGACAATTTCCTTTTTAGTTGTAACAGATGGCAGAGGTCAGAACTCAGCTGTTTAGAGTCATTCTGAAAGCAGAAGTCCTGCTAAACTTAGTGTTTTGGTCTTCTATCCAGGTCTGCATATTGCAGTTGCTACAATTAACTACAAGCTATATATGACTGTATTTCAGTTTTAACATGAATGAAAAATGACACAGCAGTCATCACATAAATTACAGAACACTGATGCTTTACTTATTACACATTGCTTTACTGCTGTAGTGCTACAGATTAATAGGACATTAACACACAGAGTTAATATCCTTCCACCAAAGTACAGTGAGAAAACATTGAGGATTTAAACAATACAGGGTTCAATGTTCCTACTGACCTGTATCTTATGAATTTCAGAAGATACAGAGCTACTCTTAAAGGAAGGACTGAGGTTGAGGTAAAAAGAAACAAGAAGAGAATAATGGAAAAGAAACATGATTCTATCAGGTTATTTTTGTAGAAAACAGCTAAGGAGGTGTGTTGGAGGAAATGAAAACAGGCAAAAATACACAAAAATTGTAAGAAAAGACAAGGGAAAGAAAAGTCAATAAGCAGTCAATTTGATGATATGGTTTACACAGGCTTAAAACAATAAAAAGAAATTAAGTTATATTGAAATGTAGCTCCTGAAAACTGCATAGGACAAGTTCTTAGAGTGCCATTCTTTTAAAACAGAGAAAAATACAGGTAAATGGACAACCAGTATTACCCCTGCTTCTGTCACATATGATAACACAATACCACATTAGCAGTAGGCATGAGCAGCTGCAATATCAGATGCAAAGAGCAGAATTGGCTTTTCAAATAAAAGCTAAAAAAGAGTAAAATAATGTAAAGGAGGAACAAGAGGGTGAACAGAAGAGAGGTGACAGGAAAGATAAGGGAGCTGGCTGAGACAATGTAACAGAAAAACACAAATTCAGCCAGCAGGATGAGGCAGTAGGACTCCAAGTTTAGACTTACTGCTCCTTCTAAAGTTATACAATCAGTTCAGAAGGAACTGTTGCAGCACAAGCACTCAGTTATCTAGTGAGCTGACAGTGGCTGATTTTGGACAGGGTATGGAACTCAAGCACAAGGTGCTTAAAAAATTCAGGACATCTGGAGGCACAGGAACATTGAGGGGTAGAGATGTCCCAGTTTAGGTGATTGCCAAGGTTACACATCCTTTGTAGAAGAGCCAAAGCCTTAAGCTTGCCCTCTCCCACAACAATCTGTAAGCAAGAGTGACAAAAATTTGAATTTTTTGCTGTGCCAAAGCTTGAATGTCCAGCTCCTAAGTGTGCCCTGGTCCATTTTGCACATACTTAATTCTGCATCAGAGTTAAAACCTGAAAGCCATCTTCTTTCTCCTGGTTTGGTTCAAATCTGAGTAAAACAGCTGTGAATTCAGGTATCAAAAAGAGTCACAAGACATAGCCATTCATTTATGTAAAAAACTAAGTCAGAAGGTAGATGAGAGTGATTTGGGATTCTAAAGCAAATTTTTTTGAAGGGACTTAACCTCTCCTAGGGCCTCTACAAAGATAGCTTCAATCCCTGGCTTCATAGATCTAATAGCTGCTAAGGTGTAAAGAGTGGGTGATTTTAGCAGTGTCACTGCAGGGACAGAAGAAGGGGCCACAAGGGGATCAGGGTGCTCACCAACCTGAAAACGATAGAACGTCCCATCATCCTTAAGGGTGAGGACATGGTCTGAGATGGGAAAGACATAACCCTGTGCAGCAATAAGACTTCCCAAGTGTATTGCTTCCCCTGTGAAAGAGAAAAAACAGCATGGATGTGTCAACAAGACATGCACTGCACATTTCTCTGCTTTCAATTGCAGCTCTGGTGATGACTCATGTGAAATCTGGTGCCCACATGCCTCTCTGTATCCACACCACATCCCTACTACTTTCAGCCAAACCCTGTAAAGCAGGGGTGCAAAAATCAGCCTTTCAATACAGATGAAGCACTGCTCAAATGTTTAACCCATTAGATTTTTGTTAACAAAATTCACATACCAGTCCAGCCCTAGAGCATGAAATTAATTTCAAAGTACATTATCCACTACAGGTGACAGCTGACAAGAAGCCTATTCTGTCAGTGAACCTCACTTGCTTCTACCAAATTCAAAAAGCACCTGCAACACCTGTTCATTGGCAGGATATTTATTCATAAAGACACATCCTCACACTGTAGCATTGCCCTTTGTTAGAGAAAATGTTGCAAAGGGGAGTTACATATCCTAGCGCTGCCCAGGCAACCTTCCCCAATGCAGAGGCCCATCTGTGCAGATTTTCAAGCAATGCCAGCTACCAAAAGCTGCATCATCTTTCACAGTGTTGAAAAATCATCTGCTTGTGCATGTCCAGATAGCTAATAAAGCTGTTGTCCACAGCTAAAATTCCAATTTGGGACTTGACAGGACTCATGAGAAGGGATGTGTATACAGAGATGCCCTGCTGGGTGATTCAACACTGCCTGTATCTCTGTTTTTACACAGTGACAGTAAGGCAGCTTAAGAACTGGTAGGTGAGAGCCTGGATTTTTTCCCTTTCCTGAAAAGGAAATGAAACTTCTGGACCTGCAGATCTTTTCTTCCCCTTTTCTCAATAGGTCTTCTCTTGACTAAATGATTTTGGTTTCTCTGAAGAGTGAACTATTTGGATTGTGCCCATGCACTGATCATTCTTTATGGCTGATTATCCATTTATCCATTTGCTTTTTTTGATAAATTAAAAGCCATTATCAGATTCTATGACCCCGGCCAAGAATGACACAGGCACTATGTGCTGTCAGCTGAGGCTACCTTTCTTCACACCATGAAACCCTGACGCTGCATTTGCCAGCTTAACCACACCACGTCCACCAACTTCTTTTTGAAGTCTAGGAACAAAACCTAAACTCAATCAGTCTTCTGTAGGTATCAACAGTTTCACAGACAGGCTAAAATTCCTGCAATAGTATTTCAGTGTGTTGCAGTATAAGGCATTAGACTTAATTAAGATGTTGACTCTTAACTCTTTTCCCTCCAATGTTTAAATCAAGCATGTTCTTTTACTGCCATTTTAGACTGCAGCAATATAGTATTTACTGTCTAATGGCACACACAATACAGACGGAGCATTTCTCCCCAGCTGTGGTCACCTTACCTGCATCCTCAATGCTGAGGTTCTTCATAAGCCACTGCACAATATCAGAACCTTAACAAACAAATGAACAAAAATTTAAGAAAGCATTAGACACCGAGACCCCAGGGTTTGAGTGCCCTAGAGAGAGATAATATTAAGATAGATGCAATAGAATTGGCATGAACTTTATTCCATTTTGCTTTTTATTTCCACTGAGGTTTCAGAATGTTTTTCCTTCTTGTGCCACACTGCAGCTACATGATTACTGACAGGTACTAAGTCCCATGGGGCTTTCTGTGCAATAGCAGACTTGATATACCTGAAGTCAGATATTAGTCTAATGGTTCACTGTAACTGTTCTCTCTCATTTTCTTCTCACTCAGCATACAGAGATAAGTTTCTGCAGGCACGGGTTAGCAAGGAAACAAAGGAGCATGTACTGGCACCTCACACCTGTAACATGTAAATGTATAAAACTGAAACATCAGTCAAAAACAGATAGGAGGGCCTTACTTATGTCAAAGATAAGCAATGTCTTTGAGAAAGAGGTGGTATTCAGAGAGCCTGTAACCACAGCCCCTCTGAGTGGTCACCTGGTGGTGACCACACAAACTGAATGGTGATTGGAAGAAGCAAGCCTTTAATATCCATCAGGAAGTTCATTAGATTTTCAGGGCCCATCCAGTACAATGAAAGTTGTTGCAATCTGAAAAAGAACATCAAATTCTCTAGGATTGATCCTCTGCATGTATACAACCTCTGTTGCTTGCATGGAGATCACAGAAGCGGAAAACTTGTCCCTGTTCAGTAGAAAGGCCTGTTACCAAAATACATCATGGCAGGGCAGCAAAATTTAGTTAAATCACGTACTCAGAAAGTTAAGTTTAAAATTAGACATAATGGTGTGTACAAATCAGCTAATGGAGTTCTCGAAAATCAAAAGCAATCAGCAAAGACACTTGGATGCAATATGGCAAGCCCATACTAAGTTGCAACAGCATTCATCACAACCTAACAATGCCATGTCAGGATGCAGACACAACATCAAGCCCTTCTCAACATACAGTCAATTTCCACAGAAATATTTGCATTCACATACTGTAGGCTAATAGCCCCAGTAACACTTCATAGAATCATAGACTGGCTTGGGCTAGAAGACACCTAAATATATCCAGTTCCAACTCCCCTCCACAAGCAAGGATGCCATCCACTAGACCAGGCTGCTCAAAGCCCCATCCAAACTGGTTCAGGCTTACAAAACAAATCCCAGAGGATCTGATTTGTGTGAAGCACTTCCAAACTCATGGGACTTCAGGAGCAGCATAATTACCATGTTTGTTCCAGAAGAACATTTTGCTTCCCACAGGCCCAAACCACCCCCATTTCCTCAGCAAACCTTAGACATAATAAAGGCCAGGAGTCACAATGTGCCACAGAGAGACACAGCAGGTACTGCAAGTGCCTCAGGTCCCGAAATCATCTGCAGGCCTGACTCTCCCATACAGGTGAAATTCACATTAGAAACATGAGCTCTACCCCACACAGAAGGGGACAGCAGCTCCCATTCCCCTGGCAATAGAAGTTGATCCAGAACACTACAAAGAGCACCAGCAAACCCGTTCAGACAGGCTTCAGCAGCAGGCAGCAATGAGCCTGACCTACCTCATCCTCCATCCAAGGCAGATGAAACAACAGACCTGTCCCCTGCAGGGAATCAGCAGAGCTCCTGAAGATCAGGAAAGCATCTGATTTCACTTATATACTGGGCAAGCAGATGTGGTCAACAAGCAGCAGCTGGGCATTGTCTCAACCTGCCTCGAAGGCAAACCAGATACTAAAGGATCAATCTCATGATCTTGTATTCTCAGCAGTATGGTCATTCTCCACACCTCCCAACTTCACCTAGGAGCATTTTCAGTTGCCACTACTCTATCTGGAAAATTATTCCAACTTTTTTTTTTAAATAAACTTTTCCTCTAACTTCACAACCTAAGTTTGTTAATGTGCAATTTATATGTATTTTATAACGGCATTGTGATTGAAGGAAAATAATGATTATTCTTCCTTGACAATTTCTCCTGAGTGTTTCTATGCAGGGCTGACACATTGTCTCTCCCTCTCCACCTCATTAAACCAACCAAACTTTTCCTATGTCCTCTTAAGATGGTCTCTCCCTATACCATTCAGCAACTTCTCAAATTTAAATCAGCTTCTTTGAACTGAGCTCACCAAAACTGCAGTCAGTACCTTGTAGAACAGCAAATCAGTGCCTCTGGCAATGGTGCCAGCACTTTTCTTTTCTCTACTAAAACCATCATGCCAGATGCATCCCAAGGTCATGTCATTTTCTTGAACAATAAATTTATTCAGAAAAATATGTACAAGGGGTGCAAAACTATCCGCAAAAAGGCATCTAGTGAACACTGTTAGCAGAATAACATATGGGGAATATGTTCAGAGCCATGTTGTTTTGACAAGTTTGTTAATAAAATATTATATTTTATAAACACGGGTGTGCCCTTTTACCTTTTACGAAAAAAGATTTTGAAGACAGAGTACAACATTTATGGTTAGAAAACTAATTCAAGAAGATTCAAACTGTACTGCTTCTGTACTGTCAGAAACAAAACCTCACAAAATGCTCTTGGTTCAAGTGAAACCAGAATCTTTCTTGATTTTTCAGTTCATCCCCTAAACAAAAAACTGTTTCTCCTGATTTTGGTCTCTCCTTACAGGCTCGCAGTGATCTCTTAGGCATTGTATTCCCAAGTGACGTGAGAGCTGATACCTGACAATCATCTACAGTATTGCATCGCATTGGCCGTGGGAGGTGAAGTGGTTTCTGCATGATCTCCCTTCCAGATAATTTCCCTTTCCAGTACAGGAACACATAGTTCCTGATTTAGGACTAAGTCCCACTCCATTTTAACATAGAATGATCATGTCCCAGCTCTAGGACACTTCTGAGGAATCTATTCAATTTCCATCAAACAACAATGACAATCTGAAGTAATGCTGAATGCTGGCTCCCCAGTCTCTGACCCCTCAAAAGAAAGGTTTATATGGGCAGGAAAGGTTTAAGGCACTGACTCAACCAGAACTCCTGTGATCAGCCACTCCAGAATATAAGCAGCAGTTGAGATCAGGAATTTTAATTTGCCTCTGTTAAAAACATGAAGTAATTCCTGAATGCTGCCAAGAGCCTGGAAGATGTTATAGCTGTTCTCCAGTTGTCCTGAGGCAGACAGATTATCTTTCTGCTGAGCTTGCTGAACCATTATTTATCACCTGCCAAGACTGATTACTCACCCTTTGGACAATGACAAGTCTTTCCTTCCTCTGTTAATTACTGTCATCATTAATAGCCATGTCACTAATTAATATTCAGTCATAATGAAAACTCTTTTCTGTCATCTACCGTAACACCTTCAGTTTTTAGGGTTACCCTTACACAATGGCTTTGCATTTGCTTGTGGCTGTTTCTATCACTGCAACCTGCTTTTGCCCACCTAGAAATACTACTTATGCCCTTCTTAAAATAAGAAAATTTAGATTTATCCTTCTAAGACAAAGTGAAGATTGGAATGATTTCTTTACAACATTGTTGTCTGCCAGACCAAGACACGGATACCTCTATCTGTAAGTCTTCAAGAAAACATCATCTTCACCTCTCCTTTAGATTAAGCCAGGTAAATGGTCCTCATGTAACTCATCTTCCCAGAAAGATATTTTCTCACATTTCACAAGCTCTTTCAGAGGGCACCCAAGGAAAACCCTTGACTCTGATATATTTCCACTGTACCCTAACAGGGCATTTGAAATCCTCTGAAAACAAACAGTTGGTCATGTCTTCACAACAGGAAGTGTTACCGAATCCAGGCAGAGAAATAGCTTCCATCTTCTCTGTGCTCCTCTCTATACATCTACATTTCCTCTGAGTCAAAATGCTCAGTTCAAGAATAACCAACATCCTCTGAACACCTATTTCATCCTCATCTATAATGGAACATATCTTTTTGCCTTAGGCTCTTCTTTGAAGCTGAAGTTGCTTAACACCAACAGAATAGCTGTATTTCTACCTGCAAACATATTCACAATGGCCATTTATCCAGCTACGTGTTTAGAGACAGAGCCGCAGTTTTATATTTATTGCTATTTTCTGCATTTTCTCTTCAGCCTCAGTGACCCCATAATAGTAGCCAGCGTTCTCTGCTTGCCATTGCCTGTCAACATGACAAATGAGTGGTAAGACACTGAAAGATTAATTTAAAAAATTCACAAGGTATGGGGCCATTGGCAAGATGCAGTTGGTGAGATGAGTCACTACCCCTGTATTTCATACTGTATCTACTCAACCTGTGTTGTTCTACCTCTTCCAGAAAATGCAGAAAGAAAGATTTGCCCATCTTTTACATGCTGAAATGACAAAGGCAGACAGGACAACTCACCATCCTGAAATACTTCTAAAGATTTGCTGCCTGGAGTGGAGTCTGTACCTCTGGTTCTGAGGTACAAGGCCCACTGAGGTCTGCTTGTCACCCAACAGACCAAACAAGTCCCGGACAAGGCCTACACCTGTACACATGTGTATGTATACAAATAAAAATTATAGGAGTATTTCTGAAACCTCAGCAAATGTGTGTATCTCTATTTGTCTTTTTAGGCCTGGAAAGACAACTGCCTTTTTGCTGTGTCCTGAGATGGCAGAGCTGACAAGCACTGATGAGTGGAGCTCTACAGGGATTTGACATGAGACACCTCGTGTGGCCAGGTGTGGCACCAGTGACCAAGGACTACAGCTTGTCCTGTCTCATGGGACTTATTAAGCTGAGCCCTGACCACTGGCTGCCATCAGCTGATGGGTGGGTTACCCTGGATCTCAGATCATTCACAGCCTCACACTGCACTGACAGATAGTATCAATGAAGCAAGTGAGGTCTTAAAAACATTTTAAAATACCACCTGATCATACCATGAGAAAATGTGTTATACATACCTGTATACAGAAGGATACAGAAGATTGCTTGGCTATTTCCTGTCTTTTTTCAGTATTACTGTAACTCTAATATTCTCTGAACATATTTTGATGGTTTAAAAATATATTAAGTACTTCTGCATGGCAGGGGGAGGTTTTCAGTCTGGTCAGGATAGGGATTTTTTTGTTTGTTTGTTTTGTTGGTTTTTTCCCATGAAAAATGTGAATGTTCATCTTCTTCCTACATCTTATCTACATACTTCATGGGCAAACAAGCCATGTGCCTGGCCTCTGATGTCAATCACCTCCAAACTCACAGTCCAGATAGTCTTTTGCTGGAAGGGTAAAAATATGTCCCCCTTCCTGTCACTTCATTCTTGAAAATAGACGAACCCATTTTAGCACCAAATTTTCTAAACAATTTGCTCCTGAACTCAGAGCAATCTTTAAATATTTCTATAAGAAAAGCAAGAGAAAAAAAGATCACAAGCAGTTGAAATGACATAAAAATACATGCACAGGTGTATGAGCAGACACTCAAGCTGCTTTTCATGCTGCTAATCATAGCAATCACACTGTTAAATGAAAATAATGTCTTGGGTCCTTCCCCAACCAGTTCTGAGTCCTTGGTAAATCTAGGACAAAAGGTTAATTATCCCCACTTTTACCACTGGGCTTACAAAAATAAACAAATTAACATCCCCCATGATAAAGGGCAAAACGAATTCATATAAAATTTCTCAAGGCCTTTAGCACTCTGTGCTACAATTTTTCTTACACAAAGCCCCTTACTGACACCCACAATGATTTCAGCTAAGTTGGAAGTACAGACTACCACTCTCAGTAGGGATGTAACACAAAGCAACCATTTTTATGGTGGGGGGGGAATGGAACACATAGGTCTCTCTCTAGTATGCTGCCACAAATATTGAGGAAATGTTTTATAAAATTTACCTACAATGAGTATATAAATAAATACCAATGCCAACTAAAAAAATAGCTCAATCTGAGTCTCAGTTGACTCAGAAAATGTGGTAATTGCAGCTCTTCTTCATCAGCATGTGGTAATTGCACCACTCAGTGTCAGCAAGAAGGATCATCAAAGCTACAACAGCTTAAGGAGCATCATCAAAGCTACAACAGCTCAGAGCTTCTTGCAATAGCAGTTTTCCTTTATGTTATACTCACTTTAAATCTTGTTTGTGAATTATTAACAACCATTTGCAGCAGGAGTGTCACCCCTTTTTGATAAAGCAGCCAAAGTTTCTAAGGAGTCTTTTTGTTCATTGTAAACTTGAGATCTTGAATTTACAGTTTACTTTTCTTGTAGTAAAACAATTTGAAACATAGCACTCTATGTGAAGTAAAAATGAGGCTTGGTGGGAAGGTGGAACACAATATTTGAAAGATGGAGGTTTAGAATTGCAAAATCCAAATTCCTGTGTACTTTCAGCCCTGTTAATATCTCCTTCCTCTGACCTGTTATTCAGAGGGACTTTTGCCTTGTCATCATATTGGTCAGGCTACCAAAGAACACACTCCCTCCACAATGCAGACCTGTAGAGGAAGATTTTCACTAAGCAGGAATCAATAAATGACATGATGGTGCAGAGCTCTGTGAGAGCTAATTTACTCAGGTAACAAAGATTAATTAGATCTTAAGAGCTCAGAGATACCACAGCCAGACTTCTTTCCTTACAAGGCTGCCCATCTAAAAATAGCTCAGGTAGCTTCACGGGGCACGAGAGACAATAGCAGGGACATGCCCAAAGACATGGCAATACCCTCTCATCACCAAAACCTAGAAGCAAGCAGCCATGCTGAGGAGCAGAAGGATGCTACTCACCAAGAGCCCTGCATTTAAAATGATTGCTCTACAGTGGTGACAGTAAGGCTGAGTTAGCAAACCTCCTAATGGATGCACAGCTGATCCCAGTGAAAGAGGTCTGCCAGGGCAGCTTAAACCAGGTCCTCAACTGGAAAAAAGTCATACCAGAAAGGGCCTTTTTCCAGTTGACCTGCCCAGCTCATAACAGGTTTGGTGTTACGCCAGCCTCAGTGCTGTTCTCACTGCACTTTGACAGAGCTGTGTCACGTCAGCCCAGCCCTCACACCTGACACTCTGCACCTTCAACCCTCGCTGGCCTTTGCTCACACTGAGATGCCAAGCCCTGGCCTTAGCACAGGGCAGCCACACTGATTTATTTGTGCTAAACACCCCACACCTGACTGAGAAAACCTGAGCTGCCATCATGTGCTACCTGAAGACAGGCCTGGCAACAACAAACATGCAGGTAAACCTGAATGCACACACCCTCCAGAAGCCAGGATATACCATAACCCCAGTGCAATCCCCACTGCTGTTGCTACACTTGGCTAGAATTTGGCCTAAATTAGAGATATACCGTGTGACCTGTACCCAAATCTTATTCTCTCCTCAAATACAACCCCATATCAAATTGCTGTTACTACAAGTATGGGAGGAAATTGCAAGACAAAAAGAATTAGCACGTTTACTGTCATTCAAACCCATAGCTCCTATAACACCCACAGAAGATGAGCACATTGCCTCAAGAACCCTTATAGAGGTATACAAGAGGCAGGAAAGGGGCACCTTGCACTCCCAGCAGCACTAGTAACAGCATCTGAAATTACCACCTTTCACTAGTCACTAAGAACTGTGGATGTGTTGAGATGCACCTGTACACCTACAATTGATCATAAATTCCCAGCTGCTTTTCCAGGTGCTCTGCCTTTGCATTAGTCAGACTACTGAAGTGGCTCACACAGCTTAGCAATTTGGCTCTCTGCCATATAGTCATGTTTAGGCGCTGTTCCTCACGCTGTCAAAATGATTTGGCAACAAAACAGCAAAGGAAGCAACCCTGAGCCTGCTGGAATCGAGGCTTTTGAAGACTCCTGCGTTAGACCTTGTTAGGGATGAAACATTTTTACTTCAATTCATGTGAACAGCCTTTAAATTAAATGCAATGTTTCTGAAATTTCAATGATATATTACTATTTTTAATAGCTAATTTGCTTCTCCAGAAAACAAAAAAATTGATAAAATGTAAAAGGCTACTGGTGTATTTCAGCATGTGACTATCAGGTCACTTCACACCACATCTTCATTCACAAACTGAATTTTAAAGGCTGTTACATCAAGGTCCTCCTTTCCCTCACCAGTGTTGTAACAGTTTCCTTGCAAAGGTGTAAAGGTCACCAAGTGGTGCAAGACAGCAAAGTACTCTGAAAGCTGCAGCATTTTAATGATTTTGGCACAATATTTATTTACTAAGAGATCTGGAATTGTAGTACTCACCTATGCCAGATTCCTATTAATTTCTGCAGTAATTCTGTTGGCAAAAGTTAATTTTTAAATCTCTTACAGAGCCCTGGTGACAACAGATCTCTCCCAGGATCACACATTTCTGTGTTAACTGCAGCAACATGATCATCTGTGATCTCAATTACAGAGAAGCGTAGTTACCTTCATCAAATTTTCTAAGAAAGCAAATTCCTCCTGACACATTGCTACTTTTTTCCCCCCTCGTGTTCTTTAGGAAAGGTTGAGAACCACACAGAGTGTTTACAGTGATGCAGTACACATTATCTGGAACATTAAATGACCCAATGTCTGTAACTCTCTTCCCTCCAGGAGTACATAATTCATAAAATAATCAGTATTGTACAGCTTTCCCACCCCTTTTCCTGCTAGGTCATTCAATCACATGTGATCATCATATGTGGAGTTAGGGTTCTGAAAAGCACAAAGCCCAGAGCTCCAGGCACACTGCAGCTGCAAAAGGCACGACAAGGGGAACACAGAAATGCCAAACACATGGCTCCCTCCACAGCTTTCTCCTTTGAACCTGCCTTAGCCCAGGGCTGCTTCTACTGCTCTGCCTAGGGTTAGGGTTATGCTGCCCTGGAGTGCAGCAGTCAAACAAGGACAATTCTCCAGCAGGATTAAGGTAGCACATGTAATTTCTTTTAGTCAAGGGTAAAGCCAAGTGAACCACAACTCTGTAGCAATTGCTGACAATTTACTTAGTGCCATGTAAAACAAAGAGACAATATTGGCACTAACATTAGAGGCCTTATTTTAAACCAGGCTCCTTAAGCCATGTGTTAAAAGGAACTTCTACTGGCAAGGCTTAGTTGATTTTGCTGGCAACAGCTTGTTCCAGCATTGCAGATTTGGGCAGAGATATGTAACAGTGGGAATTTTAAATGTGCAGAACAATTTAATGATGACAGTGAAAACAAAAATCAGTTGGCCACAATTAACAAATTCAAAAGAAGTAAGTTATTTATTCTTTCTTACATTTGATAGATTTCCTAAGGATGTGCATAACACAAGCAGTAAACACTACCATTTCTTTAAATCTATATTTAGAAATTACATTTCCTGCCTGAGATACCCTTCAAGTTTATTTTACCAAATAACCTCTGAAAGTAAGAAACATTTTGAAAAGCTGAAAGCTGCACTGAAATACTGCCATTCAGTTTGAATAATTGAATCTAATGTCAAAACACCATGTATCTTATCTGTCTACAAATTTTAGAGAGCATTTTGGTTTTCATTCTAAGATAGAGACAATGCAGCAAAATATTGTACTTCTTTTTTCTTTCTCACCAAGAATTTGAAGACCAACATTTTATTTAACCCCTTTCGATGTAAGCATGGCTGTGGAGTTGGAATAGTTGATGGGCTGCTCCAAAGCAGCAATGACTTCTGATAGCAGCAGGTACTGCAAGCAGGATGGGCCCAGCTGTGTATTTGGCGCTACCCAAGCGCAAAGTGCAGCCTTCATAAAGCCTGGATCAGCCTTGATCAGAGCAGTTCTCCTGTGTTAGAGAGCCTTTGTGGTGCAACACCTGCCAGCAGTGGGACACATCTGAGAGTGCTGCTGCTTTCCTACTGCCATCCAACAGTGCCCTGGTTTGAGACCCAGCAGCTGCACTCACTTCTTTCTGGAAGCCTTGCGAGCATCAGGGTGTTTTATCACCGCCACAGACTCTTGACAAACCCAGTCTGGTTTGGCTCTCTAGAGGTATATCCCTGGGCACATCAGCTGCTCTGTGCACTCCGGATTCAGCCATGTCCTGGTGAGTGGGGCAGGAACATCCTCGGACCTCACAGTGCTTCTCAGCAGTTTGCCTGGGCAGATCTGCACATAACAGCCTTTGCAGTGCAGCAAAACACATGCATGCTGCTTTTAGTTTCCAAATAGTAAAGCTCAAAATCCTTCCTATGTAAAGCTAAAGCTTCTTCTTAGTCCACCAACACTGTGTTCTGTAAGGTCTTGTTACGTATTTTCATTAATCAGACCTTCTGGGAGACTCTCAAAATACTTTCAGAGAGTAGTTTCACGAGTGACTTGTTGAAACTTGACGAGTTGTAGAAACTACAACAATGTAAATACTCTAGAAAAAAAAAATTTAAAAGTCTTCCTGTAAACAGTGAAATGAAAAATAAAGTAGAAGCAAATACACCTCCCTGGCGTCCACACGAGGCCCGTGCGCTCGCAGCCGCCGCGGCCGCCTCAGGCTGAGCCGCAATGCTGCGGGGCCGCGCCAGGGGGCGCTGCGCGAGCACGGACGGCGCCGGCCGCGCGCCCGAGTCCCATGGCGGCCGCGGGGAGCGCGCGGGGCCGAGGGGTGGCCACGGACAGCCAAGGGCGGGCTAGGGGCGGGAGCACGGCTGCTGGAAACCTGCTTCCCAAAGTGCCGGGCACCGGCCGCGGAGCCTGGACCGCAGCACCTGGATGTCATGGCAAATCAACGCTCATTGCGAGGAAAACAAACCTTTATCGGTATTACAAACATTCTTCCGAGGCGTTCAGATCATTCTCACTTCAGACCACTTTCTCATTTAAAATGCATGTCGCTCCTTCCCTCGTTTCACCTTTTGTGCATCCTCCCTCCTCCTCGCCTCCTCCTGCCCGAGGCAGGCGGGAGGCTCAGCTCAGGCCTCATGCGGCCCCAGGGCAGCCGCGGGGCCGGGGCCGGGGCCGGCCGGGAGGTGGTGGTGTTGCCCACGGAATGGGAGGCGAGGCCGCTGGAAAACCAGACGGAGAACGCACCGCTCTTTTAAGTGCGGTCATCGTGTTCAGGTGTGACCGATTTCGGAGGTAAGGAGAGCAAACGCAGACTCCGGGCGGAAAGGAGCGGGGACTGTCCTGTCCTGTCCTCTCCACAGCCCGGGAGACACGGCAGAGAGAGAGGAACGCTGTGACCACCGAAGTCACTCAAGCGGAAGAGAAGTGAGAGGAAAAGGTTCCAGGCAATCAAGACACAGAATTACAATAAAACAGTAAAATCCAACAGGTCACACCATCAGGTTGTATCTGAAAGCAGGCATGCAAAGGCAGAGTAGGGGAATACCTTGCTGATTTTTCACTTTCACCCTAGGACCACGTGCTCACGAGGATGTGCAATGTCCTCTTTTTACTCAACAAGTCATCAGCATCTTGCATCAAATCTCCGAGAAAGACGACAACAAAGACACAGCACTCAGGTCACTGTGCCGTCGGCCTGGCAGAGCTGGCAAGCAGTCGCCTGTCCCAGCACAGCCAGCACACTGGCCTGCTCCCAAAACAAAGTCAGGTACACATGGAAATGTTTGCAGGACATAGTGGGAATGCTGAGCATTTTACTGCACTATATAGACCTTGTCTTTTATGACCATATCCAATTATGTTGCACTGGGGAGGCAAAGGCAAAGCCTGCACACAAGAAGAAAACCCATATGGCTGAATATCTGTAACCTGAACTTTTTTTGTTCTCCCAAATGAAAATAAAACATCTAAAACAGGTTAGCCACCCAAAAGGATTAAAACTATGACCTTATGAATGAAATTGAATCAAGAGAGGGGAAATGTAAGAAGCAAAAGTTACAGAATGTATTGAGGAACAAAAGTTTTGAAGAAGAAAAATAAATTTTGGAAGTATTACAGCAATTTTTTTTCTGCAAAGCAATGCGATAAAAACAAGTAAAGGAAGTCAGATCCAAAAAGAGATCATGTTAAACTGAGGGGGAAAAGTTATAAAGAAGTCAATTCTCTCTAACAAAAGGTTTTGTCACATAGAAGCAGGCGCTAAAACTTAGATAAAAATGCAGGAATCCATGGCTTTGTCTCTGTATACTCATATAATCCCTCCTCAGGAACACAATAATTGCTGGATTGTAAATTGTATGGTCCCCTCTGCAAGAACAAGCATGAAAATTATGCTTGGAGGATTTGGGACCAGAAATCCCACTGTACAAAAAGTAAGGTAACTTAGTGACACCAGATTAAGTGGAAGAATAGTGAATATGCGCATATACTACATTGATCTCAGTACAAAATACCCTTCCAAAGGCCATATAAAAAATTACAGGTCAAATTAACTCTGACATAGCAAAGGCATCCCAAGTGGCATTCTATTTTTCTATGAAAACATAAAATTACAAAGTCTACAACCCAGAGTTATACTGGAAAAGAACTGTCTTTCCTCCTCCTCCACACAGTTATGTGTGTAGAATAAGTCTGACCACACCTCATATTCCTTGGTTAAAAACTGCCAAGTTTCTTCAGACAGCTGCAATCACGCTGCCCCACCAGGGCCGGCTGTGCCTGCTCCTGCCCTTGCTGTATCCAGCATTTTGGGTATCGTACCAACTGTGTTGGTATTGTACCAATTGCACTGCTGATGGCACTGACACAACTCTGATGAAGCCAGTGGAAAGCATGTCAGGTCACTTTATACTAACGTGCTATCTCACAAGCTCAGGAGATTCTGTCCAACATAGTGATTTATTCTGAAATGAACTTCTCAGCCTGTTCACGCTCCATTAGCTTATGCTGCATGTCAAGAGACAAGTTAGAAGAGAGTGTAATAGAAGTCAATGGAGAAAATATACAAGAAGCAAGAGGATAAGCCTATAGAAAACAGACCCCAGGAATAAGAACATAGATGTTGAAAACAATGACAGGTATCCAAAAATAAATTTTGCTTATGAAATCTAAATGGTCAAATTTTAATCTAAGATATGTGCACATGCTTTTCTCTGAATTCTGTAACAGTCCATACATATATCTGAATGTGAAACATAAAAAATGGTAAAGTTCTTTTCTGTTACTGGATGTACTTGAGCTTCATCAGGGATAGCCAAACTTTCATTCTGGTACATTCCTGTATGACTTGGGACAGACCACATATAATATTCCTGAAAGACAAATACATGGCTGAACAAAGTGTAAAGTCTTTCAGGAGAGCTGTAAAGATTAATGAATTGATGTTTACCTAACACTGTGAAAACATAAAATGCCTTGCCACTTCATAGTGTTGAACATTAATACCAATTCCTGCCAATAAAGTTCCCCCATCCTACTCTCCTGTGCAGAATCCCTGCCCTGTAAAGGCTCATTTCTGGTTTTACTTTCACAGACTGAAACCTGTCAGTGCTGTGCAAATTTTGCTAACACTACTCTCAGAGCAAACTACAGTAGGTCCCAAGGCAGGTAACCCAGAATATTGTTTCCAACTGGAGAGAACAAATTGAAAGAGCAATATTTACATTCTGTCACCAGCTTACTCACAGACTGTCTTGTGCAAACATGATCTGACTACAACAAGGTCATGCAAATTTAAAACCAAGGACCCAATCAAGTAACAGCTTCCCTTCATTGCTCTGATCACACTTGCAGCAAAACCCAAGCAAAGGCTGCCAGACTATGGCTGAACCAACAATTTGCTGCCAGGAGCTGGTCTGGTGAGAGAAAAGGTAAAAGCAAGAAATTGTATTTGCTTCCTATAGTCATAAGCGTGTCTTTCATGCATTTAAATTTGAAAACACATAGAGAGTCATGTCACAGATGTGGAGATGACAGCCTTATTATAAAGTGCAGTACAGCATGACAAATTATTAACCTACTTCCTAAACTACTTCTTAAAGAAACTCCTCTCATGACAATGACTTATCCTCATCCTTCAACACACCCTCCCAGTATCCAACATGATAAGATACAATCACAGCATCTCCAGCTTTTCTTCAATGTCCCACTACAAATAAAAAAACCCATCAAATTACACTTATAAAAGCCCAGAACGCTGGTCTGGCAAACTGACTGGTTTCTGCCAGAGATCTTTTGGTATTGTGACTTTAACTCTCCTTAAATTTAGAGCTAGATCTTAAAAATACCTGTCATAGCAGGTCCTGCGAGTCCAAGTCCAAGTCTGGAGTCTGTTCTTGTGAGGCTTCACTGAGGCTATCAGTTCACAGTAAAAAACAAGCACTTTATGCACATGAATTAGATTGGCATGACAAGGTTTTGGCAGTGGGAGGGCTACACACAGGGCTTCTGAGAGAAGCTGCTGGAAGTTTCCCCTGTGCCCGACAGAGCCAGTGCCTGCTGGCTCCAAGATGGGTCTGCCACAGTTGGCCAAGGCTGAGCCAGTCAGTGGAGGTGATGGTGCCTCTGGGATAAGGTTATTAAGAGATTTGGGGTTAATTCTCATTATCCTACTCTGATTTGATTGGTTATAAATTCAGTTAATTTCCCCAAGCTGAGTCTGTTTTGGCTGTGACAGTAACTGGTGAGTGATCTCTCCCTGTCCGGATCTTGACCTGTGAGATTTTGGCAGTATTTTCTCTCTCCTGTCCAGCTAAGGAGGAAGAATGATGGTGCATTGGTGGACACCTGCTGTCCAGCAAGGGTCAGCAGGCTACAATACATCATAGAAACCTCCAGAAAAATACAAAAAAGGCCAAAAAACTTCTAGCCTCTCCCTAGTGACTGTGCATTTTATAAGTAGACCATAAACAAATATAAAGAACACATTTAAGATACTTATTTCAACATGGCTGAACTGATTTCCAGCTCTTCCTGCATTCCATGGGAAACAGAATTCTGGCCTCCAATCAAGATAAGAAGCCTGGTTTCTCCTGGAGAAAAGGAGGCCAAGGGGGGAATCTTACCACTCTCTACAATTATCTGAAAGGAGGTTGTAGCAAGGTCAGGATTGCCCTCTTCTCTCATGTAACAAGTGATAAAGCTAGAAGATTAGATATTAGGAAAAAATTCTCTACTGACAAGGTTATCAAGCATTGGGACAGGCAGCCCAGGGAGGTGGCTGAGTTGCCATCTCTGGAGGTATTGAAAAGACGTATGGATGGGACACTCAGAGACATGGTTTAACAGAGGACTTGGCAGTGTTGAGTTAATGGCTGGACTCAGCAGTCTTAAACGTCTTTTACAACCTAAAAATTTCTATGATTCTATAAGGGAGAGCACATTTTTCCATTATTTGAAATGAAAACACAAAATAGAAAGGATGTGTTTATTTCACTACCACATCAGATTAAGTGTGTAAAGAACTGATTCAGTATATGCAATCAAGTCATGGAAGAAGAACAGAAGAACGTACAGCAGGTTTACCCTGGGCAAAAAGAAGAAGAAAAATTTTCAAGCATTTGCAGATGGTCAAGAACTAGAGAGTTTTTGGCAATTCCCATTTGAAGCACTAAGGGCAGAGATGGCCAGTTAGCATCTTTTGGGCCATGTGGCACCTGAGTGATTCAAGTGGGGTTCCCACCCTGCAGGAATCCCCTGTACAGGAGTTTCTATATCACCTGAATCTCTGGCTGCTGGAGAAAGGGTGTCTGCACTGCCAGCAATCCAGCATGAAGAAGTGGGTACCACATGAGGCATCTCTAGCTGCTAATCACTTTTTCAACTCTTTCCTTTCTGAGGCTTTTTATACATGGTCAGGAAGTTGGTGCCTTTGGTGTGTCCCTGTCTAACATCTCCATAGCACCAGAGCTGCCTCATTAGCCCAGGAAATGCTTTGACCTCTCATCACACCAAGCTGCCATGGCTGGGCAACAGCATCTTCGTTCAGTTCTGATATCAGGGAAGAATATAACTACTTGTAAATAGAGCCTAGTTTGACCACTAGTGAGTCCCTCCCCGTGCAGACTGAGAGCTCCATACAAACCCACAGCAGCCTCTGCCAAAGAACATGCCAATGAAAACAGACACATGTGGATGGGGCTTGATTGCTTTTTTGGTATTAAAATAATGTAAGAAAGTTGATCTGTAGAAAAAAAAATAATAGGGGCTTTTATCCTTTTAGCAGGATGTATAATCAGTGATTATCAGGATGTCAGGAATGGAGATAAGTATATTGCCAGCTAGTTTAGATTCAACTGATTTTTTTTTCCATTAAGATCTCATCAATTTTATCATCTGGTTATTAAATGCACATTTTTGTCTTAAACCTATTTTGAAGGAATTATATGTTTACGCTGGTGTAGAATGCTCCCTTTATGAAACTAAATTGTTGGGTATTTGTATGCTGTCTGTAATTGGGTATTCTAAAGTAGCAATTCTGAAAGTAAAACAAATGCACTTCCTTCCCTGTTTCTCCTTTTCTTCTCTCTAGTTGTTTGCACCCTTTGCCTCCCTGAATACAAAATCACATGGACAGTGCCTCAGATTAAAACTGGGCCAAGGCAGGCTAATAACTATTTGTGGTTTTTAGAACTACCCCAGACAGATTTGTTACATCCCTTGACTACAAAGGACATCAACCACAGACAAACAACCAGCACAACAAAAAGTTGTCGTACAGACAACCTTTCTGAATTTTTAAAAAATATACTGGACACAAGTTTCAGAAATTATTTTAGAGCCTTTTGTTCCATTTTCAAAACTGAAAAGCTCTCAGGAGCCTACATCTAACCAGCTTTCGACAAGATGTATTGGCATAATGTTAGATCCATTTTTTAATGCCAGGCTTATTTCAAGGGCATTTCAAGTGTTTCACCTAGCCACACAGATATTGGAGGAGCCTGAGCTTGGTTTCAAGCATTCATCTCTTTTTTGAGCTGGCCTATACGCCCAGAATAAATGCTATAAATCATCAGATTGTTATTTTTTGCCTTACAATTCAGCAGTCAAAACTTTGTAAAACAATTTAGGATTTATAGGAAAATCTGGGCATATTTTTTTCTTTAGTTATGCTTTCATGTGTAAAATTTTACACTTCAAAAAACCCAAAAAACCCATCCACAATGTGGGAGCATTTTAGTTCATACACCGTAAAATAAAGACCCATATAATTCATATCAGTCTTCCAGTACTGCAGAGATTTCTTTTAAAATTACAAATGACGCACGTCAAAACTATTCCTTAAGGGTAAGTGGGTAATTTCTTTCATGAAAGTATTCAGTAATGCAACATTGAAGGGACAAAACATTCTGCAGGGCATGTGTTTGATTAACTGTAAACCACACACTTGGTGGATTTTTTTTTTTTGTATATTGCAATATATATGTATATAGAAATAGCTATATCCTGCTATATCTATAAATCCAAAATTTAAAAAAAAAAAAAACAAAACAAAAGCCAAACATATCAAGTTTTGTATCAAAATGCCACCATTCATCATGATCTAAAGCCACCCATGTGACTTAAGCACAGCTCAGAGATAAGAAAACTGGAGTGATGTCAAGTGACAAACAAGGGTAGTAACAGGTTGAGCATGTTCAGGTGGGATGTGATGGGATAAGGAAGGTTGACTAATTTCCCTGAACTGCAGAGAAAGATGAAACCTTCAAGCATGCTGAGATAGTAAGGGTGAGATATCCTGGGTGCTGAAGGCAATCAGTGCAGGATCTTTCTGCACAGAGCAGCTGGTTCTCCATAGCACTAGCTCCACAAAAGTATGTACTCAGCCAGTCTCTTCAGCTAACTAACTGGGATGGTTACTTGACTAGAATACAACAGAATATTTCATTTCAAAGGGATCTACAATGTTAGTCTAGCCCAACTCTTAGTCTGTATTAGTCAGGAAAGGAGAGAACTTTTTTACACATCTGCCTGTTAATCTGAAATTTTTTCCAGTCAAACACCAAAATCCATGTCTATGACAGTGCAGCTTTGTGTCTGTCACACACAAGCTAAAAAGTACATTACGTGTGCATTTGCAGGATTTTATATATGTCAATGTAAAACACTGAAAATATTTAATCATATTCCAAACCACTTCCTAAAAGGCTTTTTTTTTCCTCTAGTGGGAGGTAAAACCATTTGTTCCATATATTGAAAAATCAATTGAGTGCAGAATGGCAAAACATCTGACTATGACCCCCACCATGTCCCTCTCACTCCAGACAGCTGGAGACCGAGCAACATACGTCCACAATATTGCTAAACATTGCCTTTTTCCTTATATACTACCCCAGATATCCACTACAGGATCCATGGCCAGAGGGTTGCTGGTGGCCATTTGTTTGACACAAAGTGGGCATTCTTACTTTACCAATTGGAGCCTGCCTTTTGCAGCTCCCATCTGCCAACTTGCCCCATGTAAGCCAAGAGCATCACTTCAGAGAAATCCTCTGTACACTCACATCTCAGTAGGTGAGACTGCTCCCTTCAGCAACTGCAGGGTATGAGGAAAAAAGGCAGAAGCAGGAGAAAAGGGACACACCTGAAAAGGACATGCCCTGTCTTCTGTCCCTCCCAGCACCTACAGGAAGCTTGCAAAGACACCATCTTCACCACAAAGATTCCAAGTGCAGCTGCATGTATGGATACCCATCATGCCTGGCTTTGTTAGAAGCTACCCTTTGAAAACCTGTATCCCAACACCACCAGGTGTCCTTCAGAGTCTTGCTCACAACTCTTCTGTAGAAACCCCCCTCAGAACAGAGCACGTCCAGCAAATTCCCTAAACAGATACAGTGCTACCCCTCTGGATACCAAAGGCCCTTCAGCAAGTTCTCACTCAAAATATGGTATTGCACATTAGCATCACTACTACAGCTCTACCTGGCATCTCTGATTATTTACTGAGAGTAGGTTGTAAATTATCCTGTGCTCCCAAAACATACCATGAAAATACCATTTTCATCACCAAAAGCTTAACGTACAAAGTTCAAGAATTAAAAAAAGGGAAAGTTTATATAACAAAACAAAATTCAGCTGCCATTCATATTTCTGTTTGAGTCTTATAGCTTTTCATTAGGACAGCAGAATTCCACAATACTTCTCCAGAAATAAAGTTTGCTACGCACCAGGACAAGACAGGATGAACTGTGAGTGACACAGGCAAGAACAGGCTCACAGACTCAGTCAAGCTGATCAGGTACTGCCAAGTGACACAGCTGAAGAGCAGATGCTACCTTCCTTTAATTTAGCGAAGCCAGCAAGGTGGCTCCATGGACCCATGCAGACATGACACAAAGCATCTGCGGGTTTTACCTCTCACTGTGGCAGCATATTAATCCACATCTCTGAGTACCATCTGCAAAGGACACCCTCCTGTTCTGCAGGAACAGGTCTCCATAAACAATCACTCTTACCCAAAAATGAAAATATGCAATCACAGATGACCATCACAATCAAGGTGTGACAGCTTTCCAATCTCTCCCCACACACCCCCCCAAGTTCCCATTCTTGTGTGCTGTCTTGCCACACATTAGAGCATGTTGGCTTTAATCCCTGAGAAATGTGGACTGTTATCATCTAAAATGGCTTGGGTTGGGAAGGGACCTTAAAAATCATCATTTCAACCCCCCTACCATAGGCAGGGATACACTTCACCAGACCAGGCTGCTCAGAGCCTCATCCAACCTATATTTGAACGCCTCCAGGGACGGGGCATCCACAGCTTCTCTGCGAAAACTGTTCCAGTGCCTTGCCACCCTTACAGTAAAGAATTTTTTTCCTAATATCTAATTTAAACCTACTCTGTTTTAGTTTGAGCCATTCAAGTCCCTCTCCATCCTTCTTGTACAGTCCATTCGGAGATAGGCTTGAAGAAACCATAGTGAGCAAGGCCAATGGTGGAAGGTACCACACACAAAAATAACAGACAGGAACTAAAGAGTGAATTAGGAGGAGCAGCATCAGGATTTCTTTATTTTAAAAGAGAATTTTTTTTAAAAATGGGATAGTAAGGCACCTACTGCAATATGCAGATGCAATTCTCAAATAAACTGTCCCTAAAATGGGCATTGCCTTTTCTAGGAACAGAATAGCCCATGAATCCCAGAAAAGAGAAGAGAGATTGACAAAATGAAACATCTTTTTTTTTCAAGTTTCTTTCAACAGCACGGGCTCTAATGGAATGAACCCTGCTTTAGCAGTCATCTCAGATTGACAAATCTCTAGCATGTCACTGCACATGCAAAGTTTTTTCCTGGTCTGGTACTCTACACCCCGGCACGACTTTTCCAGCACCCTCACAATCTGCACCTAAAGTGCTGTGACTAGTTTAGCTCATATAATGTGAATCCCTGTTTCAGAAAATGCTTCATGGTCTGAGACTATTTGAATAAAATTCATGCAACTCCTCCCTGAATCTATCCAGACTGGTATCAAATCCTTTGACTGCTGAAGAGAAGTCATGAAAAGGCATTTGATCTGGATTGACATCTCTGGATTGACAGGCAAGGCCTAGCGGACTCAGCGCAACAGAGGACAGCTGTTTCAGGAGCTGCACCTAAACTGACAAAGTCTAGATGTTATGAATGAGAGCTCAGTAGAGCTAACAAAGCTTGTCACAGCAGAGATGGGAATCCAAATTACAATGATTCCATTAAGGAATGCCAAGGCTGGTGTAAAATGCTGAGCTATTTCTACCTTTGTGTCCCTATGACTGGCCTCACACTACTGTGGGTGTAATTACATAAGATACACAATCCTTTAGTGGAAAGTGGAATTATTTAAGGAAAACAGCTGGCAAATTTAGAGCTAAGTAGGAGCACAGAAACGTCAATGCCAAACCAAGAGCATGTCAAACATGACCCAGATACCTAATTAGAAGTTATGCTCAAATCTAACTTGCACAGGGCTCCAGAAGCAGGCTGACTACAGCAGAGAGGCTGCAAGAGGTACGCTTTTGATCTTTATTCCCCTGATTGCATTAGATACTGCTCTGATCTCTCCCCCCTCTTCTTAACTGTAATGTCACAACCCTTACAAATTTGCCAGGAATGAGGAGGGTAGAGCACAGAATAATGATGCTAAGAGCCTCAGGAAGGCATCAAGGCTTCCCCCAGCACAGAGAGGAGGGAGCTCAAGGCTTCAGGTCTATTCCCAGCCAACCTGCTTTGAGCCAGCACCCAGCCTTGGGGATTTCTGAGCTGTGAGGGCGATTCTCTCCCTCTATGATGCCTGGCTACAGTAACACCTCTGCCTCAGGCACCTCAGCCTAATGGGCTGAGCAGGGAGCAAATGAGCAGGAAGTCATTGACAGAGATTGTGCCCAAACACACTAAGGTACTACAGGAATACCCCACAACTGGCACAAACAGATCCAAAAGATCCCCAGAACACCTGGATGGTAACTTCATGATACAGGTACTAAGGGTGACGACTAGGAAAGATGCCTTTCTTGATCTGTTGCTTGTCAACAGCAATAATATCCTTTCATAACAAGGTAACCCACCTAGTTGATTAAAGGAAGCCAGTTGATGTAATTTTTATGGATTTCAGTAAAGCTTTTGATGGTGCCTCTCATAGGATCCTTCTGGACAAAAGGTCCACACCCTGCAGGATAAACACATCAAGTGGTGGGTGAGCAACAGGATCACGGGTCAGCCGTGAAGGGTGATTGATAGTGGATGGGGAGATACCAGACTGGTGACTGGTCACTAGTGGGGTTCCCCAGGGCTCCATTTTATGGCCAATTCTTGTCATCTTCAAAAATTACTTGGATGCAGGACTTGAAGGCATACTGAGTAAGTTTGCTGATGATATTACACTGGAAGGAGCCTGTTGACTCCCTTGAAGACAGAGAGGTCCTGCAGAGAGATCAGGACAAATCACAGGGCTGGGCAGTCACCAAATGGATGAAGTTTCAACAAAGACAAGTGCTGGATTCTGCATCTAGGATGGAGCAACCCTGGATGTAAGGACAGACTGGGGAACAAGAGGCTGGAGTGTCAAAGACTTAATGCTCTTTGGAGCTCTAAATTCAACTCTTCCTACTTAAAAAACCAAACAAGCACAAAACCAAATTCTAATGTACTGCACATGTAGCAATGGCATAAACAATGAGATGCTGCAGTGCAAAATTATAAATCATATTTTAAAAGATTTTGTCTTCAGATTCTGGGAGTTTTATACTTGATAAAAGAAATAAGCTTTGATGAATATGCCACAGTCCAATTCATTAGCCTCAGTAATGATAGCCTTGTAATCAAAATTTTATCAGAACATAGTAACTTTTCTTTTCTATGGCTACTACTGCTTCCTTAGAAAGCACACTTGTCACCGTCTCTCTCATAGGAGAAAAAACATAGACAGCATTCAACAAAACACTGGACATTTGGCAGATCTCATTCATTAAAAAGTGTGGTTTCCCATCAGCCTAACCTATTCAGGAAATAGGAATGAAACTTACTGAATAGTTAGGGCAAAAGTAAAATATCATGAAAGGAAAACTCATCAGAAATTATTCACTTAGTGATTTTGACAACCATTTTGGTATCAGCCAGCAAGCAATTGAGTTTACAAACAAACAAACTAACAATAAGACCATTGAGAGAGACGATCCTATCCACAATAAAATAGTTGCAAAAATAACAGAATTTCTATGCAATACCACACAACACCCTACAATAATTGGATGTAAAACCTCCCACTACTAGAAACACCAGTTACTGTTCTCATCAGTCTATGTTATTTTTTTGCCTATGAGTATATTTAGCATGTTACATTACCAACTTCTCAATTCCTAGGTAAGAGTTAGTCTGCAGTCCTGGTCATATTGTAGTTATCTACATGGAGAAATTTCTTACAGTGCAAGTGGACTTGCAAGAGCTGAATCCTGAGACTCTCTTGTGGGAAAGCACCCAGCAACCATAAAGGAATTAACCGAACGAAGACCTAATTGCATAGTTTTATTGCTCTGCAGGACCAAAATACAATTTTCTTCTCTGCATGTGGTAGTGAATCATACATCAAAAATATCCAAGCTCATCAGTTCACACCATATTCAAAACAAATCCATGGGAAGCCAGCATGCAGTTTTGAGAGATTTATCCACACAGGGGAAAAAAAGCCAAAGAAAACATGCAAATGTATATATTTATAGCAATGCATATGCATGGAAAGCCTGAAAGCTTTTTGTTTTCCTCTTAGCTCCTATAGAAGGTTCTAAAGCCAAATCTATGGCGCTTTCAGGTGCAAATACATAAAAGACCAAAGAGCTGTGTATTTCTGCTGGAACAGGTAGAATAAAACAAGGTATTCATCAACCATTCAGGGTATTCACACGAGCAGGCCCTAGTTTGTCCAATCTAGAACCATGCCAACCTCCTTTGCCTACAGCCTCTTGTGGAGATGTATTCTCACTGCCCAGCTTTCAGCAGCAGTGATTTCTGGCTATTTATGGTAGTAAAAATAAACTGGTGATCCATGTAATTCGTTGTACTATTTAAAGCAAAAAAGCAAAGCCAACCCTTCCTTTTCACCTCACCCCCAAGAATTACATTAATAGTAACTTCAATGTTGTAACTGAGATATAGCAAACATACAATACTCACCTATCAAACCTAACATGTAGAAGTTATTTATGAGCCTGGATTTACAGTTATTGAAGCTAACTTCTGCATTTCTTTAAAACAACACACTGACTAAAGTCAGGAAATTTAAATCCTAGAAGAATCTCTTGGGGTTTTTGCAAAATAAATTTAATTAAAATGCAAGTTAGAATCTGCCCAATAAATAATACCCTAAAAATTACATTGACTTAAAAAAGCCAAAGAATTCTAGATAACAATGAAGAGAATCTGTGCACCGAATAAAGAGACAGATGTAATTACCCAATAATATGAGTTGGTTCTTTTTCTAATGGTTGGAATGGCATTGAATTAAAGCAACAGATTCAAAGTAATGGCTTTCAATCTACTCAAATATTTGTGCCTTCTCATTGCTATTGATTATCATTGTGCTGTCATATATTGCTGCATTTACACTACCTCAAAGTAAAACTGGCCTGTCAAAGGGTCAGAGCCCCACATCCTCCTCAGGGGTGATGTGGCTTCTCAGGCACAGCAGGAGCAAAGCTGCTCTGCTGTGAATCTGATGCTTTGCAGCCCACAGGAGTTCTGGTGGAAGGGCAGAAACAAAGCAAGAGGTGTGAAAAACAAAACCATGTTGGTAGATCCTTCACCACACAACTCCCAGATTGCTATGAAGACAGGAGAAGCAAAGTACTGCAGCTTGAGTGCAGCCTGCTCAGCACTCCCATCCAAAAAACAAAAGCCACACAGTTCTTATAATTAATCTCTGCTCTTTTGCTGTGTCATTCAGATCTAGAAACAACCTTCTGTAATAAAGCTGTGCTTTTGAAGATGAGATGAATGCAGAAAAACATTAATCATTCATCCCTATGTATTTCTACAGGCATTGAAATATTGTTGACTTTTCTTTTTAATGCTTTATTCATTAGCCACAATATTCCATCAGCTAAATGCTGTGTTTCAGAATAAAACTACAGTCAGCAACAAGATCCTTCTTAATATCTAATTTTTTTTGTTATTGTAGCTGAATTACCAATTCATCTAAACACTGGAATTCAACAGGTAGTTTGTCATGCAATCTGTCTCTACTCCAGCTTTTAGTCTCAACTGAAAGACTGAAAAGTCCTTCAGCAAAAGGCAAATTTTGGTAGAGAAAAAATACTAGGCAATTTTTTAATAGATTTGCTTTGTTCCAGGCTCATAGCTCTCATTTGTTGCTTTCCAGTCCAGCGATTTTTATAATCATGTTCATAAATAAGAAAAATTGTAATTTTGTGGTCTAATTTTTGCCTACATGACTGGAAGGTTGTCTTGGGTTTACTTTTCTTTTTGACATAATCTCTGATATCCAGAAAAAGCAGAAAGATAAAGCTGGATCATTTGGTGACTTGGGTAATTTTTCATTGTCATTTCCTTGGCCACAGGAATATCCATGCAGCATAATTATTCAAGTCTCAGATTTATCACAGCTTCACTTGACAGGTGCAGAGGTTCAAATACAGCAAGGACAAGCAGGACCAGGAAGGACATTCACAATTCTAATATATGGAAGTTAAATTTCTCATAATATTCTGGGCTTTAGCACTTAAGAAATCTTTTTATTGACTGAAATAATACTAAAGCCTCAGGATGGGTTTTCTAAGTGTTTCAGTGGCCTAAGCCAAATTTTAATGCACGTCCTGCTGTGATGTGCACTTCCTCCAATATGTTTCATCTCAGGTGCAACTACTTTCAAGTGCTGTCATATGAAACAACATAGTTATGAAGAGTGTCCAATTTTGGTAATTTTAAGTGATGGTTAATTTTATTTATTCATTTCTGATTTATTCCACAGTGCATGCACACTTTTTATGGGCTATATAAGCTTCATGTGATGTACAAGCATGCTTTTTTGGAGATGAGCAGTCCTGAAGAGGATGAAGAATTATGAATGACACACACGAAACAGCCAGCTATGAAAACCATCCTTCTCCTCCAAGCCCAGAGTAGCTGTCAAGTCACACATACCCCAATATTTGGGCTGGGTTTATGCCGCACAGCACAGAAGGACCGCTGCTATGGAACGAGCAGGACACAAAATGCACCACATGCACTCCCCCTGAGCTGGAACAGCACAACACACACAGAGGACTTGTGAGGAAGGTGAGCAGCTGCATGATGTGAACTGAACAGCAGCTTGGCTGCAGCAGAGGGCACTGATACACAAACACCAGCAGTCCTCACTCTGCACAGCACCTACAAATGCAGAAACCTGTCCTTGGTTATTTCTAGCATACAACACTTAACCACTCTTGGGCTTATTCTTAACAAAACTTGCACACTATTTACATGCATTTAGGTGTACACATGTGCAGATGCACAGAGAGATATATTGCATATCCATTGTTTCAAATGTTAATTCTGATTGCTTTCTCTTATTTCTTTGATGACCACATCCTATTTGATTAATGTGCTATCCCCCTTGTCCTCGGAAATCAAATCCTTTAAGCTTTTGCTACACAAGGTATTGTTTTGCATCTTTACAACAGGCACAAAATTGCTACACTTCAGGAAGCTGATTTTCATCTTCTCTTCCTTCATCCTTCTCACCATTTGAAAGGTAGGAAGCTGGATGCAGTTAAGGAGAAAAAGGAAGGGAGGAGGGAGCTGAGGATGAACACAGCATAAGAGTCTGATTCCTTAACTGGGTTAATTTGTCTCCTGGCATGCTAGTAGAGAGCTTAAGAGAAAGCTACAGGAAAAAAAGTAATTGCAAGACATGAACTACTCATGTAATTGCTGACATGTCTAATGCTGTGTGATTGAGGGCAGCTTTGAAATACTAGACTTCTTATTGAGGGATGGAGGGATTACATTTCCACTGGGTGCAATTTGAAGAGATGCATAAAAGAAGGAAATGTAAGTTGTTATGAAGAAGCCTAGTCTTCACTTGAATTAGTTTAAATGCATCTTGCTCAGAACAATTGATTTTTTTATGAGAAATAAATGGATTTGTATGCCCAACCAACTTATATTTGGCAAGCCAGTTTCCACCAAGCAATTGCTAAACTGTTGAATTTACTGTGCAGCATCTGCTCTTTAGAAATGTGGAAAACCATCAATAACTATAAAGTATGTACATATAAACATATGTCAATTTTTAACCCATGAGCATGTTCTTTATATCCTTCACAAATCTATAAACACCCAGTATTAGTTTGGATATTGATTTAAATTTTGGAAATTTTTTTTGTTTGTCTGTTAGTGGCCTTTTTTTGCTTGTTTTAACTAAATAGACTAATTCTTGCGGAGCAGAAGATTGAACTTGGTTTAGATTTGGGACTATCTACATCTATTAACTGTCTGAAACAGAGTCAGTACCACTTTTCAAGTGTCCTATTTTTCAAAGCAGAACTACAGAGGAAAGACAGAAAATATCTAGAACAAAATTACCCAAATGCTGAGGGAAATCTGTATCAGACTCAGTCCTGTAGTGAAAGCCCTGTGTTAAGGTGATGCAAGCAGCTGGACAGACAGCCTAGGGAAGCCAAATCTATTGGTAGGCAACTCATGGAGGCTCTGGTCCCAATGACCATAGTTTCCATAAGGCACCAAGGCAAGTTCTATCCCTGAAAAGAAGGATTAAGAAAGCAAATGTTCTGGGCAAGCACTCAGGCTTGCAGTCTGCTCTCCAGGCCCTGCTAGGTGATGGTTGACTCTTACCACCATTGCCAGTCCTAAGCCTGTTCCCCATGCCACAACAACCTTTTTTTTTTTTTTTTTGCACAGTTCACCTGAACAGGGGCCTTTCAAACTCTGGACACGAAGAACTTATTTCTCCCTTGGGCCTGTGACTGCTATATCTGGATGAGAGATGTGCTTGACCTCCTCTGAAGGGAAAAGGCAACAAACACCCTCAGACTGGCCCCAAGGGAGCCAATTTCTCAATGGGTGTATAAAGTTCTCTGGCATAACTTGACTGTTTTGAACTACATCATCAGGGAACATTTTCAATAATAAAGTCTCTCTTTCACAACACCGTGGGATTTCCACACTCCAGCCAAATGCATTTTCTTTGAGTAAGTGACATTCTGATGTGTTCTGGGACAACTCCATGGGCACTTGCCAAGACACATGCTGGCTTCTTCAGACAGAGACACACAGCAGTTTAAACTTGGTTTAGCTCATGAGTCTCTAGTAGCGACAGGCCATCTGGCACATTTCAGTGAAACTGGCACTTTCTGCTGAGAGAGGTTCAGGGCTTATGTAAGACAGACATGGCAGGACAGGAGTGAAGTGCACTGGCAGGGCTGTGTGCACTAAGCTTGCATGGCAGCACTCAATCCATGCCAGGAGAGCCAGGACATCTCATCAATCCTCCCACAGCGACGGAGGCAGCGCTGGGAGCAGAGCAGGACGACAAGTGAGTGCCGGTGAGGCTCAGGAGCAGTGCAGGAGCAAGGGACCGGCCATGGGACTGCTGCTGGGACGAGGTATCATTCCAAATGGAGCTGTGGGGACAGCCATGCTTCAAGTGAAGGGGTATGGATCAGAATGAAGCTGTATCAAAACCTCCTGGGAGGAGGGCAGACTAGTGCAAAGGTTTTAGACTGCATGTCTCCCTTGGATTATGGTAGCAAGGATGCTGATACACAGGATTGGGAATGTGCAGCAAACTGGGAAGCATGAAGGAGGCTTTTTGTACTGGAAAGCTCTGCTGTTGCAGCACTGACTTCCTTCTGACTTGTTTTGGCAATGTTGTACAAGACCAAGTCTGAAGCAGTGGGAGAAAAAAGTATATGTGTTTCGTTGTCCTGCCAAAAATGAGGTAACTTTTAAGATGCAATTATATGAAAATCGAAAAGAAGATCAGAAAGCCAGTTTTGTTGCTGGTTAGAATAATGAGATGTTCCTACAACAGTCTGATAACTGCGAAAACAGAATTAACAATTCATCTACAGAAACAAAAGCTTTACTGAGAAAGTCTTTTCTCACTAGAAGAGAAATGTGCAACTCCATTTATTGCAGCAGCTGCCATTATGTGCACTGGCTGACAACCCATTCTGGGCACGGATCACAGCACTACTCAAAATTTGCCCTCAGGCATTTTTTTCTATATTCCATACTCTGAACTGAACATTGGACAATGTCTGACACATGCACACAGGAGCCACACAGACTGGTCCCATCCTACTTTCATTCTCTGTGGCTTGCCTATAAAAGTGAAGACCTAACCAAGAAGATAATGGTGTGAAATGTACTCCTTTGACCTACTGCAAGCCAAAGACTGGGAAGGGGAGAGGAAAATCTACTTCCAGAGCAGACTGAAATGTGTCTTTGGCACAGCATACCTCCACAAACTCATCATACATTCAAAAAAAGCTTTTTCATCCTTTTTTCCAGATTTCTGTTGTCAAGAGAGGACCATTATTGATAACTCCCTGAGGCTTTTTCTCCTTCTGTTACCCAGTTCCTCATTCACACCTAAGGCATCAGGACAGATGAAAGCAAAACAGAGGAGTAGTTCTCTCCCTGGTATTCAAACCTTAAATCAAACACCCACTTTGCTGTACTATAAACAGAGCTGCCTGTTTGGAGCACCGAGGCACTCCTGTAATATTTCTTTTCCTTTAAGATTTTATATTTCTCCTGTGAGAAGCAATTACAATAGAACTGTCAAGCAAAAATAAATCCCTGTTAATCACAGTCACTGTGAGCCTGCCAAGTAAATCACGTCTCAGCGTTGCTGTTCCATTTTTCAGGTAGAAATAAAGTGTGTGAGAATGCCATGGTCTACAATCGAGCTCTTCCCAAGGGGAAGAACAAAGTTTTTGAAAATACAAGTTCTTCTCCTGTGTTCATTACATTGTGTGGAATTAGACAAGCACTAAAACTGAGTATCCACTGACAATAAGAGTAATTCAGGTTGGAAGGATTCTCTGAAGGTTGTCTCGTCCGACCCTCACACAAAGCAAGGCCAAATGAGCAGTTAGGTCAGACTGCTCAGTTCAGCTGGGCCCAGGGGTTTCTGAACAGCTGCAAAATACTGGTTCCACAGCTCCTCTGGGACACTGGGCCCATGCTCACCTGCTCTGACCATAAACAACTTCCTTCCTATATGTAAATCTAGTTGGGATTTCTTTCCCTGCAACTTGTGCAGATTGTCTTTGGTACTTTCAACATGCACTCCTGAGAAAGGATCTGACCCTGTCTTTGTAGCCTCTCATTCCCTTCTGCTTTTCCTTCCCCAGACTGAACAAACCCAGTGCCCTCAGCTTCCATTCAAATGTAGGTGCTCCTGCCTCTTCACCTATCTATTACAGTCAATCACTGATAGCATACATACTTTGCTTTTGGTTTTTGTCTACAAATAGGCAGGTCTATGCATCTGAAAGGAAAAATAACAAATGGAGAAAACTTTGGGCTCTCCACTGGCCTGTTATTTTCCCATACTTTCAAATTCAGAGGCTTCATAAACTGTCCATGGGAGCTGCCTTCAAATCATCTGAAGGGAATGGTACCAAGCTTGTTCCCCTTGAAATATAAGAATTTCTATGGGCTTTGGAGAGAGGTTTTCTTTTGTTATTTTATCTTGATCTTTTCACAATTCTCTGTGTTGTGAAAACCAGCCATTTCAAGACGATGCAATTGCGGTTGCTGTTCCAGAACTGGGAGCAGTTTCCATCATGCCAGAGAACTGCTGACTATGGTTTAAAAATCCTGTGAGGTCTTTGAGTAACAAGCAGTGGCTTGGTGATTAGATTGATTACCTTTTTAAAGCTATGAATTTTAACCAGAATATCAGAAACCTCTTTTAGCTGAGTCAATCTTAAGACATCCAGTCTGCGTATTGCAGACTTGAGCTTATGGGAGTGAGTTCTCAAATCAGATAAATGGTTATTTTCTCCAGGAACCTTCAGGAGCACTACTACTGAGTCAGTGAAAACAGGTACCAGAAACCCAAGTACAAATCCTCCATACAGTTTACATCACCCTGAATAAACTCATCATCTATCAATGGCAGAGGTCTTCGTTGCATTGGAAGATAGTCTGTCTGGAAATACGTGGAGGGATGGTTTTGTACTCTGACTCCCCGTTTTGCACCCTTCACACTTTTGTACACAGAGCTTTAACAAAGCAGCACACATGCATAAAAGGCATTTCACATTCCTCTACCTGCGATCAAAGCCCAGTAAGAGTATTTGGCTATGAGCAAGGAAACAACTTCAATTTTCTTTCCTGACCTCTTAGCTAAGATTGTCCTACCCCTGTCACAGGGAATAATTCTGACTGGTGATACTTTGATACATAACATTTTTTAATAACTCACCCCCAAAGAAATAGAAATGCTTATTTACTAAAACAGAATTAAGGAATCTTTGTTCAGGTGTAAGGAATCTTACTTCAGCCTGTAACAGAACAACATATAGAAAAATCAAGCAGACGGGGGCTTTTTTTTCCTCACATCTCTTCTTTTTTGTGGCTTCAGTACGTTTGTTTAGAGCCAGCAAGTACCAGCTCACATTCTCTTCTCCGCCAATTGCGGCTCTTACCAGTGACCACGCTGGGGATTTTGGACAGAAAGCTCTTGACAGTGCGGATGGGAACTCCACCTGTTTTGTCATCTTGCATTCTTGTAACAATATCTTCAATCTGCCAAAAGAAAGTAAATACTTTGTGGTTTATGCAAAATGGTGACTTTAACACCTATATACCATGAATACTTTGGAGCCCTGCTGGTAGAATGGGTGTCAAATATACCATGTGTATTACTGCACAAACACATGAGGTAGAGACACTGCTACTTGCCCAAATTTAAACCCTGAGATTAGAAACCATGAGATAACATAGAATAGCTTCAAAGACAATGGTTGGATACTGACAATCCAACTGCAACTGTGATTTTTTGCTGACCAGGAGTGATAGAAAGGTGGTGTTTGCTCCACGGAAGAACTGGACTGCACTTCAACTGGTTTAAGGAGGTTCTCATCCAGTCCACTTTCCCCTCTGCTCCCACATTAATTTGAATCTTCAATACTGTATCCTTGGGAGAGCTTTCTTTTTCCAAAGGGTCCCAGACAGTCACCAACCTTCTATGTCTTCAGAAGGGTCTAAGATGGAACAGCTGCAGGAGAACTTCCCCTGCCTTGTTGTTTTTTTTTTGGCTAAAATGCTACATGTCCCATGGTCAGCACACAAAATAAATAACCAAAATTAAAACTATTATAGGTAAAAACTCAGTGGATTTTTAAAGCCAAGCTACCTTTCAGTTCACAGGCACACACATAATTTATCACATACAGAAAGATACACAATCATCTTCAAAAGCCATGGCAATCAGAGGATCCAATTACTGGGGGAAGGAGCTTAATCCTCCTCCTGCTTACCCTGAAATGGGAAGGGATTTTTGTTCCTTTTAAGGCTACTTGCCATGCATTCACCTGAATGCAATGCTAGGGAGAACAAAAACCTGAACATAAGCACAGTGCAGAAATTCAGTATCTCCAAAAACTCCTTTCAAGTTAATAAGGTCTCAGAAGCCCAACAAAAATAACCCCAAAGCTGTTGTCTCCGTTAGCTCAAGCAGTCAACAGCACAGCCCCACCCTCTGTTGTTGACAGCTGGCTGAGAACAGCCAGACAGGGAGCACAGCCCTGATTTTACCAAAAGATTTCCTCCTTACAGATGCTACAAAACAGAACCACAGCAGAGGGGTTACATGGTGGGAGCATGGTCCCTTCTCTCTCCTAAAGACAGCCCAGAGCTCAACATGCTCTCTTCATCTCTGGGAAGCCACTTCATTTACATATGCAAGTGAGGTTTTTTTCACAGATTTAACACCTACATTTCAAAACAAGTTTAATTTCAAGCCTTCCCGAGGTGGTAAGACAATTTCCCTGCCAACTTCAGGCACTGAATTTGATCACTGTGTTTTTAACCTCAGGTTACCACTTAACTGAACTGTTCACACCTTGTTTATATATTACTTTTAATTTAACACGTCCTGAACAAATTCTCAGCGGGAATGAAATCACAAAGATGAAAATATCCTGACATTTTCAATATATTACATGAGCTTTGGGTACCTACACAGTTAATTAGTGATAGAATAATGATACTTTCCCCACAAATGAATCACCATGAAAATTAATAGCACTTCTCCCTTTTGCCAGAGCCGTATGCAAAGCTGTTTGCTGATCAAAGCATTTGGCTTTTTTTTCAGTCTAAGGATACCTGGAGAGGTTAACTGCTCTGCTAAAGAGTGGACAAAAAGCATTTCATTTTGTTGAGAGGAGCCTGACAGCATCACTTGTTATTAACCCAGACCTACAAGGCTGCAGCACTCCAAGATCAGACCTAGGGGTGACAGGGCAGCTCAGTAACCCGCAAAGCATGGACACAACATCTCAGAATGGGTCAGGCCAAGAGGGACCGCAGTGCGGCATCTGGCCCAACCTCCCTGCTCATGCAGCGCCATCCTACAGCACATGGCACAGGATTACATCCAGAATCTTGAATATCTCCAGTGGGGGAGACTCCACAACCTCTCTGGGCAACCTGTCCCAGTACTCAGTCACCCACACACTAAAAGCACTTTTCTTCATGTTCAGGTGGAACTTTCTGTGCATCAGTTTCTTCCTTTTGCCTCTTATCCTATTGCTTGGCACCACTGAAAAGAACCTGACTCCATTCTGAGTCTTAGAGTTCATCCAGGAAGGTCAGCCAGACTGAACTGCTTCTGCAAGACAATCAAAATCCCTCTGTGTTGCCAACCACATACTTCATCTGTATGCACTTGTAGCTGACATCAGAGAAAGATTTTTCCATGTATATTAGGAGGAAACTGCTCTGAAATGTGCTATGAGTACCCCACATCTCCAGGAACACTTCAGGGCTTCAAGAATCATAAGAATAACATTCGGTAAAACTGTTTTTTCTCTTTTTCTATCTGAATTAAAAGTTCAGAATGAAAAATGAGCTAAAATAATTACCTCCATGCAGGAAATAAACTTTTTACTCTTTGGCTCACTGTAAGCTAAAGGAACCCCAGCATGATTTATGTCATTAACACTACAAGAAACGTTCAATTTCAAACAAAATAAAACTTGAATTATCTGAAAAGAAAGATATATTGTTTTTACCTTAACTATTTCTCATTTCAATCAAACAAGCAGGCATTGGTGTCTCAAATGGGGCTATTAATTTCAGTTTCAGTTACAATTACAAATACTTACTGCATTTTTAAATAAAAAAATAAACAAAGCCTAGAGATAACTCCTTCCCAAACAGTGCCCTAGAGATAACTCCTTCCCAAAAGGCTCCTTCTTACTCTTGTCCTCTAGCCTGACTACACTAGTGGCACTTATTGCTCTCCTTATTTTAAATTGTTGGATGTTTCTTTTCTCCTTCCCTTTCTACTCAAATGCCACCCCTCTGTTCTCTCCTATCCTCTCATCTGATCCAGACATGAATACACACATCGTCCTCCTACAGCCTGCCCAGGATTTTCAGTCTGCAACCCAAGAGCCCACAGGATTACAAGCCCCTGGTTGTACATACTCTTCCCATTCCAAACCCACTTGTGCTCCACAGCAAATTTCTGCCCTGCTCAAAGAGGACAGCATGGCATACTCAAAGAAACATTTGATGATAATTTTTTCCTTTCTTAAAGGATAATGTATACTTATAATCAAGTATTAATTAAAATATTAAAAACCTGTATCTAGCAATGTTTCCAGGTTTTGTTCAGTTCTCTATAAAGAGAAGATCTGACCCTTTACACCAACCTTTGTTTTGCACCCACCTAATGCTTGCAGATGTAATATCTGCAAGCCAGATCCACCCAGATCCAAATTCCTGCTGAGCTACGGAAATATTTCACAAAATAAGTGCTACAGTGACAAAGCAGAAAAAAAGTGATCATTAGAGCTTCAAGCATGGGGGAAAGCAGAGGGCACATGAAGTCTGAAGGTCACTTTCATCAAAGCTTTTGAGAGTTACCTAGACACTGGAGTGCTAATGGCTCTCCCTTCAGCTTCTGCATGTCATTAAATGCCCCTTAGGCTTCCTCGGCTGAAGACAGGGAATGAGAGTCCTTGGACAGCTCATTTCATCAGGCTAGGAGGCAGAAAAAAGTATAATAAAGCATTCCTCATTCATCTCTCCTAAATGAGCAAGCTTCAGTGAACTAATTTCTGCGCAACAATAGTCATGGTAAGAATGAGCAATGCTTTTTGGTTTTTTCCCTATGCTGGGGGTCACTGCTATTTCAATCTAGTCTGATTTTGTAAAGGGAATTGTTATTCTTCCATCCAAGTGGATTCTGGGTCAGTATCTCCACAAGAAAGGCAGAGAAATTCACGTATCTGCTGTCACTGTTAGCTACCCACTGTAATGTATGCCTAACAAACTAGATCTGCTTTTCCTCCTGACTGGTTGCTGACAAGTCTACACCCTACTTTTATGCAGAGTGTTTTTATTTCTCATTATCCCACTCTCAATGTATTGAAAAGGGCTTCTGGCTTCAGGACCACATTAGTGGATACATAAACTACTGCAGGTAGTTTATAAGAGGTTACCAGCGTATCCTGTTACACAGAATGCGATGAGAATTTAATGCATATATTGCTGGTACTCATTAGACCTTCTTTTCCACCATCAGCACTTTTGCTGGCCTAAGGGGGCTGAGGGCACAAAGTAGAAGACCTTGAATTTCTGTCAGAGCCAAGATGTCTATCATTGGAAGATAAAAAGTCCTTTTTCTGAGGCAGGACAGAAAAAAAGACTACATTTGTTCATGCATTAGAATAACTAAGTCATAATACAACAACAACTGTAACAACTACAGCCTGGCAACCTTGGGTCAGTGTCACCCAACATCTCATTACCATTTTAAGAGGGAAAACAACTCTCAACTTTGCAGTAGCTTTTCTTTCTCCCAGCACCAAGGTAAAGCAGGCATCCCTTCTGCTGGAAGTTAGCACACACAGCCTTGCTGAGCCCTGGTCAAGGTTGGCCTTGAAGGTGACACACTGAGGGAAGGTCAAGTTACACACGGAGAAGAAAAGCTGCCAGTTCCCACCTCCTGCAACCCTACACCCAGACACCACCAGTTCCACTAATGGAACTCCCTGGCTCAACTCAGTTGTGGCTGTGACACATAATGATGTCAGAGACCCTCATGGTCCCATTTTTCATTTTATTTTGTGAGTTAGTGAGGAAAACAGTGCCCTTTTCATATTCTAGCATCTGAGTTAGATGTACATATTCCCTCAGACTCTGCAGGAAAGCTCCTGCTGCCTATTTCTGAATATTTCAGTATGTACCAGGTGCCTGTCTGATTACTCACAGCAGCTACCCTACCCCTGGGGCCTCCTGTCACCAGCTAACCTGTGGCTGGAAAGTCTCCAGGCATCATCACTCATCAGTGCCAACATTAAATGCATAGGGTCAGAGAGAGCACTGTGCAGTTGCAAAGATCCTCTCTGGCCTGGCCAGTGACAGCTCTCATGCGTACTGGGGGAGCTGGATGCCACACAGCCAAAGGATCAGTCTGCTAGCAGCTAGCATTGTGGCAATGATTACAAGCACATTTGATCTTTTCACTGAAATACAAGTTTAAAAGAGCCTGTTTCTCACAGTGCCAGCTCTTACTCCCAAAAGTGCCTCTGACACTACTGATGTGCCTGTGCATTCTGCACCTGCTGACTCCT
Organism: Zonotrichia albicollis; assembly: GCF_047830755.1. NCBI lineage: Eukaryota > Metazoa > Chordata > Aves > Passeriformes > Passerellidae > Zonotrichia > Zonotrichia albicollis. The sequence continues at coordinate 28,559,052 of NC_133824.1, read as the reverse complement.
GCCACACAGCCCACGCATGCACAGACAAGGAAAGTTAATTTGACAAGATGCCTGAAGCCAACTTGCTTCACTGGTCCAGACAATTTCACTCTGCTCAAAAAAAGAGAAGAAAAACCTGAAAAATAAGGGCTATACAGCTCCCGTTGGCACCCTCAAGGGAGAAAGAACAACCTTGCCTCTGAGACAACGCTGGAAAGCGGCAGAGCAGCACTGATGGAGAAGTGTGGTGTGGCCTTCAGCAATCAGCATCATCTGCTTCTGTCCAAGTCTCCTCTCCTGCATAACAGAGATAATACTGAACTACACAGGGGTGCTGAGACTTAATTCAAAGCTGTCCAAGGGCTTGGGATGCCTCGAATAGCAGATGCCACACAACTACGAAAGGCATGCTCCCCATCTCTGACAACCTTCCACAGTCCCAGGAAAACCAAATTACAGCAGAGCACAGATGTGTCAGCTGACAAGGACATTTGGCTGCTTCCCACCTGAGCAATGTCCAGTGACAGCTGAAGTCAGGCCACTTGTGGAACTTGTGCTGTTCCTGATGGAGTTCTCCCTGCTTTTTAAATTTCAGATAAAGGCAGAGTATACTACATATCTCCCTTAATTTTGAGTGTGTTTCAGGAAATGTTAACTCTGATCTTCAGATGTTTATTGGATGGTGAAACAGAGCTAATAATGTCACCTTGAAAACAGTAACATGCCTTAGCATTTATATATCTCTACTGGCGATGGGAAGATACCAGTGAAGAACAACCACCAAGGCATTTGTCATGATTAATTGTATGCTGCTGCTAATCCAGCTAGAGCTTCACAAAAGTGAGCATCTACTCACAAGTCATCACATGGAGGGACAGGTTTCACCATGCCAATTGGATTATACAAAACAATCCCTAGGGAAAAACTGTGACACTTACTCAGCTGCAGAGGTGCAGCATCAGAGTCTGGAAAGCACCAGGCAGCAGTTTTTTGATCAGACTGTGCCTCCCCTAACACAGCCTAGAGTGTCAGCTCTGCACAGCTCCCCCAGCTCAGGCCTAGGCTGTGTTACAAGAAAACATAGTCATGGAAAATGAGAGCTGGAGCTATTCCCCTCAGGCACTATATGCACAGTTGGAAAACAGGGTTTAATATTCAGCAGGAAAAAAAAGCATAGCAAATTAATTCAGCAAACAGAGATTCTCCAAATGAGCTGAACTAATGCAATTTTCTCCCTCCCCAAAAATCAAGCTTTTAGCCCATCAGTGTCAACAGTGAGAAGCAAAAGACATCAATGTGTCAGTGTTATGCAAACTCAATTTTTTATTAAAAACATTTTGACAGACAACTCCCGATGAGCTCAATTTCTACATGAGCTATAATTGCTTAAAAGAGGAAGCTATTTTGGCATGTTAGAAAGCTGTGTAAAAATAAAAAAACTCTTGCTTATTGATTGTGCTATTGTAATTACACTTGTACATGCTTGGGCCTCTCTTCCACTATGCATCATAACAGATATGTCTTGTGAACAGCGCTGCATTTTTTCCCCATGCTTTCTACATTTATGGCAAAGATGCCCCATATATGCACATAATCAGCTTTAGAGATCTTACACCATTTAAAGAACAACTGCTCTAATTAGAAACCTTCAATGGGTAGCTCCAAAATAGACCAAATATTTACATTGGTAAATATTTACTTTGCTCCATAAGCAGAAGTGTTAAGCTTTTTAAAATAGTAGGAAAGTATCATAAATATCCAATGAAAAGACAATATGAATTTTAAATAAAACCCCAGTAGAAACCAAGTGGCCATACAATTGTGACAGAGGTGTGAAGCAAGTCACATTTTAAAAAAATTACCACCTCTGCCACACAGTATTTATTGAATAGATGTGGCTTTTGTGTAACTTAAGGAACTATGCAAATCTATGCACAGAAAAACACATAAATGCAAAGATTATTTCAGCCAGGAAACTTGTAGGATGGAATGATCTACACACTGTTTTTCAGTGTGCCATCTGAAGTGGTGAAGGAATCACCACTTTGGGGGAAAAAAGGAAGAAGTTAGTCCCTGTGTCCTTTAAACAGTGCTGCTAAGGGAAGGCACTGGTGCTGGCACCATTTGGGCTGTGTGTATCTGCCAGCTACAGAACAGAACCTGCCAGACCATTTCTCACAGGTCACCAGTCGCCTGGTACTAACTGCATCTGACCACACCACCCTCAGCAAGATCTGAATGCATAAACCTGAAGTGCTCTGCAATCACTATCTGCAGAAAGAAGACTGAATCAAAAGAAAGCAGTAGCATGGGTTGAAATATGAAGAAGTGAAGTTATAACAAGAAATCTAGAGCTGCACTTCTGGAAACATATGCACCATAGCCCCCATACAACAAGAGGTGTTTGGGGGAGCATGGGAGTAGATGCTTTCCTTTGATGTGGTTTATTGAAGTCACTGACTGCAGGGACTGACAGCATCGCTGCCTCGCTCCAGCCAGCGTCCCACACACAAGCTTCCATGGAAACAGCAGAGATTTTCTCTTCTGTTGCATCACTGCCCTGAATGTAGAATTATGCAGGTCTCCAGACTGCTCATACAGTGACGAGTGAGGAGCAGAGCAGACGTGCCAGCACAGCCCTCATGGGGCTGCAGCAGAGCAGGATGCTGTAGGTGGACCTGGCAGAGCCCTCCCAGCTGCTCCCACGCACACGGACACGGGCGGGCCTCTTGTCCAACCCACTGCAAGCAGGGCACGGGGGGAAGCACATTAACCAAATCTCAGCAATGCCCAGAAGCAAATCTGTGACTCTCCTGCCATCCTAAATAACCCTGCACAAACCAACTTGAACTGACAAATTCCAGAAGTAAGTTTAATTTCAACATCTTTGATTTGCCAGGTCTTCTTTGGGGGATAAGCTCCCACACCCTGAATTTCACTTTGAGTTCTGGCCATCAGTTAATCAATCATTCTCTTGCAGGACAAAACCATGTTGAACCTTAGGTTTTTTTTATTCTAAAACAATTGAGAAAGCTTCTGAAATCTTAAATCTTCCAGCACCATTGGGTTGAGTATCCAATTTGTAACATTATTCAAGGACACTTCTTCAAGCCACTTTAGAAGCAGCACATAAGAAGCTTTCTTAGTATTACACTGTGATCTGTGCCTGACCTGGCATGAGAAAACAGCACCTCTCTCCCCATGTGATGCTGAACCGAAGATTCATAAACACAGTCCTCAAAGAGGAAGCTCACTTTCCTCTGGAGCGTGAAATACCAGGCACTTCCAGACAGAAGAATGCCAGCCAATGGTGGGTCACTAACCTGTTACCACTCAGGAACTTGCAGCCCCCCAAATCCTGATAAAGTGAAGAGCTGGTTAGAACTGCACCCAGATCACTTCAAACCAGATCCACAACCCCAGGTGAACTCACATCCACACTTTCCAAAGCTGGGAATCGGACAATATTCTCAAGTCCCATCACCCTACTCAGGAGCTGGAATCACAGTTGCCCACCTCCCATCCTGACTGCTTCAATGCAAGGCAGGGGAGGAAAGAACTATCCAGCCACCTTCTTCCAGCATCCCTGGCATGTGACAGTGACCCTTTCAATGCAGCAGGGTGCAAAAGGCCATCCCTGGGTCTGGCAAAAATTACTTCAAACAACCCCGAGTAAAGGTGAAAAGACAAGTTGTTCCTCATGAGTGTTTTCTCCCTTTGCTACAAAATGCAGCAACTGTTACCTAACTGCTCTGAAGTATTTCATTAAATATATTATTTATTGAAATGAAATACAGATGCATAAATATTAAGCAGACAAGAAGTTAAGATGCAGTTGGTAGATGCTCAATCAGGGTTTTGGCATTGTTACTGCTTTCTTTAAATATCTGAATAATGATGAGCATTGCATCACCTCAAACACTCAGGGAAGGCTGTGTTGTTCTCTGGGTCACACTTTTAAAAGCAAAATAGATTTTCTATGCCACTAACAAATCTTTAACAGGGAGCAAACTCTGCAGTTGAAGGGGGGAAAATAATCTGCTGCATTCCTGACCTTATTCTGCATACAAGGGAAGAAAACAAAAAACCCAGTCCAATTTAAAGTTACTATTTTCTACTTTAAATGGTATGATCTAAATTTGCACTTTGATTTAGACCCCACAGCTGAAGGAAAAGACAGAAAGGTATTTGTAGTGAAATCATTTGTACGAATCATAAGACAAGATTCTTACACTGTGGACTTCTTGATTCAATCTAAGCTTCATCAAACCACTATCAACTGCAGGCAAAACAAGACGAAACTAAGTAGGACAAACTTGAGAATATTATTATTTAATAAAAAATGCAATGCACTACCATTTTATGGTTTTTTTGCAAAGCTTCATAAGGATGTTCCTAACTTCTAGCACAGTAGTGGAGATACTTGGAGCCATGCAGGAAGTAGTTTGACAATTATTTCTGGTATGAGATATAAAAGTTGGGGTTTGTTGCTCCTTGCAGGGAAGCTGTAGCACTGGTACCAAATCTCTACTATTAACTTTCCTAATGAATCGATGAGGGAAACTATCCAGCATATCTCTTCTTTCTACTTTGACAGGTTTCTGTGGCTTACCTAAAATAAATTAGGCAGAAATATATACACTTGCTCACAAAACCAAACGTTTTTCTTCAAAACAACAACAAAGTGGGGCTTCAGGAATATTTTTCTACCTTTTTTTCTCAAACATTCCTCTGTGTATGTAATACTGTGACACATAATTCAGTGTGACAGGTCATTTCATGCATCATTTAATTCTTTGCACTGCAAAGTGCCCTACCACAATAAAGATAAGCTACATCCCTCCTGCCCCCAAACGCTGTGGACAATATAAAGCAGAGAAGTTCATAAACTACAGGAAAGACAAGAAATCCTATTCACAACAATCAAAAGGTTGTATTTGGTTTCTCTTCCTCTCCTTGTGATAATGTCACCTTGTGATTTCTAATATTGTTTTTACACATATAAATAAAAAAAATACTCAGGAAAAAAAGGCAAAGACCAAGTAAATCCACCCAAGTTTCTACTCAGGATGAAAAGATACCACTACAAAAGATAATGTAATTTTTTTTTAAATTTCAGAACAGAGGGAAAGTAGAAGCTTTGAGAAGATTTGTCAGCGAGGGAAAGAATGCAGACTTAATTATTTGTGATACATCTAAATCCATCTATTTTCTTCACATTGCTTTTTAATACCTTTGAAATACATCTATTAAAAAAAAAATTGGTTTATGACCACAAAGTGTTGGAAACACCAAGGAAACACGCTGGTTTAGCCCACAAAGAGAGAATGTTGAAGATTTTAGCACTATGTGACTTTGTGTACTAGCCCTGGGAAGGAGTTCCAAACAAAAAGCAGTCCCACTGCTGTCCACCCACACCATGGCTAAACACTGCAAAGTATGGATGCAATTCTCCTAGAGAGGTGATAACATTTGGGCAGTTAGCAATTATCAAAGAAATGTTTTTCAAGTACTCTACTCTCTGATGTGTTAGTGAGCACTACTAAAATGAAAAATATTAGATAAAATTTAAAATCGGAGCAGTAATCAAAACAGATTGCATATTGTCTGACAAAGGTTATCTTCATTTGGCAATTCATTTATTCAAATATGCTAAATTATGCTGATGGGAAAGTTTGCGTAACATAGGACTCAGAGAGGTTCTTTAACTGAGCCACTCAAGTGCTTTGGTCCTTGACTTCGATAGCAGCTATTGCTGGAATGAAAAACCCAAACCTCACAGATTGCTCAGTAGAATGCATACATTAAAAGTGCACATGATTCTCATAACATGATCACCAGTACAGGACTTGTTGACATTTTCATGCACTGAAACTATCATTTATTATGCCAAGACTGACTGGTCCTTTCCCTTTGGCAAAGAAAATGTTGCAAATCAAACAGTAGTTATGAGCTCTGCCACAACTCAATTACAGTCTTCACCATGGATGAAGTTATTTACTTCAACACCAATTTGATGATTTATTCAGTGGTTCCCTTGCTGTTAGCTCTGAACTTTTCAGTAATGATATTGCTAAGGACAAAAAAAATTGTAACACCTTAGAAAAAGAATAATTTTCCTTCTTAATATAAAAAGAGATACGAATTTCTCCTCCCTACTCCTAAAGTTTTCCTTCCAAATTCCTGCTAATAATAAATCAAAGAACACATTGCAGTAAACATGTGGCAGTTAATAAAAATGATGCCACATCTGTTTTTTTTCTAATCTAAGCCTCAAACTGCTGTTTGATTCAACTCTGGCATTTAATGCAGCTCATGCACAAATGAGGTTCTGCTGTTTTAACCCCTATTTTACAATACTTGTCAAACATTTTCTGAAGAGAATCATAGGTGTTCCAGTCCTACAGAACACTCATGCACTTTTCTTGAGCAGAAATGGCTAAAAATGAACCCTGCCAGGGACACTGACTTTAAAGACTTTTACCTCTTTACACCTAACCAGTATTTTTCCTAATTTGAGGGGAGGATGGGGAAGTCCACATGTGGACTGGAAGTCAGAAACTCTACGAAGAAAGGTATTGCTTACTTTTTGGTACTTTATGGTACAATCTTCTCTCCAGGGCACTGTGTAAGAGACAACTGAAGACACAGCTCACAACACAGAATTGCCCAGCAAGAGCACAAGGCACTCTGGCCCTCCTCTCCTGCCAGCAGACAACACAAAAGGCCATCTCTGGCCCTGTAATGCCTTTATTCACTGGGAAAGGACAGGACAGAATAAAAAGAGCAGACACTGCATCCTGCGGCTACAGCTTGGTGGCTGTTCCAACACATGAACACAAATGAGGGAGAGTGAGCTGCCTCCAGAATATGAAACAGCTGCTCTTACCCTTTTTTATATCACTGTCATATGATGTCTGTATCTACCCATGGGTGGATTTCCTTCCTTTCAAACAAAGAAAGCATTCACTCTAGAACATAAAGAGTAAATCTTTTGCAGGACACACAGTAAGTTTTCTCATGGATTTTGTGTTCAATTAGATCTCTTTTAATGGTGTGGAGAGAAAACATCTAGCACAGGTAATAACACCATAAACATGCTAAATTTTATTTTGCAAGAACAACTGGTTCTACAACACAGTTTGGACTTTAACTCTACCTTACTTACCCAACCAATGGCTTCTGTACTAGTATACTTTGCTTGTAGAATATTGCTTGACTAAAGAAAAAATATTAAACACCTATACATCTCAGCTGTACTGGAGTGGTTAGCCAGAATATCTTTTTCACAACATTTTTAATGTTAACACTTGATGCCAGAAGATGGAATTGTTAAATACATAACTATATTACAAGACTTGATATTTTTTTTTAATTGTAGAATGGCAGCTGAGAGAGAGATGTGGTATTTGGTTGTAGTTCTCATGGATTCAAACACTGAAACAGTGTAACATACTAAGAACAACACACAAACATGAATTTTGAGCACCTAGAATTACAATATAAATCACAGATCACATTAAAATTATTTATCTTCCCCATTCCAGGATGGAATGAATGTAATTTTACGCACAGATGGGAAATACATTTAATGGTTTTCTAAATAAACAGGGATCATTGTTTTATGATGCTTAAATTGTTTTCCCATTCCAGCTTTTACAAAAACACTTAGGATCCTCAGAAATATCCCTTTGACTTTTAGATACAGAGGAGTTACATGTCAGCATGCCTGATTTGTACCCATATGCTGTTAAATCTTATTAGTGCCAACTCTGACACTAGCGTTTCATGGTAAATCATTAACAAAAGCATATAAGGGAGTTTCACTTTGCTATAAAAATATTCTTCCTACCAGTTAAGGTCACTGAAGTGTTGATTTATTCACTATTGAGGCAGATTCAAAGTCTACCTATTCTATAATTTCCTTTTTCTAAGGTATTATCTCCCAAGTTTTTTCTCTGTTCAACTACAAAACAACAAAAGTAGCACAGAAACAGGATTAAAAGATATCTAGCATGCTTTCCAGCAAATCATGTTTCAGTGTACTAAATTTTTGTAGCAATACAGCTACAGGTTGATCAAAAAAAGAACAGGAAATTACTATAATTATTCTTATTGATAAGAACGAAACTTGCACAAAGAAATTTATTTAGTGCTTCCTCACTTCAAAAAAAGTTATACATTTTTAACCATAAATTCTACCCTCAACTAAAACTATGTAATTCTGCAGCAGTGGGTTGGGTTTCTGTATCTTTTTTTTCCCAACTCGCATAACAAGGAAAAAGACCAACAACAAAAGAACTCAAGAAACTTACTCCAGAATATTTTTTCCTATATGTTCCTCCCTCCTTAGCAACCTGTTGTACCCCTTATCCAGCCTGATTTGATCTTCCATCCAACTGCCAGATCCTGCCCCTGAGGCCCCACTACCTCCCCCCTTCATTTGTGCAGTTGTCCAAGGATTTGAGGACATAGAGCACTTAAGGGCTAAGTGCTGCTTGCATTGAAATACGGTGCCACATTTCACTTTCCTTCATTTTTCCACACATGAAAGTTAGATAAACAGCTCGGGAGCCTTCTAACTGAAACCTTTCCTGGGGAAGGAGAGGAGCACACTAACCACGAGTGCTTTCAAACTGAATGCCAAATGTGGTCGCTCACACCCATGCTGCAGTGGATAACTGCTCCCTCCTGGAGCGCAGCTCTGAGGTAGAAGATGGTGCTGTGACAGGAAATGGTAGATGGAAAAAACACTCCTGCAGCACCAAAGGTGCAGCCACTCCACCATCAGTCACAGGGAAAGAGAATTGACTAGGGCTGCCTGTGTCCAACATCAGACAGCAGAAAAAAACATGGCTGGGCTCTGAGCTCAATCCTGCTGTACACTCTGCTTCTGGATTCATGAACCTTATGATGCTATCAGTCCTTGTGTATTAGCAGAGGAGATGGGCACAAATAAATAAGCAAAACCTTTTTTTTTTAGTGTCTGTCCCTTTAATTAGCTGAACACTATAAAGAGATGATTCTCATTTAAGCATCTTGATTATAGACTTCTGAGGCACTTTGTTCCTGACCTGCTAACAGAGAGCAGATGAAGATGTTTAAGCTACTACCTTTGTTTGATGAACATTTTTCATTTTGACCAGCTCCTGAAGCCAAAAAGTTATTATATTTTTCAGGTAGATTGAGTAATGAGCTTTTCAGTAAGTTTCAGTAACACTTCAGAGCAATTCAGTTACTCTCCTCTCTTGCCACTTTATTTCTACTACAAGCAGTTTCTTGCTCTGACATAATGTCACGTTTTTATTAAGATGGAAAGATGAAATGTGGATCCTTCTATTATTACATGAACCTTGCAACTTGCAAAAAGCCAAGAAGACTTATTTGAAGTAAAATACTCTAAGGACAGATGCACATAATTCTCATGCTTGGCTGATGGGAAATATATGCATGTATGCACACATACACTGTAAAAGAATCAAATTCCAAATATGAATGAGCATGAGTCAACTGAAATTTCTTTATTCAACCACAACGGAATGCTGGGTCTATTCATGTTTTCACAAGAAAAACTAAATGCAAAGGGTATACCGTGAACTACTTCTCTTCACAATTTTTAATACAGAGCATTCCTTTCAGAAGTGATGTTTTATGTTCCACATAAAGGGGACTAACTAGGAAAGTAAAGGATTCCTCTGAAATAGTGTTGACAGATTTTTTTTCACTACTTACTTTACCATAAGTCAAAGTGAGTGAGCAGGATTTGGTACTTAATGCCAACAACTTCATTAAAAAAAAAAAACCAAATAAAAGAAACACTAATAAAAAATCAACAGGAATTAGACACTTATCCTCCACCTGAGATGTCTCACAGCACTAGCTGTCTGAAGCACAAAGGCAGGAAACACAAGACTTCATAAATCTGTTATTTCACCAGGGTGGTGGGGCAGCAGAGTTCTTATACCTGGTGTCAGCTCAGCAAGACACAGCCCTGTGTTTCTCACCCACCAGCAAGACATTCATAAGAAAATTAGTAATGAATGGCTGAATAACTGGATAAAGAAGTTTAAAAAAAAAGAAAGATTCTCTGCAAGCCCTCTTCAGTTTTGTACCAATATCAAGTGGCCCCTATTAGTGCTAGGAAGTGTGCATGAAAAGAAACAAGCCCCGACAGCCTGGAGATCAGCAGCTCCGGCTCCATGCTGGCCCGTGCAGCTGCTCCGGCTCAGCGGTGCACAGGAGCTCTGCGGAGCAGGGCAGGAGGCCATCCATAATTCATGGCTGAACAGCCAGACGGAAGGCGAAGGGCTGCACACTGCATGGTGATTTCCAAGCTGGCGTTCTTGAGTGTCCAAGGCTGTTAATGTGAGCATGGCCAGCAGGTATTTACTGGTGTCTTCCAATACATAAATGAGCTGCTGGAAGGGGCTTATGCTAGACTGCATCCCAGACCTGAGCAGCTCTCCAAAATGCTTGCTGAGATGGGTTGGTCTCTACCAGAAATTCAACACCAATTGCCTCCATTCAAATTCAGGAATCAAGTTCATAATCAGAGAGGTCTGACTGCTTTCTCACATTTAACACTCTTATCAGAATTAGGTATCTGACATATAGGCTACTGACAGGTTTTCAGGTCAGGTAACTAATACGGCAAAATAAACAAAAAAATAATCACAGATCTTTATTCTCTGCTCATAGTCCTTATTCAGACAAAATATTTGCCATCAAATTCCATGTATCATTTGTCTGGTCACTTCTGCAGCTATCTTGAATCCATGTAGTCAGTAACAGCCTTTTCAATATAACAGCCTTTCAATATAACAACAGCCTTTTCAACTTCAATATACCTGGATGCAAAGATTTGTGTCACTCAATCACTGCTTCTGAATTTCAGGTCACCCTGAGGGCTTAATGCTCATCTTCCTGGTATTAGCTGTTTCCCATCTTGTTTAGATTTCTGTCCTTCCCACTACCCTGTTATTAGCAACAAGTGACTGTCACAAGCCTTTGCATTGCTTTTGCCTTTGCTTTCCAGATGTAGTAAGAGAGGAATTTGGATTCTCTTACTTCAGAACATGCAGCTCCTCTTTGCTGGTTCTCTGGACTTCAGAGGAGGTTACTTCCCACCTTGCTGCATATTTACCTTCAAGTGCCTCAGTGTCCGCATCTCCTTTGTCATCCTGCTCCCCACCACACACCTGTTCCTCTGGAAGTACAACAATTTGTCACTCACTAGTCCCAAGCTTGGAGAGCTCTCTGGGAAGTACCAAACATGCTCAGGAGGGAGAGGGCTCCAAAAAATGCTGCTTATTCAGTCTTGCTCTCTATATTTGGTGCTTCCTCTGAAACTCGCTGTTTGTCCAGCTTTTGAACCCACTGTCACACCCACATTTGGTGGGGATGGGAGATATGAGATACAATTACAATTCTACAAAATTCTACAGTTACAGTTCTACAAAAACAAGTGGTTATATATTAGAGAGAGTTCATCCCTCATGTCAGTGCCAGGGCTATAGGAATTCCTGGAGTGAGCACTGAACACCTATTTGCCCTCAGACAACACACACAAGAGAGACCTTATATACAACCCAGTTATATGGGAACAACTCCTGGTAAAACTTGCAGCCCTCTTGGAGAAGCGAACCTGAGAGAAGCTGTGTTTCTGCTACCCTGTTTTTTACCAGACTACCTAAGACATCTTTCCTTTCTCAGCAGTGCACCCAGTTTAAGACCAGCACCAGTTACATGCCTCCACCCCAGCTCAGGGATGTTTGTTCTTGCCTCTGTTTCAGAGCTTGCTGCCCTTGTCAAGGTTCCAACACATCTGGCTGTGAATCAGGCACAGGAAAAGCTCTACTTGGTTGTAGTGCACAGAGTTGGAAGACAGCTGCTTATAAAACTTCGGGGTGCAGAGGAGGGCAAATTCTTGAACAGAAAGACAAATAGCCCAGAATTCATTATTTAAAATGTACTTGGTTACCTGTTCAGAAATTCACAGGAAGCTTTCCCTCAACTTCAGAAAACAGCAAAAGTTACAATATGAACAATACGTGCTTCATACCTTAATCACAAATGAAAAAGGAACTATTACCTTAATAGGTAAGTGCCACTGAGTACCTCAGTTAATGTTGGCTTATCATTAAGGGAACTGTACCAGAGTCTTCAAACACTGCAGGAATCCATATTTGCAGTTTTACTCAGTATCTGCTGAAATACCCATTCACACAGCACAAACACAGGTATGTGCCCCACATTTACCATCACTTTTCACACTACCTTTTCATGTGGCAGATTTAAGAACATGAGACACTAAATTTGTGACATCTCCAACAGCTCCTCCCTGTTATTAGAAATTAAACTGCTAAAGTTACCATATAGTATCTTTCAGTGGTTCTGATTCTGAGAGGGTTTTCATGTTCATGGGAGTTTCAACAGGCATTGGGCCATGAAGTTTTTCTCCATAAAACACCATCACATATTTTAATTTGTTATTCCTTTATTATTAAATAACTCCTCTTGATGATAACAATCTCAGTTTTTCCATATATTTTTACATTCACAGCTCCAAGTATTTTCTGATCATTTTCATTGACAAGTTTGCATTTCATTAGTGTTTATGAGCATTTCTATGAAAGTGTAATAACTCATACCACTGAAGTTGTGTGCACAGTTTGTTTACTCCTCACAGCACTGTTCCTACATATATCAGTCTTAGGTATATAGAAAATTTCAGGTCACTTCTGCATCAATTTATTGAGAAAATACTGACAAAGTATTGAGTAGATATTTACAGTATGCTGAGTATTACTTAGCTGAACAGATCAGTTTAAAGGCTCTGTGATGAGTAGGAGGGAGGAATACATTCATGCCAATCCACTGAAATAGACTGGTTGCCACTGCCAACAGCTATGCTTTGGCTGATAAAAGTCTTTGAGCAACAACAATTGCTACATGCTCTGCACAAGAAAGTACAGAAATGAATTATCCACAAGTAGTATTATTCTCAATTGTTGTTGGGTTTTTCTTTACTACAGCCTTCCGCAGATCTCTTGTATTATTTAAAACTAATGATGTTTCAGTCATTCAAAAATGCTACGTGTAAAAATGCTGGTGCATTTGCTTCATCTGAATGATGCCAAAGGCAACTTCTGGCATGCCCCAGTTGCTGAGCTCAAAACAATTTTTTTAGTGATGTATGCATGAACAGGGGTTTGCTGCTATATGTCCTAAATGGAAATATCAAAAAAGCTTGTCTTTGTAGATTGAGACCTCTGGGAACTGAAAACTAAACTAGCATAAAATATCCCTCTCTCACCTTCTTTGAGGTGAGACACCTCATCAGTGGATGTAGATATAGGCCGAGGTGAGCAGTGAGATGCTGGAAGAGACCTTGCATCACAAATTTGGGACAATATATTTCAAAGCCTGCACCTGGCCTCCTATACTTGTATTCCTATTCTTGTTGCTGTTGCTTTATCTGCTAATTCTTTATCATAATTTCCTCCTGTGGAAAGCAAAATGAGAAATCTCTCTCTTTCCTGCTGTTAAACCAACCAGCCTCAGCAGCTGAGGTCAAGAGGGGATAGAGCCACAGCTCCTCTGCCAGCTCCCCCCCCATGGTCTGCTTTGCCCTCCACACCCAATCCAATGAGGCTGTGCAAGCAGCAGCTGGACTTGAGATGCTGTCTCTCAAAGCATGCTGCTGAGGGATCAATCTCATGCTCCCTTTTCTTACGCTGTCTTGGGTTAATCAGGTCTCTTAAACCAGTAGCAGCCCTTCTACAAGTTTTTATTTTTCTCAATAAGGTTCTCAAGGAATTGTAGAAACACATGGCTTAAATGTTTTTCTCTTTTAAAACAAATTTAGGAAAAGTATGTTCTGTCTTTTCAGCTTTATCTGTCTGCACAATTTTTAAAATAACTTGTGACTGTGTATGTTAGAGGATGCTGTTTCTTACCAACTTTTAATGCCTGTTTTAGACAAAATTGCATTTATGAATTAGGTCTTATCATCACCAAGGCATAAGCAAGCTATTGATATAACACTAACTGCTATTACTATTAGCTCTGGGAGGCCAAAACTTAATCCTGGGACATTTCTAATTGCAACTGACATGAACCTTTGATTTTTGCTCTAATTAACGGAATGAGCAGTGAACATCAGACTATATTTTGGAAGAGAAAAGCTGCCTTACAAACCTATTCCTTACCTGTCTGGCAACAGTTCAGTGACTTTCACAGCTGGGTGAAGAGTTACAGAAGAGCAAACCCCAGGAAGATGGAGAGCCTCCCTGACTCAGACATAAACCAGGGAATTAAGCCTATTGTTTGCTTCAAGTCACAGGCAGTAATCAGACATGAACAGGAGAATCACTTGCTCATCTTCTCTTGGATTTTAAAGGTGCTTCCCCAAAACAATTAAAATTGAATGCCTAAATATCACTCAAACAGGTAAAAGCTGGAGCAAGCCCTGAAGCCTTTCACTATCCCTGCCCTCTCCTTTCCTCAGCCAGCCTCAAGGAGGGGGAAAGGCCACCACCATTCCAGCAGCTCCCTGAGATTGGTAGCTTTTTGCCAGTGAGCATTTCCAGGCTCTTACAAAGAAAAGCATTTGTTTCTGGATAAGGACAAGGTGGACTCCAGTTCTTGCCACAAGCACACTGGATCCCTGGGGACAGGCTGTGCCTCCTCAGTCCTGTTTGAACCTGCTGCATGCATTAATGCAGATGAATCAAGTTTGACTCACCATCCATGCATGTGGGACAGCTAATGAAAATGGATGCAGCTTCTTGCACAGACAAGGCACATAAAATGACTCTTGCACAGCCAAGCTAAGTATCTTTAATTAGCAACACACCTCCATTACAGGCTTTAAAAGGAAAATTCAATTTGCACATAATTTGAAAGCTTTTTACAATCTTTAATTAGCAGCAACTATCTTAGCTAATAAAACTAAATACCTTTTGCACATGCTGTTACTTCAGAGGGCATGAGGTGCAGCTGCTCAGGCAATCAGCCTTTCGCAGGAGCACTCTGGAGACAGCAACCGTGAGGAAAGCCGGAGCCCTCCAAGGGGCCATGCTACCACTGCAGCAGCTTCATGCAGGGTGCCTGGCCAAGCCTCTGTGCAGCTCTGCCCTCCATAGCTCCTTTGACAGGCTCTTCCAAGAAATGAAGAAATGGCATTTCTCTTGCAAAGACTGTCCCAGATAAAAGAGGCAGGCTGCCCTGGCCATAGCACTGGGTGGCAAAGGCAAAGCTGCTGCATTGCCTTGTCCTGTCTCCATCCCACCATGCTGAGCAGCTGCACAGTGCATCCAAGCTCATGATCTTTTCCCTGAGCAAAGAGGAACACTTGCAGATAGCATGGGGTTGCTGCAGCAGTTTAGGATATCAGTGCCCTCAGGTGTGGTTGTCAGCATCCCTCGTGTTGTGCAGGTGACTCTGGAAACACCAGCATCTAAGCAGTGAGGCACAGGAGTCAGGTAACTTTGGTTCCCAAGTGGCACAACCCACAAATTTAGTAACTTGAAAGCCTCAGAAGACTAGATAGATTGAAGTAGAGCAAGTGTGTCTGCACTGTGGGACCCTTCACTTATCTTCTCCCTCCAGAGAAAGCTGAGAGCAGACTCACAAAAACCAAACCATGGCACATCTCTGTGATCTTCTTGTATCACAGAGGGCACATCTCTTCTGTGCAGTGATTGGAAAAACCCAAATGTCTTGTTGTTCTCAGTGTCTCAGCCTCCTTTAGAGCCTCCAGCCACCTG
The DNA here is from genome assembly GCF_047830755.1 of Zonotrichia albicollis. Taxonomy (NCBI): domain Eukaryota; kingdom Metazoa; phylum Chordata; class Aves; order Passeriformes; family Passerellidae; genus Zonotrichia; species Zonotrichia albicollis. The sequence goes on along the minus strand of NC_133824.1, from coordinate 28,543,303 downwards.
AACTTTGAGCAACACAACTTCAGCAATTTTCTCAAGTACAAGTATTTAATTGAGCAATATGTTGAGTTCATCAAAAAAAGCCTGTATTAGCTAAAATCAAGTCTTTGCCTTGGAACACCGATTTCAGAGGATTGCTCATTTTCTTTAGCTGTGCATTTTGTAGGGAATGTATGAACTGCCTTTGGCAAAGATCTGGCAGCAGAGTCTATGACTGTTCTGAGAAACAACTTCTTATCTGACTAGAGCAAGACTGCTGGTCACATTTCTTCCCTGACAGCTCAGATGATGAAAAAACTGCTGTATTCTGTTCTGTATTTTGTTTTTGTTGTTATTTTCATTGTCACTACTCATACCTGTCAGCTTCTTCCCACTCTAAACAGTTTAGAGTTTTCATTTTTTTACTTTAAGTGTTCATTTTAACACTGAGAGCAAAGGAAGTAGTTACATAGGCATTATACTATCCCCAACACTTTTTTTATTCAACACCTAGATAACAGTCACTCCTCATTCAAAGCAGCATCTGAAAACAGCATGCTTATTTTAAAAGATACCTCAAATTATTGAAGAGTACACTAAAACAGAGGTGGCTGTCAAACTCTGGTTCATTTGACAATAGCATATATTTTAACTATTTAAAAACTTAATGGAAAATTGTAGAGTGAAAGAAGCACCTTTGAAGCTCTATACACACTTGCATGAAAATACAGACAATTTAAAAAACACTCTACCTCCTGTGGCCACAGTAACCTAAGAAAGCATATTTGCTGAATCTATTGCTGAATCTATTGCAAACCAAATGAAAATCAAGTTCTTGTTCTCTGCTAGAATTTTACCCAGTGTCTCTCAAACAAGACCTGGAAAGCCCAAAGCCAGCTCATGCTTCCTTTCACAAGGCAGATGAAAGCCAGCTGGTTCTACCAGGATTTCTTCTGCCCTTCAGTTACAAGAACTGAATCATGCATACGTACATAGCAGTGATTTCTCAAGGTTTCAGAGCAAAAAACAAAAACCACACCAAATTTACTTATTATTCAGCAGCACTTTCTCTGTCCTTGGCACATTTTTGATCACTGATTGTTGATCACTGTAGAGGATCAACATTACTCTTCTCAATTTTCTGTGCTACAGTCACTGATCATAAATAACAGATCAAACATGTGAGCACACAGTTTAAGGAGGGCCACCCTGCTTCATTTTGTTATCAGCGTAAATTTCAGCATTGCATTTTTTCTGGCTACCTCTTACCCCAAGAGTAGTGTCATGTCATTCCTGATTAAAATTTTATTATGACTTTAAGAAATAAGTGTACATTTAAGCTAATTTATGCTAATAAAATCCTTTTCCTCTCCCCATTAATCTACATTGTGCCCTCTGCCACAGTACTGCAGACTTGAACATCAGCAGTGGTTTATGAGCAACAAAAAGCTGTGCTGCAGATCAGATCCAAATTATGTTGGCAGATCAATTTGGAAGCCTGGGCTGGAATAAAAGTGTGGCACAAGGAAGGTACACTGCCAGGTACATGTATGCCTGTTTACCTGCCTGGTAATGGCCAGGATAGGGAGCAAGTCCAAGGCTGAAACTGCACAGGAAATTTCTAAAAATCAGGATTAAGATGCATTGCCAGGGCTATGAAGGAAACCTTCCACATAGACTGCCTACACTGTGTCTGACTTGGAGCCCTTAGCCACATTTCCATGAATAAAATCAAATGCAACTCACATGGAACAGGATCTGTGTCACTGGGCTTATTCAAACAGTGTAAATAACCCTCACCTCTCCAAGCCATTCATGATGACTGCAGCATTTGCAAAACCTGCAGTTTCAGATACTGCAGGAGGCATCAGAAAGGTATGAGGATATACACTATTATCGTCCTTTAACTGATGAACCTAAATAAAAATAAGCCATGGGGGGAAGTGCAGGGAAAAGTGCAGCAGAGGCCCAAGCTGTTCTGCACAGCATGCTCCTCCCTGATCTATATTATTATCCAAGATCACTTACAGACCTTTTCTACTGATATGGAAAATTCACATTTATTAATGAGCCCCAAACACACATCAGCAGTAAACAGAAGAAAAAGATCTCACTGGGAAGGAATCAAATGAAAAGAGTATGGTTGGAGTGTGGCAGGAACAGGCAAAGAAGGTAAAGGCTGCCCTGGGATCCCACCACCCCATGGCTTCAGGCAAGGCTGCAGACAGCCTGGGAATGAAGGTGAGAGGCCAGGCTCTCAACAAGGTAAAGCTCAGTAAGTGCTGGAGGTGTGGTGTGGGCCCAGGTACTAAACCTTCAGTCCAGAGAAACAACAGAGCTGCTGAGACTTCCTTTGCTCCACGTGTCACATGGGAGGCAAGCTGCCTGTAAATGCAGAGCACCTAAATTTTTTCATCTCTGACAAGCAAGCAGTGCTCAGTCCCGGTGACTTATCTGGTGGGACCCTATCTGCCTTGGCTCCTCCAAATTTCTACTTCTCACAGAAATCTTATCTTCTTTCTCTGAAAGGCAGCCCCAAGGCAGGTGACTCTTCTTCGTCCTTAAAATAGATGTCATTCTATTTTAACTCCAGTCAAAAACTTCAACATATTTCAGTAACTCTGGTCCCACAGTTAATGTGCAATATGAATCTGAAGCAACAACCTTGCTCCACCCCACACAAGAATGTGAATACCTGGCACAGGATTTTTGTTTACTTTTTAACCATAGATCAAGATTCAGCTTGGCTCTCTAAGATCCTAGCAGGGATGATGGGAGACAAGCAAATGTCTGAAAAGCTTGTACCAGCAGTCTTTTAGTGACAACAGCACTCAGCTGCAGAGCTTTTTCAAGTTATAATAACTAAGATATTTTATAATATGTACTGTACAAGATGATACCAGGGAATACAGCTACTACAAACTAATTAATCCCATAGGATTAGAAGCAATCTTCTGAGCCTAATGCCTGTTAAGGCATCTGAGAATTATTCATCATCTCATGATAACCTTATTTTCTCTAATGTATTATTACTTACATGTTAATGGCACCCTTACAACATTTAGAAGCCTATTGCACCCAGCACCATGCTGCCATTTATTTCCTGTATATGTACCATTTGGCTGTCATCAATGTCTCTTCTCAAGCCTTTTTAGCTGTTGACCCAATTTAATACCTTCCTGGAGACTGTCATCCTAGCTGTAATTAAAGAAGAACTTCACAACAAATGCATTTCTCCAGAACCCACATCTGTTAACTCTTCTCTTAGTGCATGTGCCTGTCTACCAGGCATATTACAAAAAGATACAGGAAGCATTAGGAAGCACAAACTCTGTGTCTTGCCAGTACAACTCACCTAAGAATAAATATTTAGCTATTACTAATGAAAACCTAAAGCTAATGCTTTAGTTAGGACTTTGCAGTGCTATACAGGCTTAGAGAAGAATTTGGACGTTGTAGCAATTTGGGGTATGTTACTCATGACACTGCAACCTGGCGTTACCTCAGTGGTGATTACAGCTTGGCCATCACTCAATTTAACCTAATTTGAGTGTTCTTTCTTCGACATTAAGATTGCAATGAGCCCTAATTGTAACACACATTAGAATAAGACAGACCATACACTACACTCAGTAGCAACCTCTAAGATTACTTGAGCTGTATGACTTCAAGTATAGCCATACTCTATATGCTTGTTATTTGCTCACATTTTCCTGTCATTTTCCAGCAGTCTTCCCTTTCTGCAACTCAGATCTGCACTGGAAGTAGTTAGTGTGCTGACAACTTGCCAGATGATCCTGGTAATTAATTTATCATTCATAGTATCAGACCAGGAATCCCCAAATGTTAAAAACAAACCAACAAATGAACAGGCCACTACTACTTATCGCCCACCACTCCCTACAGAAGAAACCAGGAAAGAAAACTGCTTTGAAGTAACCCTCATGGTTTTCTCTTCCTGTGCTCTGTTTCCATGTCGGAAGGGCATCTTTCTCTCTTTCTCTCTTCATGGAAAAGTATTTCTATGCCCATATGAACCTGCTGGAGCTTAGAAAACAATTTGCACAATTTCCCAGTCAGCAGTAGGAGCTCCAAAGCTGGGGCAGAGCTGACGTGGCTGTGCTGTCCTGTGCAGGTGAGATACCAGCTTCGAATGCAGGGTGAGCTCACCCAGCCAGGCTCACACCTCTCACATTCCATCCATAAGCAAGCAAATGACAGAGGTGTCAATCCCAACAATAGGTGGAGGTATCCTTTGAAATCAGGACATCCAGAACAGAAAGATGAACAGCTTCCTAAGCATCCATAATAGTTCATCAGATTTGGGGACACAGCACTCAGACAGAACCTGAGAGAGATGAGGAAAGGAAACAGGGCTCTACAACAGCAGGGAGTGATGAGAACAAGTCAGCCATGTCAATCCCCATAGCCTTGACTTTAGTGTTATTCTCTGTTACTATTCATTAACTAATAGCTAGGAAGCAGCACTGACTAGTAAGGAACAAACATGACAAATGAAAACTCACCAAAACACAAAGCTTGTGTCAGTCTTGCACAAGGTTTTACATTTACCCCAAACTCCAGTAGAAGACCCAAGAGCTGCTATGCACATTCAAAACATCACAGGTGTGTCTCTCCAGCATCCCAACACCAGGATTTAGCAGTTCTTTGAGTCACTAAGTAAGAGATATTAAGCTGCACTCCAGCACTAAGAAAGCAATTACCACTATTCAATAAAATTTGAAGCTATGCAGTCTTATACAATGTGACAGGTTAATCATGCTTCAAGGCACAGTATGATTACCTAGGGGACATAGAAAGCACTTCTTGCTCACAGTGTTTTATGAACAGTTATTCTTATCTTTCTCCAAAACAGGAAGAGAAATAGATGTTACAAATATGGCCAATTCAAATGATGTCAAATCATGTGTAGGGCACTAATTGGCACAAAAGAGCTATCAGAACCTTTTTATCACTTCTATTTGCTTCTTTTTTAATAAAAAAAAAGCAATTGATGGAAAGAGCAGAAGTTCTATGAAATACTAAGAAAACGTGATAAAAAATGTTCTAGTTTGTGCCTTCTGTATTTTTAATACTCACATAACTTAAGTTCGTTCACAGTCTGTTGATTAAAACTATTTACATGCAGGTTTTGTTTCACCTCCCATTAAAAGACTGATTGCAGCTATGGCACAACTAACAAAATATCCTCCTCTACTAAATGAAAAGCATGAAAAAACAATGAAAATTTAAAATATTTTCATAATAGTTAACAGATAAAATTCATATGGGAAGCATCCCCTGAAGAATGAATTTTACTTCCCATACATAATATGAATTATATATGACAAAAGTGGAACAGGAAAACATACCTGTTTCTTTATGGCAATATCACTGCATGGATAGCAAGGAACTCTTATTTTAACCACAATAATAACAATATCCCATTATTTTCACAGTAATGTAAAACTTTAAGAGCAAGACTTCAATGTCGATATTATTTAACTATCCAGTTATTTCCTAAATTGCCAGCCAACTTGTTACTTGATAATTTTAGTTCTAAAGAAAAAAAAATCCCACCAAAACCAGACACAATGTAAAATACACACTGGATAGAGTCATTCCAGACTGTTTACTAGCACTCTCATACAAACTGTTGTAAAGGTTTGCATGGATAAATCAAAGTTAAGACCAGGGATGAAATTCCTAGAAAACACAGGATTAATTTATCAAATTAGCTTAGAGTATTTTCGTGGTTGATGGTAAGTTTATGCTATTCTCCAGTCCCTTTCCAGTCACTCATATGAGAGAGTATGGGGAATATAGATCTTATGAATACCTGACTTTTGCTCATATCCTGATTAAAACCAGGTGGTTTCCCATGGAGGGTACAAAGAGATATTACAACAACATAAGATTTTTTTTCTTTTGTCTGTGTAGATAATCCAGACAACTTGTTCTGAAAAGAAAAAAGTGCAGAACTGTCAGCTAAGCAGAGTCCAGGAGAGCAGAGAACATTTTTTAAAGTCTGCCAACACTGAAACTTGTAACAGAAACATCCAGGGTTTTTTACTTTCTGGAGAGAGTGTGCTTGTAGGAATGCCTGTCAAAGCTCCAAGATCACATCTCTTGGGGACAGCTGACATTAAGGTTTTTTCTTCTGAGTTGCAGAAAGTAGGTCATTCTTTTTACTACTGTCACCCCTTAGCAGAGGGAAGTTTCTTTTATCAAAGCCATATCTTCTCACAAATGCACTTCAAAGAAAACTTTCCATCAAGGTTTTTCTGTTTGGATTTTGCAGGAAAACTTGCACAGCTATGGAAATTTTTTCCAAACACAGCCGCCATATTTTAAAAAATATTTTTATCTGAGTTACTGTGCTTTGAATTGATGTATTTTTCTTCTAGAGCTCAAAATTTTTTTAAAAAAAGTACCTGGCAGAGCAAGCTCCTCACACAATATGCACCATTCTCATTAGAAATTTTCAAACAGTGCTGAAACAGTAGAAATTATTCTGCCATGTTCATGGCACATCACTAGTATTTCATTGGCTTACACCAAAATACTCTAAATGTGATTCAGCATAGGTAAGTTGAAACTCAGGACATGCAACCAGCGGATACAGGCATACCCCAGGCATCCTGCACTGAGATTTCTAGGATTTTTATCTGAAGTCAGCTGTGCATGAACCTGTGGCACTGTGTCCTGCTGTACTGAGCCCGGCAGCACTGACCATATCGTGCAGCCTCAGCGGCCCACTTGTGGGTGGATGTTCTACCCTTGCTCCATTACATACCATAAACATTCCATGTCCATGGTCCCTGCTCTGATTAAATGGCATAGGTTCTGATTTACAAGCATATGATTCCTCTTTCTTTTTGATCAAATCCTGTTGGTTTTATTAGGATGTCATGGTTTGAGCCTGGCACAGAGCCAGTGCCCCCCATGAAAATGCCCTCACCCTGGTGTCTGCTGTGAGATGTGACCAGGAATAAGCAAAACAGCCTTTAGCTTAAACATAAAGAACACTTTATTACCTAAACTACAGGAAAATAGGGAAAAACTATAAGGAAAAGAAAAAAAATTGAAAACCTTACAAAAAACCACTTTCCTCCTCCCCACTACCTGACTTTCCCAATCCGATACATTCTCCCAAATTACCAACTGCCCAGCCTGGCACCACACTTTAGTATACTCAAACTTCAGTTCATGAAGAGGAAAGGAGTCCTTCTTGTTCCATAGGCTTCCCCTGGAAACACACTGAAACCTCGTGTGCTTCCCTGTCACTTCGGCACCGCCCGGAAAAAAGTCCTTTTGCCGCTTGTGACATCTTCCTTCCATGCCCAGTGCTCTCACCACTGCGCATGGACCAGAGCTGCTTTTAGGGTTGTCTTTCAAGGATGCCTTGTCTCACTCCAAAAAGGCACAGTCTCTGCTTTGGGACATCTGTCCCCCCCATATTTTTCCAACCCCCTGGGGCCGGGGGGTCCTCACGATGAACCCTCCTGGTTCTGAGCCACTGCTTCCCCCTAAGTGCAGTCTCTGTGTCACAGGAACAACTGAGTCCATGGCCACAAGAAAAGTCCAGCCAAAAGGCCACTCCAAATCATCTCTCCCCATTCAATCATCTCCACGTTCTTCGGGCCAGGTCCTTGTCTCATCTCATCTCTTATCTCCCTTCTTATTCAGCTTCGAGGAGGATTAGCATTTTTGCAAGGCCCCAATCATGAAAGAAAGGGGTTAAAACTTTCAGTCTCTGTCCCGGAGCTACGGCACTCCCACACACGTTGCCGCTCCGGCCGGGCACTCTTCCCCCCCCTTCTCCTCCTGGGCCAGCTGCTATCCCATTCGGTGTCGCCGGCTCTCTCTCTCCCTCCTGGGGGGGGGGGGGATGGCTGCCCGAGGGCTGACTCCCTGGGATCTTCCACCCTTCCATCCTCGAGGGGCCTCCTCACCTCCCATCTCTGTCCAGGCCCAGGGCCTACCACGTGGCTGCCCCTCCCCCGCCCAGCAGCAGCGGCTAGACGGGGGGGAGATCTGACCTCTTCGCTTCCACGTCCCAAGAGAGCCTTCCAGGGCCAGAGCCCTGCTTTTAACCCCTGTGTATTCTCGGAGGTGTGTCCAAACCCCACTGGCTACACCAGGTGTCAGTATCAAACTCAGAACATTCATTGGTTTGACCACAGCATCCCAGAATTCCCACTCCTTCCTGGTCAAACCACCACATAGGATTAGTTCAGGTTCATACAAGCCTGAAGCAGCAATAAATCCAAGCACTTCTGAACTTATAGAAGACCAAACTCTTACCATTCCTTTTTTATTCCTAAGATGGGAGGGGAGCAGGGTTTAGAAGTTTTTGAGTTCTTTACAAGTGAATGGCATATTTATTTTTCTAGGTAGATGCTGGTTTGCCTCCTGCATAATCCCCTCAAATAACTCTAAAACATTTTCTAGTTCTTTAAAACAAGAGAGCAATTTCAAAAGATCACATAAAATTTGGCATAGGAATAGAATTCAGGAACTACCTTTTATTCTCATCACATCATTTTATTGAGGAGGCAGATTACAAATATGTTTCTCATATCAAAAAAGAGGCAATCCAAAAGTAACTGGCCATTTCTTCCTTCTGTGCAACTGCAGCATTACAGCAAATAATTTTCCATTTGGCAGCTGGTCTGCCTGTACCATTTTCTTCCCATTAGTCCTGCTTGAGGTTTAGAGGTATCAGCACCAAGCAGAATATCACTGTTACACAGATGAGATCTTCCAGTTCCCAGCTGATAGATGACCCCCTCAGGGCACTGCCACCAAGGTAAGGCCAGGCATCCTCATAGAAGAGCCTGAGGGAGGAAGGCACAGCTTCTGCACTGTTCCGCTCTTCAGGGAGAACAGCCTCTGATCTACATAAGAACCAACAGAAAAAGAAGTTTCTCCATCTCCAAATTGTATGCTGTTCACATTTTACAGTTCTTAGTATTCTCTGCAAAATCCTGCTCTGACTTTTGTGGGATGTGGAGTTAAGGCTGTTGGGGCTAAGGACTGAATGCACACTAGGAAGCAAATGTCTGGAAAGATTCTATGTAGGGAATACATTATTTTAGAGACTTTCCAATGGAATTATGCACTGTACCTTGCACACAGTAGGCTGAACAATGAGAAAACATTTACAGCTATACCAGGAGCCATAAGGAATTAGCAGCTGTTTTTGAATTGCCAACACTTAACTGAGGACTAGGAACCTTTTGGCAGAAATGGTGCTTGTTTCAGGTGAACACAGCAAAGCACAGCTTGGAAGCAATGTCAGTCTTCTCCAGATCAGCTCTAAAACAGAGCTGGGAGTTTTCAGAACTGGAGATTTGGCCATAAATACACCCATATGTTATTCAATATAATTCTTCTAAAATAAGAACAACCCTGTAAGTGACGATAGGGCCCAGAGTACCTTTTCCACCTAACCATTTCCTGCAGGGGAAGAAAGAGAAGCACAGAGGCCAGAGGCTATGAAGGGATCACATTAAATGCTGCTGTACTCCTTTTCCCAGGGATTATAGGAGACTGCCACACTGCCATAGCCCACGGGGTCCTCTCCACTTGAGACCTAGATGATAAGGAGGAGCTCATGGATGACTTCTCTTCCCTTTCATGCAGTAAAACACAAAATGCAAGAACACAAAGCAGTGGCGCAGGGTCTGACAAGAAATCTACCCACTCCTGTACTCTGTAAAACACTGATCAATACACATGTCTAGACAAAAGTGCAAGAACTAGGTGACTGTGAACATAGTAATTCTAAGTCTATTCGATGCCCAGGCTTGAGGAATTTTATTATTTTATTTTAAAGGACTTCTTTCAGTGACTACAGAAGAGCGTGTTTAAAGGTATGGACATGACAGAGCAAGTATTATCCTTGCTCCAACTGCCCCTTGTAACACAGGAATGTTACAGCTGATAGTTTCATGCTGCTTCATATTTGAGGTATGCCTTCCAGCACTCAAACCACTTCATAAAGCTGGAAGGAGAGGGAATCACCTGCCCACAGGTATGAGAAAAGCTAACAAGAAAGTTCATTTTGGAGTTTTAATTCTGCTTTTAAACTAGTGTCTTTCCTTACTTCTACAGTTCACTCATGCAGCCTTCAAAAAACACTAGAGAAACTAAAGACAGTTACTGCTTTTGCATTATGTCTGACAGTGCCCCTTTCATGGCAGTATAGACAATGCCATTACAGATGGTGACAAAGTCAAGGTAATGGTTTGTGAAGTGTTGAGTACTGCCTGTTTAACTGCCCAGTGACAAAGCCATCATTTGACAAAGCCATCAAAGATCGTCATTCAGAAAAGCATGAGAGCACATGCCTTCACCACTCCTATTAAGTAGAGCATTTAAGTATGCATTTAACTTTCAAGCACCTGCTTATGCTCTGAAGGGTTTATTTGGGGAGTAGGTGTACATTAGCAGACCTTTCAAAGAGAGGTGGTTTGCAGATGTGCTAACTATGAAAGATCCTAAAATGCAGTCACAAAGGAAAGTAATTCAGGGTATTTCGTGAATATCATCTCACCACAGAAGCTAATGGACAGGGCTTTAAGTTCAACCAGTAGAGGGAACCCAAATGCCACGCACTTCGGCTGCCTCCCTGCAGGAGCTACATCACTCACAGGAACACCCAGGGTTGAGAGCTCCCAGGCTTTAGGCTGCACCACACTTGCTTTTGCTACAACCACCTAGAAAGACACAGCGTTCTTCATTACATCATGGTCTATCATGGATATATGGACCTTTCGGATATTGCATTTCTTAAAGTAATTTTTAAAGGACAAATATATTCAATGTAATATGTTCGTACAGCCTAAACTAGCCAATTTATATTTTCCAGCTTTACTGCTTCATTCACATTATGCCTGTCTTCTATTATACCATATAATCTAATGTTCACAGTATGCACAATAATAAAGAACACCTGAAAGGAAGGAAGACATGTAAGGACTCAATCCACAACTTCGCTGTCTTCGTTTTTTTTATATATATATAACTGTTTGGGAGCACATTTGTACCATTTTCTCACTGTATATATTGGTTTGGGGACGGACGTAGTTGCCCTTGATACAGACTTTTCTGGCACAAAAATCTTGCAAGTGGGAGTTTTCCCTCACTGCCTGAGAATTTCTTCTGTTTAAGTGTTTTGGAAAAGCTACAGTGTGTTTCCCATGCATTTTCTGGCAGCCTACATGAATCCCTTTTCAGCATCTTGAACTGAATTTGCATGTGAAAACAGATTACCCTAAGACAATTACAATGTCAACTGATTAAGAAACTCCCGCACTGCTAGGATTGTGGAATTTATTTAAAAAGGACAATGAGGACTTTGTTGAAAAATGAACACACTTGAAAGACTTCAGGAAACATGAAAACACTTTTTTTTTTTTCTTTTAGTATCACATTCTGTGGGAGAGAGCAATTGGCTAAGTTAAATTCACTTAACACACCATTTCTTTCCTGTTTAAGTGTCCAGAGGGAAGTTTCATGTAGGGAAGTTTTTTGTACACTTCTTAAAAACAAGTGCAACTGTATCTGTTCCTCCTGAGGATGCAAGCACTAATAGATGATCCAGAGTAATAAAGGCTGCAGAGCCACATGAAAAAAACACAGCGTTGGATCCTAATAGTAACTCTGCACTTATTTTATCCACTGCCTTTATGGCTTCATCAAACATGACCAACCCTCTTTCAACCTCCTCTCCAAACTGAGGACTGTCAGACAATTCAGCATCAAGTTGTAAGACAGTTGGATTTATGTGCTTGACTATTTATTTGAGTTGCTCTTCTCCCTATTTTCTTCAGCACCACTAACCTTGAGATGTGGATGACAGAAGCATTAGCTTTCATAAATTTCACATTAAAAGCGAAAATATTTGCTGATTTCCCTATTGTCATCTCTGTCAAAAATCTCTAATTCCCTCCAGCTCAGTTTCCTCCAAAAGGATAATCTGCTGCTGACACCTGTTGTCAGCAGTGAGGGTAGTTTAGCAGGGAGTGAACATTACCTAGGGAAAATACTCTCAGGGCCACACTGCATGCAGCTGGTTTCAGAAATTGCAACTGGGTTATTCCCTGCCCCTCTCCAAGAAGAAAAGGGAAAAACAAAGCTTTTAGCATGGATGCTAAAAACCAGCAAATTTGTCACAGTTGATATTTGCACAACTCCCTGATTTGCTGGAGACAAAGAATGAACTGAGAGTGCTGGGGAACCATGAAGTATGAATTTCATTCTCCTCACGTTTACACAGAGAAAGAAAAGTACAACCCTCTTGCATTTTAGACCACAAACTTGGGACCAAATCCGTTACATCAAGCACTGATGTAGGTTTGGGGAGGGGGAAAAAAAGTAGGTTCTGGCTTAATTTGAAAGCACACTGGATGAATTTAAAAGCAGGTCTGCTTATGTGATTATAGAATACTGTAATTCCTGGACTGAAGTAGATTTATGCGGCCTGTGTGCAATTTAGATCCAAAAGGAGAAGCAGTGTCACTTACAGTGAAACTTAACTGTGAGGTACGTCCCCCATTCTCTTGCTTGTCAGGCATTTCAATTATCTCTCTGGTACTTTGTTATAAATAAAGCTGCAAGGAGATCTTCTAATCCAGGCTGTCTGGAAAAACCAAGGGCTCAGAGGACCCAAGAGTCACTTGTATAATTGGGTTTTAACTCAGATCTACCCAAACCTGTGATTGCATTCATACACAGAAAAATCCCAAAGTGTTATACTGCCACAAAAGCACAGTATTTATCCACCCAGTCATACTCAACAGTCAGCATCAATCTTCACTTGAAAGGCAAAAACTCTAAAGATATGTAGAATCTGTACTTCTTAAGTCTCCAGTTTCCAACAGCTGGCTTTCTGGCCAAGGAAAGCTTATCCTTATTCTGAAAAGCACATGACTTCAAACACTGTCAATTGTGCTACTGTCTGAATTGCAAGACAGTTGTGTTAACTTCAACCAGCTTAGTTCTTTAACCTTTCTCCTTCTCCTTCCACCTCCCCTCCACAGTTTGTACTGCACTTTGCTACATGCAATACTTCTCTTATTTCAAAAGACTAAATAAAAAATAATAAAAATGTATTGATTTCATAGCATAGAATATATCTCTTTTATGCCCCATATAATACGACTGATAGCACCACTTATACATTACCAACTTAAATAGACTCTATTCTGCTGCTTTAAATATATATATTCTAGCAAGTCAAGTGATTTTTACAGAGGCGATTACTGTCTTGAATGTTAAATTCAACCCCCTATCTGGAACATTCTCCAGTCCTTTCTCACTTATTTGCAGGCAGCCTTTGCTAATATTTATCTTTTGTTCATTAAAAATCTTTTTCAGAATATTAATTACAACCTACAGAGTCTGAAAGGCAATTCTTGAACTGACAAGACTACTATTTTCTCACCTGCACATCAGGTTGCTACTCAGCTACCCAGAACTTGTAGTAACAATGCTGTCTTGCTGCGCTGAAGAAAGCAACCCTTTTTGAGGTTTTCTTCTTCTAAATCGTCATATCATCAATTCCTGATGAAAAGATAGCTGTTTACTTCCTTCACACAAAACAACAACAAAGGAAATCTTCAACAGTCTCTGGTGTCTAAACCTCCTGCTGTCACAGGGCTGTCCCCCAGCCTGTATCAATCCCCCTCTTCCAGTCCATCCACCACAGAAACTAGAAAAAGGCACAAACACTCCCCTGCCATTTTGAAAATAATAATTCCTATCTACACTGACCACAGAGTTGCAACACAGTAATGAACACAACATTCTCTAGCAAAAAGCAAACCTTCTGGCCAACAACAGTCATATAGCAATAGTTCCTAGGCCTGGCAGCTCACTTCTGGGTTAGTAAGCCTCAAGTAGAAAGGGAAATGTATGTTACATACTATCCATGGGCAGGAACCTAAATCACAGAAATGGTCAGTGGAATTTCCCTTTCATAAATATTACCTGTTACTTATTACAGTAATCAAATGATAAACCAAAATAGCAGTCTCTAAAGGTCATTTTTTGGGTGTAGTTACAATCTCAATCAAAAGACCAGAACTCTGCTTGAAACATAACTAGAGGCAAGGGAAACAACAAAGCCACATTACTTCTGTGAATTAACAAAAAGTGAGGCACAACAGATTTTGGTTCTCTTCATGCTTCTTATTTAAGACTCTTGCTTTCTCTAGCTCTTGAATTGATGACTATAAAGAAATTACAATTCAGATGAGATTTTTCTAAGCTCATCCTTACATGACAATTTTCACAAAAATGTATTAAAATGTGTTTTAAATGTGTCATCTGCTTTCCAAAAACATTTGCAGATAACAAGCTAGATGGCTTTTTTTCCTCACATTCAGTTTCCCAGTTGCTATATTAAAATATAAAATCTGAACTGCAGTATAAAGATAAAGAAGCAACTCGATAAAACATGGTAGGAATTTATATAAACTCATCACACAAATCATTGTATTAGGTTTACAGGGGCCAATCTTCTGTTTAAAGGAAAGGAGATTATATTTAGCAAATGGCCAAGACATGGAAGCAGAAAAGATTTGCTGTTACAGCAGCGTACACAGCTATTAGAGAAATTGTAATTGTGCAAAAAGCTGTAATGAAAGCCCTCAGCCTTCATTCCAGAGGTACAGCAATCCCACACTGTAGCTAAAAGCTTCGGCAGCCCAAAGCAGCACACATTTCCTCATCCTCTCTTCTGACCCTCTCTGGCTGGGAAGCACTCACAGAAGCTGATCCTTGCTGTTTCTCCAGGGCAGCAGCAGGATCCCTCCAGCACCCAAAGAGACTCAGACCACTGCTAGAAGCATTTCTGTGCTTTACACCCTCTAATTTATCTGTGTGCATACATAACCCCATACCCATGAAGCCAGGCACACACATGTGGACACTGCAGCAATTCCTGCTCTGACTGCAGGAGCCAGTTTCGTGCTCCTGGCATAAACAGGCTGAGCTGATGAGCTAACTGCTGAAACACGTGCAGGAGGCTTCTGTGAATTGGGGGTATATGACAATGGTATTTTTATTCATGCTCATCTAAAAGCCATCATTAATGTGGGACTCTGCGTACTGTAGGTGTCAGACTTCCCCACCCCCAGTGGACCTTTCACTCATTCTTGCTCATGTCATGAGAACAAGGGACAAAAATCACTCGCCCACCAAGCCCACCAAATTTGACACAGCTCAGAGCTGCCTTCAAGCTTGTAATTTCCTGCACTCTCCTGCAACCCAACAATTCTTATTTATAACAGATGCTAATTATTGTTTCCTTATCACCAGGGTTACATGCAATCTGATTTGTGCATCTGTAAGACTCATGGTGGTATCTCTTTCTTTGTTTGTTAGTGACTAATTTAAAATGTTTCATTAAGCCTGAAACAAAAGAACTGAGGCAGGAGGTTAAAACATCACTGCAGGATTCCTTGGCTCTTTGACTACTTTTGGTATTTGAAAAGGACTGAAAATCCTTTGGATGCTAGAGATGTAATCAGACAGCCCAGCCTCTTCCCCACACTGAATTTACAACTTCAAGTTGTATCCTTTACAGTTTGACATCCCTTCAATCCCTCTGCATAACAGAACTGTCATGTACAGTTCACACTCTTCAATAGCAAGTCATGTATTCCCACTTAATGTAACAGAATTATACTGTGTTATCTTCTGGCTGAGCAGGGCCACGTTGCCTCAGCCAATACCAGCACTCAGGCTAGACAGGATCTGCTTCAAAGGAACACAACTGTTTTGGCACCTTACAGCCTACAAAAGTCTAGATTGTTTCATAGATGTGTCATGATCTTCCAGGTGTCCTTGAGCTCTAGTGTTATCTATCCCAGATGCTTCAACTTCATGTTCTACTAATAAAAGCTTTTCTATGGCTTAAATTATGTATTTCTAGAAACCTCCATATTCTGTGCAAGTGCATTTGTATGAGTACAGGTACACAGAAAGACGGCAGGAGATCCTCTCTGTTCCTGAGTGTCTTACTGTATATTAAGCAACCTTTTCTTTTGGGGAAGGGGTGGGCAAGGAGGCATGCAAAAGGGAAAAGAAATCTCTCTTTTCTCGTTATTTTTTCTTTCCAATTGCCCTCTTTCACAAAATGCAATAAAACAACAACGAAAGAATATAAATATTTATGCAATAGGAAATCTTTAGTGTTTCTTTAAGGGAAGTAAGATGTGAAAACACTTGTCTGCTAATTTGCCAACAACATTGAACTGGATCTCCAATACAGGTGTTTTCAGTAGCAGCAATGGAAATGCTGTTGATTTCCACTAGTGGGCCAGAGGAGCCTGTCCTGCTGAAGGGACTAGCCTCAAAGATGACCTTGATCCATCACCAGTCCTAAATCCTGAGCTGGGAGAGGAACAGATGAATGCTGACACCAGCAATGGGCACTGCAGCTGAGGAAATCAAAGTGCTTTATTTGTTGCCTGCCCTTGTTCATTTTAAATCAACAGAGGAAGGGAATTTATGCTCCCACTACAGGCCAAGAGATGCAGATCTAACAGCATCAAGTGGTTTTTTTGTATTAGTATGATTAAATGCATTTTCTATATAAAAAGAAACTGAATATTCAGAGTTTAATAACTAGAAGAATGTATGCTCTGAAAGCCTTCAGGAAGGCCTTAACAACTTACTGAGCCAAGTTTCCTTTAAAAGTACTTCCTTGATCTTACTAGAATTGCTACACCGTGATACAGAATCCATGAAGGTGGACTTCTCCTGCCTACACCTTTGTCCCATGCCTCTTTCTCAGACAGATGTCAGATTTATGTGGAGGCATGAGTCCCTGCATGATGTTGCTTGCAAGTGATAAAAAAAATCAACTCTGGCAGTCCTTTTACAATACAAAATCTATTTAAATATCAAACATTATCAAGGCTTTCCCACTTTAAGGACAACATCTAAAAGTAATTTTTTTGTGAATAAACTATGTCTGAAGTCACAGTTAAACACACAAACACACAAATTCATACAAGCACAATACTGAGGATTTTTTTTCCCCTGAAGGCAGGAAAAAAGCAAGGAGGGAAGCTGGCAGGTACTGCTATGAATAGCAGTGGCCATGTTGCAGCATTAATTTAAGCAGTCACTGCTCCACCCTTTTCTTGGTCTCCAGAAAAAGGAACATAATGACTAATAGTTGCTTTTTAAAAACTTCTGGGGCAATTCAGGCATAACCATGGCAAATGCTGTACACAGTGATGCAGCTCTTAGCATCCCTGCAGTAGCTGCCACTTGCTATTGCAGTGGGGTACAGAGAAGTGAAGTGCTTTATCCATCTTCACAGAGGGAATCACAGGTAAGAATAAAGAACCAGGAATACTGGCCTATACCTGTAGTCACTGAGAATTTCTTTCTTTTCTGCATCTCCACTGTGCTTTCATATTCAAAAGTCCTTTAATTTCACCGCTAACATCTACCTGCGAACAGTGACACCACTTAAATAGCAAATGATTAAAAAATATTCTCAGTGACTCATTTTCCTTAATGAGACAATCAGTCTTATTCAGAGCAGCAGGCCCAAGCTAATAAACACACACTTATTGACTGCAACCAAATAATGGCAAACATCACGAACCGATACATTTCCTTCCAGATTGTTCTTATAGACACAAAGCAGTTGTCAGGTCTCTGATGAGGGCTGAGTGCCTCCGTCACCGTGTTGGGCTGCATGACGCACATCCACATTCCGTTCTCGTTGCCCTCATTAAGATGCTCACAGGTAAGCCTGGTTGGCAACTCTGTCAGCCCTTATAGCAACTGCAGGTAATAAATGTTCTGAGTCGTTTTTCAGCTTTCTGAAAATGTTTCTTAATCTACATGACCTACCACACAGTGGAAACTGCATTTATACAGAAGGAAAATTTAACTCCATCTCAGTAAGTAATTTTAAGACAGCAAAGAGGCATCCCTCAGAGAGCAACAAATTCATTAAGCAGTTCAGATTTTAACACAAAATTACAATTCATCATGCTGTTTTCTTGGAGGTGGGATTTAAATACCAATATAGTTATTAGATAAGGATGAGAGAATATTCACCTTTCTATGGCATATGAAATACACAAGACTGTGTGTGGCAGCTGGGAACTACATCTTAAACTCTTGAGAGAAAACAATGAAGTCCTGAGACCAATTAATCTGGGTTCAATGGACTGAATTCCAACCATCCGCTACTCTGAGGAGGACTCTCTTATAACCCTTGATAATAATAGTTTGTCCAGCAAAATAGGCTAGCTGTATGAGACACAGACATTTAGGTTTCATCCTGATGGTAATTCTGAGAGCCGGCAGAGATGATATACTGAGTACTTGTGTGGTTGCAGATTACATGTCCCCAGGGCCTGGCAGGGGTAGAGCACATGGACTGAGAGAATGGATATCACTGTACTCTGACCTCTGCTGCCATGGACAGAAATAATTCACAGAATTACAGAATTTAGCATGCCCACATGCTAAAAATTGTTTCTTACAGTAGGAAGCATTTGTTTAATGTAAGACAGATGGGCTTCTGTAATTTGCCACACAGAAGAGGAAATCCCTAATTCATCCATTTCCAGTTTTCCACTGGAAATCCATCCTCACACCATGGGCTTCCTTGTTAAGATGAAAGTGCTGAATCTCTGCTACAGGTGGAGAAAGCTGCATGAGCTATTCTGATTTTCAGTGAATCAAGGCTATTCAATTCCCTAAATAAAGCAGCATTAGCAATACAGTAGCAGAGCATTATACTGCTGCAGAAACCAAAATGCTTCATGAAGATGTAGGTTACAAAATTCCTGCCTCCACATGAGGCTGGGAATAAATTAACATATTTCTGATTAAATGCTTTTGTGGGTTTTGGCTGACTTTCAGCCTAAAATTCAAAAAATTGAAGCTTACAGCTACAACTTCTGTGAAGTGACCTTAATTTTGGGGGTTTTTTGACCTCTGAGTAAAGAGAGTCTTTTTTCTTCACTTAGTCAAGTAAAGGGAATGAAATGTATTACTGGAGTGTGAATTACCTAGCAATCTCCTGGTCAAGCGCAGTAATAAGCTCAGGCATCTCTGATACCCCAACTGTATTGCTTATCAGCAACATTTAGAGCTAGTCACAAACTAGCAGCATAAAGACAACCCACTGGCTCATGAGGAGGAGGATAGGAGGGGCAAGAACAGCCCTGTGGATTGGAATCTCTGAACCACTGAACAACCCAAGTTGGAAGGGATCTGGAAATATCATCCATTCTATTCTGGAGGTTTTAAAGAAGAATTTAGACAAGCTTCTGCTGAAATTTCCCAAGCTGATTTCATTTTGGAGTTTGGTATATCTTAGAGACCTTTCTTCAGTTTCCTACATTCCAGGAAAAGGAAGCAAAGGGAAGCAATGGAGTGGTAACAAGAAAATATAAACAGAGAGAGGCTCCTCAAGAGACTAACAGGAGGGAGAACAGCATCAATGGCCAGATTTCCTTGCACTGCCCCTTGAGCCAAGGACTAGCTTTTACTCTGTGTTTGTGCTGTGCTTAGCACAACCGGCTCCTACGTCCACTACTGCTCTTGGCAGCAGAAACTGGAGCTCAAATTTCAAGCAGATAACACACGATCCTGATTTCCCCTTTTCCTACTACCACAGTCCTCACTTCCATCTCCTACCCCATTATGGAGTTGTACTTCTTCCTTACCACATTCTTTGCTTACATGTTTTACACACATCTCCCTACCCTTCAAACCCTTGCTCCTTTGAATCAATCAATCATGTCTCTCAAACAAATAATGGATTTGTGTGAAGTTCTCAGTACAGCAAAGTCACTAGTGTTAATTAGGATCTTTAAAGGCTAACATAACTTTTATCCCTCTTATTACTACTAATAGGAATTAAATGTTATGGATTCTTTTTTCAGTTGTCCCACTGACAAGTCACTTACATACACACTACTGTCAATTACAAAATAAGGAAAATAGTTCTGCCTTATCATTGCAAAACACTTCTTTTCTACCAAAATCTCTAAAGGAAGAAATAGCTCAGTGGTAATAATTTCTGCAAAAGAATAAAGGAGGACGAAGAGAGAAGAAAACTGTTCTCCATTGGTTTACATGCCTTTGTCATTACAAGAAGCTTTCCAATACCTGGTTTTAAGCACTTGCCTGCAGTCATACCTGTACAAAGAGCTACTTTGGCAGAGGTTCTTCAGAGTCCCCCACTCTTTACACATACTGTTGGAAAAGATGGAATTGTGGTTGGTTTGAGTGATAATGGCAAGTGAACTGAACACTAATTTTATAATGGAATTTTAAATATTACATTTACAATATATTGAAAAAACACCTTAAAAAAACAAAGCACACAATGTATAGCATCCATATTTTGAACCAATTCCTCCCAAGCATATTTTCAAAAAGGAAGCCTAATCTGGTAGATTGGCAAGTTTTGCAGTTACACCTGGAAATAAGCAGGCAGCGCTCACCCCAGAGAAGCGGCACAGTAGCTAAGGAGCACAGCTCTCAGAAGGTGTCATCCAAGTTGCTCTAACAGCAAGATGCCCTGGCCTCTGGTGGCCTCCCAAGGGGAGCAGCAAAATTCCAGACATGATGCATTCTGGATGAGACTGCATAAAACAGAGGCAAACAAGACTGGAAGGAGCAAAATGGACGGACTCAAGGGGACTTGGTAAAATGGCTTAGTGTATTTGTCTAATTTTTAGCCACTACAGTTCTGAACCATTGCGTGACTATACAGAAGCTTTGCTTTTCATGTCCTGCAGCACTTTGTACAGTACAAAAAGTCATAGCGTGTCTGATTAGAGTGGCTCAGGGCATACATTAATAAATGCTCCCACAGCAGACCAGTACTTCTTTTTACATCAACTTACTGCCCTAAAAGTGATCTGGGAAAGACATGGCATGCTCTGACATACTGCTGAGTAATTTTTATTCTAGCAAACTGGAGAATGTGAGAACAAAAGCAATATAATTTTTAAAAAGAAAATGAGAGAGAGCTCAGAATGTACAGATAAACAGCCACTCTGTTGGCAGGTGATGCTAATGAACAGTGAAGCACTAGAGTTTGTAATTTCCTTTTCAATTAGCAAAGGGAACAGTTGCCATCCAAGTGGCTCTCAAATCCCAGCCCCGTTTCCTGTGGCCTGAACTGTAAGTGGTTTCACTAAAAAAAAGAACTTGCATACAAATAAGGTATCTGAATGCTTGTTCAGGGGATAACTTCACAGTACTCAAATCAAAACATATGATGAAACATATGATAGCTGAAATAAGTGAAAACTCCTAAACCTGCATACAAGCAATGCTGATGGCCAGTGGCCATAAAAGTGGGATTACCATATCTTTTTAACTATGGCACAAAATATTATGGAGATAATTTTATTACTGACAATAATGAACACACATATAAGGGAAAAAACCAGCCTGAATGAAGCAATCTGACAGGTAAAAACATTATCGTATGGATGGGCACACTTACAGAAAAATATTGGGGGGGGGGGGGAGGAAGGGGGAATTATAAAATCATCTTGTGTAATTTTAATTGTTATTTTAACATATGGAAGGAGTAGATCTGAAGGCACTTATGCAAGATGCTGACTAAGATATGCTCT
Organism: Zonotrichia albicollis; assembly: GCF_047830755.1. Classification (NCBI taxonomy): domain Eukaryota; kingdom Metazoa; phylum Chordata; class Aves; order Passeriformes; family Passerellidae; genus Zonotrichia; species Zonotrichia albicollis. The sequence goes on along the minus strand of NC_133824.1, from coordinate 28,521,680 downwards.
AAGATCCACCCTAGTCCCAGACTGAGAACTATTATAAACTAGGGCTGGTTCCCCTGTTCTTTCATTTTTCTTTGCTGTTACCGAGTTGTGCTGGCTCTTAGATAAAATGGGTTCCAAGCCAATATTTCCATTTCCTCTTTACCAAACTTATTCATGAAACCTTGTCATCTTTGACTGTGCATTGCTCTTCTGCAACACTAACTACTGACAGCTGGGTTGCTCCCTGCATCTTAGCAGCAGTGACTACCTGAGGTAGTGAGTATTTTTCTGACTCAGGCTGTAGGAAATAAGCTATCAGAGTCCCCTGGGGCACAGTGAAGGAATATACCTGAGATGATGGAGAGCAGTGAACAAATAGTGGAAGGCGGCAAGAAACACTTCATGGCTTTTCCATGGCAGCCTTCCCTGCAAGCCCCCATAAGAGGGATGGAGAGACACACAAACTTCTAAGGGTGGTAATAGGGGCCCACGTTCCCAGATGACAACATCTCACCAGTATTTCTGCATTAGAACATGGCAAATAAATGCACAAAAATGTACCCAATTATACACATAAGTATACAAATATAAAGTAACCAGGAGGAATCCATGATCATACTTTTGAAGCCTCACTAAACCTTGTCTGCTCCCCATCATTTGTGTTTTGTCTAAACACTGAAATATGGATGGGATTTGTGCATTATGAACAAAACTTTCATCTCAGTCACCCCGTCTTCCAACTGCTTACAAAACAACAAGTACCTGCATGGACCATTAAGAAGTGCTCAGCTTCAAGCCCACATCAATGGGAGGGAGCTCACTTCTCCCTCTTCATTCAGGAGAAGAACCCCTCAGACAAATATGAAAATGCACCACCTCCATTTTTATTTTCAACTCAAAATTATGAACTAGTGTATGGAAAAACATCAGACATGTCTTGTTGCTAATGGTCCAGACTGCAGAGCATCAAATATAAGGGGAAATACTTCATTCTTTGTAAAGGGGTGACCAGCTCTTCCAGCAACTGTTGGTACCATTTAGAGGAGAATGTTTCTGCTTCCTAACTGCCAGAGAGCTGGATATGAGAAACAAACACTATGATAGACTTCACCAAGTGACACTAGCAAATATGTGAATCATCTGTATTTAAATCTGAAGGTGAACTGAAACATTGCTATTACTAGAAAAATGAAAAGCTCAGATATGATGACAATACCCTAGACTTAGCAAAAGGAAACAGGGGCAGAAGGATTTTTCTATTGACTACTTATATTTACTTGGAAAGTGGACATCATACTTTTTAACACTAGCTGTGAACCACGTGAAAAAAATAATAACTGGATAAGTAGTGATTTTAAGTAAGACTGCTGCATTAAAGGCCACATGCTGAGCAACTGATGGATTTTATTGCTAAAAAGATTGGAGGCTCTTAGCGAATTGTTAAAATGCTATTACGAAAATTGTTGAGAGGTCCACACTCTAGAGATGTGAAGTCATTATCTCTACATACCAGTGAGTCTCAAGGGTGCACACAGATGTGCAGAGAGTGCTTTAACATCATGGGGGATTGCTGTTGGGAGCACAGAGCGTAGGGCCACTTAAAAGCAACAAAAGCCTGTTCAGTACCTTGTGTGAAACATATCTTTCCAGGGATACCTACATGGATGTGACTTGAAATAAATAAGTTCAATTTCAGTCTTGGAATGGGATTGCACACCACAAAACTGTGCAAACCTGATATCCTGCATGGCACCAGGAAGCTTTCTAGTGTTCTTTTCCACCTCCCTTCTCTACAGCAAAATGCTGACAGGCCTTGCTGATGGAGCCTTCCTGATGATCCTTAAGAACAGAAAAAAATACACAGATGTATAAAATTCAAAGATAAGAAACCTCTGGGGAGAAAAAAAGGTGCATTTACAACCTGCATGATTGAGAGAAGTTCTCACCCAGTGCCAGGCATCTGGTTTCAGCTGCTAGCCCATGTTCCCAAAGGGGTTGGTCACAAATACCAGATGCAAGACATCAAACAACTTCTTGTGGATGCAAGCTATTTTTAGTATCAGTTTAAAGTTCAGGAACAGTGATATGATTCTGAATCTATCTCCATGTTTGGTACTCTTGACTGTCAGCTTCTGCAAGGTGGTGAAATGTGGAGTGGTCTAAACATGCTGACATCTCTGCCACCCCTTGAAGTGGTCACAGTCAAGTAAAAAAGAAAGGATAGCCTGGGGAAAGCTGCTATCCATCTGATGGTATTGTCAGTAAACCCATGAATTTATTTCCCCATTTAAGTCCTCCATTTTGCATGACCCAAAATTGGTTTTTTTCCCCTAACACCGAGTTTTATTTCAGCTTCATTTTTTTTGTCAGCCTCACCATTAGAAGTCTCCCATTCCACAAGGAGATTTCCTGACTGGCTGCTCTACTAGTGAATCAGGACAGGATACTGTCTTTCTTCAGATCTTACCAAATGTGTTACAAATATCACAGAGGTATGTCATCTGAATATTTATGCAAATAAATCTCTCCTCAAGGGGGATATTTTCAGACTAAATTGTTCCTAAGGAAGCAATGCTCATGTGGTAATATGGTCTATTGATAGGCCTGTGTGTGTATTCCAGACCTCTTCAATCAGCTGGCCTCTTTCCATCCAGTTAAATATACTGGTAAGAGCTCAAAAATGCCAAGCTTATAGATGTGTTTGGAAAATACAAGTGACCAGGTGCAAGGGAAACTCTATTAGTTGCACACTGAGGGAAAGGCAAGGAGGGAATGGAAAACTAAGTATCATCAGATAATTACTATCAACACAGGCTTTGGGGGTTTTGCCTCACATTTCTTAGTTATCCTCTTTAAGAAGGACCAAAATTTCAAGTACTGTACCAAAACTGAACCATGACCATACATTGCAGGTATTCAATCCAGTGATAAGTGATGTTCCTTCTCCTTTTCCCTACCATAGTAAAGTGGTGATTTCCTACTATTTACATAGCATTCACCTTATTCTGAGCCTTAGCAGCTCCATCTCACCAAAGATACAATAATTATATAAATCTACTCAAGAATAAAATTAATTTGGACCCGTGCAACCTCTGAACGCCAACACCTTGAAAAAAAATCAGGAAAATTTTCTAGCAAAAACCCACATAGCGTCAATGATAATACAAGCAATCTTTGCTGCTTATTTTTCTTCTTTCCTCAGTGTGGAAGACTAAAAAAAAACCAAAACAGTGCCATCTGCCAAAGCTAATCCTAACCCCCCAAGACAACCTTGTGGTCAACAGCTTGCCAGTGAAGAGGGAGTAATTTGCAATAGCAATCAGTACAGGATGCTCTCCACTGGGCAAAATATATCGTTCAGGCAAAGATCCACAGTGGTAGCTGTCTGCAGGTGGAGATCACAGGAAGCAGAGGCTGCTCTGCCTGGCACCTTCATGTAGCACCTTCTGACAGCAGACTTATTCCTGCCAAGCTCTTCAGAAACAGGGCACCAGAAGTTTGGAGAGCAAAGTTACAAAAGGGAGAGATCCTCAGCACAGGAAGGACACTGAGCCATTGGAATGAGCCCAGAGGAGAGCCATGAAGATGATCAGAGGACTGGAGCACCTCTCCTATGAGGGAAGGCTGACAGAGCTGGGGCTGTTCAGCCTGGAGAAGGGAAGGCTACAGGGACATGTTACTGTGACCTTCTAGTAGTTAAAAGGGACTTATAAGAAAGAACAAATTTTTTAGGAAAGCCTGTAGTAATAAGACAAAGGCTAATGGTTTTAAAACTAAAAGAAAGAGGACTTAAACTAGATATAAGGAAGAAGTTTTGTACAATAAGGGTAGTGAGACACTGGTCCAGGTTGCCCAGAGAAGTGTTGGATGCCCCATCCCTGAAAACATTAAAGGTCAGGTTGGATGGGGCTCTGAGCAATCTTCTAGTTGAGGATGTCCCTGCTTATTGCAGGGTGATTGGACTAAAGGAACTTTGAAGTTCCTTCCAACTGAAACTATTCTATCATTCTGCGAAAATAATTGTCAATACCTGCAGGGTACTTTTGAGTTAAACAGCCATAAAATTTATGTCACTGAAGATCAAGGATGCCATAGAAGTACAAAATATTCACTCTTAGTCACTTGTTTCCACATGTTTTTCTGAAATAAAGATACTGCAGTACTTCTCAAAAAAAACCAAGAATAGTCTCAATCTCTGCTCCCCTATGCTTTCAGGACTGCCTTTCTTCTTTCTTCCATTAAAAACAGCATAATGAAACTAAGTTTAGGTTTAACTTGTAGCCTCTAGCCCACTCACTCAAACATTCTAGGATGCTACAGAAAGTGACTGATTCTGAGATGCCCACCTGCTTCCCCCAAGACCCTACACAGATCGACACTAGGAAGCACCAGGGTTGGCTGAGTCTGGTCGTCCTCATCTCCACAATTGTTTTAAGGGTGCAGAAACAGAGCCAGAGAAGAAAACAAACTCAGAGCACTTATGTAACTGCCTGATGAGCTTGAAAAAGAGAAATTGTTCATGCAAGGGCAAACTTTATAAATTTACATAGTGAAGATACTAACTGCAAATCTTGAATTTTTACTGGGACAGATATACAGTCCTCCCACAAGGAGGAAAAGGAGGGCCAAAAAAGCACAAGACTGAAAGATGGGGTGGCCCAAGAGACCACATGTTGGCATTTACAATTTCAGCAGGTCATGCTGGAGAAAACACAAGGCCTTTCAATGGGAAAGCAAACAGCATTAATGTGTGGTTGGAGTTGCTTGTTACCCCAGCAGCACCAAGCATTTGTCCCACTAACAGCTAAAGAAGGGGCAGGAGGGCAAGAATTGACCTCTTACAGCACAGCTTAAAGAAAACAAAGGGACAGAGTAGTGCTTTATTAATAAACATAGTACTTAAAATGCATTCATTATCTTGTTTCTCACTACTGACACTGCAGTAATATGTTCAGCAAACTCATAATAAAGCCTACAGTTTCAGAGATAAATTTTGGCCACTAACAGGTCCCCAGCCACAATTTTTGTAGACAGGCCATTAAGTTGGTAACAAGTTAAAACATTTCCTTTTCAGATTTGACTGCATGTTGGCAAAATGCAGGAATATCATGTTCTGGTTTTGTTCTGCTTATCGTAGAAGGACGTATAAAAGCCTTTTTTTTTTTTACACTTATAATTGGTTCTTGTCAACTGTTACTCTGTAATGTGGTGAGTGCTCCTGGGAAGGCAGGGAATGTGAAATCAATCAGGGTTCTTCACAGTGCCAGTAGGGAAAATTCCTGCCATCTCTATGAAATCCTCAGGCTTTTTATTTTCCTTGTAGTGTGCTTTAGAAATCCCTACAAACTCTGGAAGGCACAGAACTGAAACACACAGAACTTAAGCCTAAGGCAGAGCAGGGGTGAAAAAGGAAGAAGGAAGCTCGCCACATCACTGCAAAGGCCATACATTTCAGACTGTTTATTGATGTAATGATCGCGTTTTACAGTTGAAATCTTTCATTATGTTACTCATATCCTTTAAACTACCTTTTTTCCCTACAGTACTATAAACTGGTGTACTACTTATACATCAATGGTGAACTGAATATTATGCCTTTAGCATGAACCATATTTCATAATTTTTCCTCAAGAAATGAGTGATAAAACCCTGTTGTTACTGAATAAGATTAAAATGCAGTTTATTACCAGCCTTACTACCTAGAATTATTTCTACTAGTTGTTTAGTAGTAATTTACAGACCAGTGCTGGCAGTTATAGGCAGCTCTCTGGCCCACTAACAAACCAAATATACAAGAAATTCCCAGATAATAATGATTTCATGTTTTGATCTAGGCTAGGCATGAATGCACAATTCAGACATATAAGATGCAACAGTTCCGAGAACAGCAGCAATTCATATAGATCTAGACACCAAAATAAATGAACAGAAGGAAAAATCAGAGAGTGCAAATAGCACAACATTTTCATCTGCACCTTTTCTATTTGATGGTATTAAAATGGTAACTCTACTTTTCAGCCCTTTCTCATATACAACTTTGTTTCTGTGCTTCTGATGTGCATACACAAATGTAGGAAGATGGACAGGGGAATTCACTCATCTTCCAGCCTAAGAACTGTAAAAATGTAGCCTTTGCCTTGTCCCCTAAATTCCTCCACAAACATTTTTCAGAGACCAAAGGTGCTAGAAGACAACTTTCAATGGCATTTGGTTATTTCACACATATTTGTGCATGGAATCCTCTGATTCAACTCTCACCCTGCAACACCTGAACTTAATTTCTCTTTCTTTCAAACCCCCAAATCTTCTGCCTATGATGAGCAAACAGCCATGTCAACCACGAGAGAAAGGGCTAAGAGCACCGCTCCATTCAGGGGTTTCACTAGTCACCAGAGCTTGAAAAATATCACAAACTTTCAAAAAATGTGTGTGATCACCTTTGGCCTCTCATGACTTTTCAAGACAAAGATCTATAGATCAATTGAAAGGTAAGCTGAAAAACTCCTTGAAGTCTTGACAACACGAAAGGCCACTATTTTTTCCTTCACTTTTATGCTTGTAACTCTATATCTTTAGGTCTTGGACTTTACCATCACCTTCCTTTTCTCTTTATCCCACCTCCCCTTCCAGATTTCAGCTTGCTAGATTCATAAACAGTGATACCTTTCATTCTTTCTTTTTGCACAAAAGGATGATCATGGTGCGCTACTCTCAAACTGATCAGAGCTGAACATCAAGTCACAATGATTTCAAGCTGGAGCTCATGACCGGACATTCAGCATCTACAATCTCTCTGCTCTCCATTTTGATTTAACATTTGGTTCTTGTTGGCCCATATAGTTCATCTTGTTGCTGTTAAATACAGTAGCATCTCTCTCTGCAAACCCTGCCATCTGGAACAGTTCTCTACTTACGTTTCAGCAAATCACTTGCTTTAAAAAATCTGGAAGCATTTCTTGTCTCCCCTTGCTTGAAACGAAATTCCTTTCTTTATCACTAAGAAAGTGATACCATTGTATGTAGTGCTGGTTTGTCCTTCATAGCCAAAGGTACTCCTAAACTGCTGTCATGACCCACCCTCTTCAAAATTACAGACACATAAACCAGGTCTTTCAGACTGGGTTCACCTCTTTTTGGTGTTTTGTTGTTTTGTTATTTTTTTTAAACAGACCATATGACAAAACCATAAGGCATCTGGGGATACAATCTGCATGAAATCTTTTACACAAAATAAAGCTGTCTTACTGTCTTAACCATCCAGTATTGTGTGTTCCCTAAATTACTTGAGATTAAAGAAGCAGACTCCAAATAAACAGCAAAAGTCACTTATTTGTGTCATCTACTTTGAAAAAAAATTGCTTAAAATAGAGCAATTAGTAATCTGTCAAACAAATTGTGAAAGCTGATAACTGCTGCTAATATACTGCCTGGCATTACTCTCCTGTTTAATAAAAATCAGACAGTACATATATAACATATAGTTCTATTATTTGTGCATTAGTAGCTGTCTCTGTCAGGACTCAATATGTGATCAGAATTTTAATTTAACAGCTCTCACTCTAACATCATTATTCTGTAAACATGACATTATAGTAAGAGTGCAGTATTAGCTCTGGCTTTGGATAGCTAACAACAGAACCTTAGCATGGCAATGAAGGGTCCAGACAAAGGTTTATGGTCAAGATTCTCAAGAGTGAAGCCTCTCTGCATTAGGCCAAAGATTTGTACTCAGTCATAAGCTGAAGAGCTAATTTCAAAGAGAGTATCCACTATCCTGAAGAACAGGAAGGAACTGAGAGCCATGAAACACATTTGATACGGGTACGACCAGTGTCACAGGGAAACTAGAGCACCTTTAAGCAAGTGATGGAAAAGTATGGGATTCCAAGCCCTTTTCCTACCTTCCACAGAAAATCTTTTTATCATATGTCATTGTTCTCCAGTTAACCTGGCCTTTAACTGGGGAGTGACTTCAAATCACCACCATGGAGATGGGGCCACGTGTGAGTTATCACACTGCACAAATCCTGTGAGACAAAGAGTAAGAACCATTGTAAGAGAAAGGAGATCTTTTTCTTTAAGGCAGCATCTCCTGCCCTAGGTGCTGAGGTGAACAGCTCAGTCAGCAGTCAGATCTGTTCTGGAGAACTGCTCCATCTTGGCTGGTTCTGCTGGGTGACCTCATCAAGGGCAAGCACCCTGTGCCAGTGTGTGTGGCCCTGGCTGAGATCTGATGTAGGACTGCAGGAGCTTCCAGCTCTTTACATGTGCTTTTACAAGATGCATTCACTTTTAGACGTTAAAATGTTAACTTAATTTCTCTTGCAGCTATGGTACCATAACAGTAGTTAAGATGCTATATTAGGAGATATACTTTCTAATTTAGTTTATCTTACTTTCTTACATTTTATCTTATCTCTGTAAATCACAGAATATATTAATTATTTAGCAGAATATGACTATCCCCAGTCTTAAATACAAGAACCAGAAGTAGGAAATTAAAATTCAGAAGTTTCTTTTCTGCTATGGTTTCAAAACTTAATTTAGAAGAATGCCAGCCAATGGAATAAAGCTGCTATTTTTAACCTTTGGGCACACAAAATTTATCATTAAACCTTACAATTAGATAAAGGATCTGAAAGCAATATAGATTTTAAGATGGAAAATTCTTCTCAGGGAAAAAACCACAGCATCAATTTAAAGCTAATCACAGCCAGAGATCCGATAGAAGAGAACAGTACAGAGGAGGGCAGCAGAATAATTGAAGAGTCCTGGTCCAGGACTCTTGTACATGGGCAGGACAGCACAGTAAGTTTTATTAACACCTGACCTAGACCACTGCCTATAGGATATGTGAGGGTCTGCACTGCAACAGAAACTTCCTGCATAGGCACACCAGTTAGGGCAGTGGCCTTTGGAAATCTTGGCCTGGAATACGCTACCAAGTGCAAACAATAACCCTTCTCCAGAAATTCTCATATGTGCAAGCAGTATTGCATCTATTTTGCCTTGATTCCAAGTTTCTTTGACATCCCAAGAAAATTTCTTCTAGGAATTATAACTCTGTTTGGCATGCTTGTATGTGCTTTAGAAATTAAATTGAAAATACTATTTTACAAACAAAGCAACTCCTAATTGCTGGTTATAGAAAAAATATTGCCACTCTGTGAGAGTCAGAAACTATCCTTTCCCTTGCTTTTAACTACTCTCCTGATCCATTACACAGCTATTCTTCCCAAAAACAAAATCCCAGCTCCTCAATTCCATCTCTATATTGGAAAGAGTAGTTCTTAATCAGATGTGAAATGGGAAAAAACATGAATTGATGCCACTTGAACTGCATAGACAAGAGAAATGAATTAATATGATAAGTATTTGCTGCTCTCAAGGCAGTAAATTGCAGGCTGGCTGAACACAAACAAAGATAACACATTCCAAAAATGGCTGATTTTTTATTCTTGACTGCCAAAATGCTGCTCAGGATGCACCAAGAGAGAATTTCTGCAGCCAGAAAAATAATTTCTGATGATGACAAGAGGAAAAGAAAGGAATCTCTTCACCCCCATCCTGGCCATCCCAAGCTGAAAAATACCTAAATGTTTTGGTATTAAAAACAAAAACAAAATCACACTGAAATACATTAAAGACAGATAAAATTAATAGATTGCATGTACTTATTGATGTACTATTTGATTACTTGGGAATTACTATAAAATGCATATTTTAAAATACTTGGTTTGGTGCTTCTGATATTATACTTATGCTTCTTCTCAAGTATCAGAACAATAGAGTTTAAGTTAGGGTTTTGTTCATGTGCTGCATGTAAAAGTTTATTTCAATAACCTCACTGAAAAAACACTGCAGCCATTTTGTTAGGAACACATTTGAGGAGAGAATTTTCTTTCTTTGCAGCCAAAGATAATGTTCTAAGTAATGAATTTTAAAAATCTATTTAAAAGAAACACCATGAATTTTGCTGGAGTCTACTGCCCATAGTGCAGTACTAGAAGCTGCCTGACAGTGGCTCCATGTTCAGTTCTGAAAGCCTTGTATGAAGGGAAGGAGACCAGAAAAAATGGGAAGAAGACTGTACCCCCGAGAAATTCTGGATCTAAGCCTTGCATCCACTCCTACCAAAGCCTGAAAGACCCCCACCAATTTCTCTTTTAAGCTTTGTTATTCTAGGCTTCTCTTTACAAATATGTGGAAATACTTAGACACTCAAATAACTTTAGGAGACCAACGTGCCTTATATGCAGGGCACTTCCAGCGCACGTGCATGTTCTTGGCAAGCTCAGCAGTGACTGTACACTGGTGATTAAATGGAGCTGGCCAGCAGGACCCCAGGCAGCGCCAGCCCACTTGAGCTAAGTGCAACATGACAGTGCCCAGACCCATCATGGCTCTGGGCAGAACAGTGAGCTCAGCCTTGCAGCAATCCAGTTGTGACAGTGTCTTCAAAGCACATAAATAAACTTTGCTAGTAATTATACATGTATTTATAGCGCATCTTTCCTCCAGGAATCACAAAGTGCTTTACAAACATCAGCCCATTCTCTGTAAGAGACTTCTTTCTTAGCAGTCCCAGGATAATTGGCAAATGACATTTAACTGGAATGATAGGTACTTCAGTGGCATCATCACTGGCTGGTTTAACAAAACTACTCTGTCTTTCTTCAAACTAGCATTTAGACATAATCCCTGTGCTTTTTGAATGAATAAAACAACTGAAGTCTCATCTCTGGCTTAAAGGCTGTTGGCTAGGTTGAATGAAAAGGCTATTTAACTAGAACTGGTAACAGCTGGGAATAAGAGTTATCTCACAACAACATATGGGAACACATGAATACCCTGGATTCCATCCTGTTCTTTCAGTGGTAAAATTCAGCTGAAGCTGCATGGCTATATATCCGATTAGGATAATGGGACTGTGTTGCCAAACATGTTTATTCTTTTAAGGACACCTAAGCTTTAAAGCTAAAGGGGCATTTGCATCATGATTTAGTGAAACCATAGCTGATTTCAGCAGAGTGATTAAGACTTCAGAACTATTTGTACAGTAGGTTGGTTACTATTGCCTTTTCTATTACCCAGAAGACACAATTTGTTCTCAATTATTTTTCCCTATGCTCAAAAAGTGTCTTAGATCTAAACCAAGTTATTTTTTTTCCATTATCTCAATGACTGATATATTTTCTAGCCAGCCAATCACAGGCACAAAGGCAAGCATTTTCTTTATGACCAACACTTGATGACCTTGAAAAAACCTGCAACAGCAGCCTGTGGGAAGTCTACAGAGATCAAAAAAACAATTCATGTTTGTATTCATCTGAGTGCCATTCTACGTCTAGCTCTGTCTGGAGTGATGCTACAAGAGCTGCATATTACTAGAGTGCTCTGCAAGCACAGTGACATAGCTGCAGAGGCCACGAAACAAAAAGCACTGTGCTGCCCTGAGTGCTCCATCTCTGTCAGCAAATGGCCAGAAATCCCTAGAGAACAAAAATTATATTGTGTACATCTAGGTAAGTTATATCCACTACCTCAGATGTTCTAAAAATATTGCAACAGTGCATACTTGAGATACAGAGGTCCCCTGCCGCCCCCAGTGTAGGTACTACATCACTTATCATTCAAAATAAATTACTTCCAGCATGGTGCTACACAGAGCGCTGTTATGCACTCTAACATCAGATTTGTAGAACACCCTAACTTATTTAAAGTTACAAAGTTTTATTAAATTAATATGAAACTGAAGCCAGACCCACCAACAGTTTTAAAACTTTCTTAATTACAAAGTTTCTTTAATGAGACCTGATATCCAAGACCTCAGCTTTATGTTTCTGGCAGGTGATTGTGCCTTTTGCAACAAAAGGTCTCTAGTCCAGCCAGGTGTCCTGTCTGGAGAGATGAGAAAAGAGAAGCTGGGCACATTGATAAATCTCAAAACAGGCTGCTTTAGAAAGTCAGCAATAAATAACTGAAACTGTGTAGCATGTATAATACTCAGGGGGTGTTTAACTATCAGTCTACTCCCATCTACCCACACAGGACAGCAGACAAGCGCCATGGTGAACAGCAGGAACTTGGGGAGGACAGCTGGGATGCAACTCAAAATTATATGACTTGTCCAGTGGAAAATAGCTAAAATCCATGATTGGGAATAAGGAAGTCCAGCCAGAAGCATAATTCTCTAGTGCAAGGACAGAGAGTTTGAACTTTGCTTAGCACAAACACTTCGGCAACAAACAGTGCTTCAAGAGAGTATCTGGAAAAATTCCCAGATTCCACATTTGATCTTTTAATTTAAGCCTCCAAGAAAGAGGGTGGCCACAGTAGCAATGAGAAGCATTAAAGGACTGGCTTCCTCTGCCTCTCCAGCTCTGTTAGAAGAGGGTGAGTCACGTACATCTTTTCTTAATCACTGAGCTACAAACCACCTCCCCCCTTTTCCTCTCCAAGCCTCCACTCCCAGACCTGTCTGCTATCAGCAGGCAAATACCAGAGCAGCCCTTCCCCACAGATGTGCAGTCCTTTGCCTGTGACTGATCCTGTTACTCTTCCTGTGTGAGGCAGTTACACAATTCAGTATCCTCGTGGAAAGGAAGTTAAATTCACCCAATTAAAACAGGAGGTGAATCAATGATACCATTATCACAAGCAAAACAAGGCCAAGATAGCAAAATGAGCATCCTTACTGTCATGCTGAAGGAATGCCCGTGCCATTTCTTATGTTCAGGACATAAAGGGATACATTTTCAGTAACTTTAGCTAATTTGCCAGCTTCTTTTGCCACTGGAGAGAGAGGCTGCTCCAAGGAAAAAATTCAGGACAATAGAAGTTAATCTTTCTCTGAATGGTCTTTTCTAGGAATCTCATGTATTGTGGATGACAGGGAGTCATATCCATCATCCAGGTCTTAAGCCATTCCTTGCAAATATTCCTTTGAGAAAGACTATAACATTTGTGATTTTCTATGTAAAACCCAGGGGAGCACATTTTCCCATGTTTCAGGCCTCTCAAAATACCAAACCCTTATTTTAACCTTGCATGCTTTGAAAATTGCTCATGCTGAAATTTCCCAAGTAGCTTCCAGACTCACTGGACGCTTTTTGGACTAAAAACAAACAAAAAAAATTAAAAATCACCACTATAGCAAAAAACCTGAGGGTTATAAAATAATCATGACTTGAAAAACATGATTGCACAAGACAGAGTAAGAAGCTCACAGTCAAACACCCATGGCAAAAGTGCACATAATCTTGTGGCTATTATAGGTTAAACAAACACATTCTCTGGCTCCCAAAGCTTTTTGCTACCAAAATACAACTGGTAATTCCATTATCACCAGAGCTACACAATGTGGTGCACCACATCCAGCACGAGGAGCCTTATATGCTTTATAATAGCTCAGAACAGTACTTGTAGATGTTCTGATATCTCCAGAAACAGCTGCCCCAATACAAAAAGTATCCCATTTTAGTGCACTAAACATGCACCACTGGTGTACAGAACCTTAAAGCAAGATTATCCTGATACATTTAAAACATGCCCATATATGGATATGTCATCAAATCCAGGCTCCTTAGCCTCCTCATTTTCAGCACCATGTCAATTTTAAATGATTCTGGCTGAGAGAGATGGCAGGATGCTGAAAACCCTGTCAGCAACTGGCAGGCAGACTCCATTAAAGTACTCAATATTGCTAACATTGGTTCAACAGAACTTAAAAATCACTCCCCTGTGAAATCAAATTCATCAGGTTCTCTCTCATGCTGCCCACAACACAGATTTCAATCCACAAAAGCACAGGGTCCAAACAGTCCCCTGATCATGGGTCATTTTGCATTCTGGTTCAAACAAAAATTTTCCACTTGAGGAATCACATAGGATAGAATTTTAACTGTTAGTAAAAATCCATGCAAGTCCATACAGAGCACAAGCTGAATCAGATGCCAGCTTTGCAATATCCACAGTGAAGCTAAGGGTGGGGAGTGTGGAAAAGAGGTACCAGGTTATAATATAAAGTCTTTTTTGAGCTCTAGCAATGTCAACCTTCCTTAAATAAGAAGTAGTTTTAAGGCTCAGAATTACACTTGCAACTCCACAGAGGGTTGCAGGAGATTAGGCCACCCAGAGACTTGGGTCTATGTTCATATGTATTTAACCACTGAATGGCATATGGCTCCAAAGTACAAAAATGCCCTTCAGATTCTGGTAAAAACCCATTAAAAACCCCATGCATTGTCTAAAAATAGCAATTTTGAAATTACCAATTCTGAGTAAGAACATCTTATCCTATCTCTAACATTGGAAAGGCTCCACCATGTGAGCCCTTGAAGCAGCGCACAAATGTGCAGAGGTGTAGTGCAGAATCAATCTGACCACGGCCTCAATCTCCACTTCCTAATAATCTATGAAATCAAATGAAAGCACCAACTCTCTGCTTGGTTCCGCAATGAAGCTTTATGGCCTGTGACATGTACAAGCTGGAACTGACGGTGTTAATGGCCCAGCTTTTAAACCTACTTATTTGAGCTTGAAAACTGCACAAGGCAAACATTTTCTTTTACATCGTCTCACTGAGTATGTAGCTCTGGAAGCCCTAAACCCCTTGGCGGTTCTGTCCTCACTGCTCATGTCAGCTGCAGGAACATGATGCCTAATTTATCTCTGCATTGATAGATCAATAACTTCAGCACTCCACCTCAAGCAAGCCTGTCTGTAGCTTTGTAAGAGTTCAAGCTTACACAATCTCTCTTCATCTGAAACATTTTGCATTCTGCTGGTGTTTAGGCTAGACTCAAATATTCAGTTCTTCAGTGGGACTGCTCTATTTCTGTATGATAAGAGCTCCTTGAAGAAGAAAAACAACCTCTGTGAAATCTTGGGAACATAAAAATCCAAGCCTTCTTTTTTACTTTATATACAAGTTGTAAAGGCAAAATCACAATGAGAACCTTATGAGAAAAAAAAACCCAAATCTGAGCTTCTCAACCCAGGGCCCCCATTGATCAAAGTTCCCAAAATACTTCCTAACCCAGACATCAGAGCTCTTGTCCCAGACACCCTCATGCCTCCAGCATTCTCTTAGGTCTCTCCATCCCTGGCCTCCTCCAGCTGGTCAATGTGGCCAGACAAGCTCACCTTGATCTTCTCTGGAGTGCTTTTAGAGGTAGTCCAAATATTCAGAGCCAGTCTGCTGCTAAGAACGCACCAAGGCACAACTTAAAGAGCAGAAAAACAGAAGAGACAGAAGAGGCAGCCCCACCTGAGAAGAACTCTCCGTTGACCAATGCCATTGCAGCCTGGACAGCCAGGCCAAGAGGAAAAAAGATAGGGCACAGCTGCAGGTATAATTGGAAACATTACACTTGCAAGACCAGAAGCTGGAATGTGAGCAATGCATCTAAGAAAGTTGATGGATGTCCTGGAGGAGCTTATATTTTATTCTATCCTTTAGCAAAAAGTAGTCAGCAGAGGGAAGGAATTATCACAGCCACCTGTTCTCCTTTATGATGGCAGCCCCTTTTATTTCCAGGGAGTACCTTTTGCCAGCATGAGTCCCCCCCTATTCTATAGCCTGCGGATTAGTGAGCAGCCAAGCAACTTATACAAATGCCTTATTTTGACAGCAAGTCTCCATAGCTTCAGCATCTTGTATTATTTTCATCTTTTTTCCCCTTTCTCTTCAGTTCTGATTAATTATTTGTTTAATGGCAGTCAGCAAAGATTTAAAAGTCATTATTAGAGGACGGAGATAATATCTAGAAAATTGTATATATCATACTAAACAAGCTTTGCAACAGATTCCTGCACTACTCATCTTGATTTATTTGTTTATATTTGATCAGACAAGTGTATTTTATTCTGTATTCAGGCCAAAGTTTTAACATTATGTAGAATGACAGGTAGCTAGCTGGGTGCTCATCAATCCTCAAAAATAAAATTGGTGAAACCATGGTGAATGAAATTGAGTCAGAGAAAGCTGGAACCAAAAACTGCACAGTGGCAGAGCAGTGTTCATGATCCTCTGAATCACACAACAAAGAAGGCATTTAAAATATAATATGAGTTCATAATTTTCAAAATGTAAGGCAGTCCAGCTTTTTTGAATTGTGCAAGCTTTGTAATACATAGGCAACGAAAATTGTCTGTTTCCCGACCAGTGAAGTTTCTGTCTGAGTAAGTAAAATCTCATATTTCTCTAAAATAAGTGTGGTCTAGTTTCAAGATTGCTAAAAAGCAGTTGGTTGTGTTTTCAGGACAAAGCATAGAAATCCCCCTCCATGAGCAATATGCCCAGAAACCTGGAGCCTCTATAGGTATGTGCACATGGAGACTTCAGTGGCAACAGTATCTAAAGATAGATGGCTACATCTACAGAAGGCAGGGCAATAAATGCAAACACACTTCTTTTTCTCTCTGAGAGTGAAGGAAGATTCAGCATTTCCCAGAGGCAGTTCCCTCCTTTCTGTTGCTGAAGCCCTGTCAGTGGACACTTCCAAAGATACGTGCCAAATGGAGAAGTCCAAGTGCACTACGCTTCCCAAGCTTGCTGTCTCCTGCAGTCCCTGCAACCCTGTGACTACCTCTTCTCCAAAAGACTCCCTCAAGCACTTCCACTCAACCACACCAATGTCCTTATCACCTTTATACCCACAGCCACTCTGCACAAACAAACCAATACCCCAGGACACCCATCTGGAGGCAGTGTCAGAAATAGAAACATATTTTTAACTAGAATCATAGGTCTATCCAGCCTCCAGATCTGCAAGAGAAACAATCTGATACAACACATTGCAACAAAAGTAGGAAAACAGAGTTATTGCTTCAACAGCTGAAAACTCTGAGGAAAGAAGCGCTACTGTGCCCACCCTTTTGGATATTTCAGTCTGTATACTCGTTTGCTCTAAAATGTCAACAAGTTTCCTTCTCCAGGAGAAATTGGAAAATTGATTTTATCCTAAAACAAATACCCCAGTATCTGACAGGCACTGTTAAGAAGCCATGCCAGCAGAGAATTTAAAAAACAGCCATGTTAACTATTTCTCATCCACCATTCTCTGAAAAAATTGCCACAATCAGAACAGCTTGAAATAAAGCTCGTGAAGGAGTTGCACCATTATAACCATCCTAATTCTCTACTGCCCTATATTCCTCCATGTTTTGAGATGTGGCTTGATACCTCTGCATTTGGACAGTGAAATGCTACTTAGTTTCCCATATATGCACAATTTTTCTTGGGTAAAACAGCAGTAGAGGTTTGGATTAATGATGTTCATGAAATAAGGAAATTTACTTCTATCAAACCCTTTCCACTACTGTTGGCAGTACTCCTTATTAGCTGTAACCAGGTCTGGTAGCTGTAGGGAAAAGACTTCTGACTGAGACTTGAGTGCAAAAGACAGTTTCAGATAAACTTCCTTTTTGCAGTTGATCATGATTATCTTCCCAGACTAATCCAGCACTTGCAGCCTAGCAGTGTTCTCATCTGAAGTGGGCCTGACCCTTGAGGTCTCAGGGAAAAGAAATCTTGCTGACAGTGAATCAGTCTCTTCCTTTTTCAAGAGACCTGTGTGAATTCTGAAGAACAGTACAGAAATCCCCAACAAACAAGCACTGTTTACTAACAGCAACTTCTTTTGGTGTAATTCACTCCCTGGTAAGCCTGCATAGCACAGATGCAGCCTCAGGACCAAATCTGCAGAAACACACTTGCAAGTGCAGGTAAATCAGAGAGGTAAGGAAGGGTCCAACCACACAGCATAACCAGATCTCCACGTCCTTCTTTTGCATCAGTGACAATGCTACAGACAGCAGTGTCCATTGCACAGCAGCAACTGTGCCCATCTCATTCAGCAGAGAACTTCTTGTCTCATCTGGGTGAGAACATAAAGGAACAGTCATGCAATTCCCTTTGCTTTCACCAGAGCCACCACAGTGGGTCTGCTCCACAAGCCAGCCACAGGCAAGTCACACTGTGTGTTCCATATTCACTTGAATTTCCACATGAATAAACAGACACTACACAACAAGTGGCACATTCTCAGCTGGAGTGTTCTTATTTTCTAATAAGATTTTAAGACATAGATACATGTTAATTTTTAAGACAGATTTTTCACCTATGGGTCTGGTCAAGTCAGTAGATAGGCCCTAATTTTAAAATAAGCCCAGGCTTTTCTCTTCTACAGAAACTTCACAGTTTTCCTGCAAGCATATCAATACTTTGTACTTTCTTTGACCCAACAGCTTTTACTCACCCAAACAATTACTGAGAATCAGTGAATTTTCCTGTTTCAGATTTCAATGCAACTTCACCAAAAAGTAACCTGTAACTTTTACAGCAATTAATTCAGTCATTTATTGGGTTTTGTACTCCACTTTGTATCTTACCTCACTCGTGCTCTGCCTGATGAATATGTGCAAGAACAGAGGCTAGTGACAAGAGGCATAGAGAACATCTTTCTTGTGAAGGAAAAGCCAGAAACTGAAATAGTTCAAGGCTCTGCATGCACAGTTAATGAAGCAATTAGATACATTTTCTGTTCAGAAATTCCTACCTTGTATCAGTCCTCAGGTCCCAAGGAGGGACTCTAGCTAAATGGCTGAGTCTGACTGGAGACTACGTCTGGCCCCGAGACTTCCTCCAAACTGTTCCCTCCCAGCCAGCATGCTGTAACTAGCCACACACAAAAATGCTTTTCCAAGACTGGACTCTCCTCCAAGAGAAGGGAAGGGACTTGGCACACCACATCAGCACAAGCTGATTCTTGGCACACCACACTGGCTGGGCCATACAGGTGAACACCTGTCCTGAACGAGTTCCCACAAATGGTGCGAGAGTCCAGAGAACAGACCAAAATGGATTAAGATGACATTTAGGTCTAAGCTCCTTAACAACCTAAATGCCCTTGGGGAAAAAAAAAAAAAAAGAAAAAAAAAAAGAAAAGAAAAAAGGTAAATAAGGAAGAAAGAAAATCAAGACTCTGGGTGGTGCCTGGTTAATGTTACACTCTCTTTTGACCAGCTCCTATTTTTGAAGTTTCTTTTAGGGCTGTAGTTTTTTCTTTATGTTGCCAGTCTAATGCATTCAAGAAACTAAAACTGATTAACAATATGAATTGCTCTCCATCACCATCTTTTATGTGAACAAAACCTTTTAAAATCAGGATGAGCCAAGTAACATAGCTCTAAATTTATAAGTGGGAAACAGAAGCAGAGCAGTGATTTATTCAGAGGAGTCAAGGCAGGGAGACAGGCTTGAACTGTGTGGGACTGTCTCAATCCCTAAGCGGAAGATAATTAAGCATAATGTGAAACAAAGGTTGCTCCTCTCTTTCTAGACAATAAACTTCTAAGGACATTCAAAGCACAAACTAAAATTTGCCCCTCTTCAGAGTACTTTAAAAAATTCATAGAGACAGGCAATGAAATGGATCTGTGAAAGAAGCTAGCTTGCTTGCTAACTGCTCTAAAATGAAAAAAGGAGCCTGTCTCCTGTTACAGGAAGCCCAATATTTTAGAAACCTCCAAGTGTTTGATAGAGCATCCAGACGAGCATTGTTGGCAGGGGAAGCATAAACAAATACTGCTTGTAAATCACATTCAGCAAAATTACATGCTTTTTTCTAGAATATGGAACTTGATTCCCTGTAGCCTTGTATCTTCTGCAGTCATTTACATCAGCGTGAAGTAATATACTGATGGCCTGTAGAACCACCTCTGCATTTTACCCACATGACAGACATCTGCTGTCAATGTCTCAAAGAAGTAACAGTATACTCAATCTGTTGGACAACACACGCACAGAAATACAAAAAACAAAAAAAACCAAAAGACCAACCAACAACAAAAAAACCCCCAAGTTTTTTAAAACATTTAAAAACTGCCTATATATTAAAAAGAAAGTTAGAATGGGAACAAGACACAGAGGACACAGTAAGTCTTTACTGTTTTATGAAGTTCACAAATCACATCTTACACATGGAACAACTTAAAAGAATGCTACATTATAAAACTGTGAAAGTTTCAAACTTGCAACTTAAATCCTGCATTTGGAAGCTTTAAATAGATGCCTGAATTACAGTTGCTTCAGCAGCCTAAATCCGGCTCTCAAGCATATGTTGGAATACAAACTTTAAAAGCTCATTATGTTTTTTTCCACAGCGTCCTTTCCTCAATCAGTGCATAGAAGTTATAGCTTCTATCATTTCTAGACAACTATTGAGTGTGACTGCTTTCTCATCATACTTCTACATTTACACACAGGTCTCGCATACCATGCACTATTCACATTCTGCTCAGAAGACTGAAGTATTAATTTCCTGCTGACTGTGTCTGTGTTATGATCATAACTGAGCCCAACTGCTTCACAAATATTAGGGGGTTTTTTGCACTGTATCATCCATGTTTTATATATTTGTAACTGATTTACAGAGAGATCAAGGTAAAAACTATGTCCACTGACTTTCAGGAACCCCAGTGAGAAGCACAGGGCACAATCCCTCTGGTGTAGGTTTGACTTAATCTGTGGCTGTGGTGCTCAACCTTTCTGGAAAGCAGGAACCAAATCTCATTCAGCAAAAGAGGATCTTATCTTACAAGTGAGAAAGTTTGGTTTAAGGCACCTTAGGAAAATGATGTAACAGGCAGAAATGTGATGCAGCTCTCCAGGGCAGCAACAGCTCTCAGCTGCCTTGAACTGTACCATTGCTTCCTGCAGTCTCTTGCTTGAGTTGTCACACATTTCTCAGCCTCTCTTCTGTACTATAAACAAGACCCAAATATTGTGGAAAATTGAGAGTGCAATCATCGAGTTTGAAAGACTACCACAATTTAGAAACAACAGTAGGAAACACAGAGTCATAGAGATAACTGTTCTTCTAGCATTTCACAGTTTTTTGAGCACCAGCCTTTACAGCCTTAATAATATTCTTTTAACTACCTAGTTACCTGCATAGCAATCCAGGAAGTTCTGTGGGTTTTTTAATTGAGTAATATTTTTTAAAGCCCAAAGATTCAGTCATGAGGTATAAAATCAATACCCAAATCTGCTTTAAATCTTGTGATATTTGCAATTGAGTTAGACAACCTTTTCCTAGACACTGCAGGGAAACCTAGTGAGCTTAGGAATAAATCAGGCTTCATCTCAGTGTTGTTTTAGACTCAGTGAGGGACTCAGTGCTGAAACCCAGGGTGGCAGAAGAAGGGGCACCAATGATCAGTTTTGTGAAATCTTAGTTATTTAAATTAAATGAATTTAAAGCATAGTGTATGGACTTCCATCTGGTTGACAGAAAGACCAAGACCTCAGCTGAAAGTCATACTCTTGCTCCAAAGCACAGGACTGCTAGTTCTTAAAATGAAACTTCATGAAAATATTTACTTGGCAGAGAGAAGATATTCTTTATTTGTGTAAATTTTGATTAAAATTTTAAACACCTGAAAACAGGGTCTAAATAGTTAGGAAACACAGGTAGTATATCAATGTTTTCCAGTTCTTAACATGTTCATACACTAATGTTTCTTTAGTCTCTTCTGATAAATTGGATCTAACTCAGACATCAGTTCTGCTCTGAACAGGGAGCTGCACTGGATAACTGCTGGAGGTCCTTTCCAGCTTTACAATGGGAGTTTTTGGTACACAGCTCTTTTCAGAGACAAATCCAGCATTTCTTATAGGACCAAGTGACATCAACATCAAGTCAAGTATTACAAGTAATGACTCCAAAATCTAAGCATGGGATTTCACCAAATGAAACACTGACGTGCTTGACCTCACTGATGGCATTAATTTTCCAAAATAAGGCTTTTTACTATAGGCAGTTCTGGACAGGAATTAATCTAATTAATTAATTTCTTAAGTACCATCTTGCGAACTACTGTCTGAGAAAACAAGATCTGTCCAGTATCTCAATTTATTCCAAGGACAAAACAATCCAGGAGGCACCAGAATACTATTTTAGTGCTGATTCTCTAAATGCACTGAAGCTGCAGTAATGTTTGCCAATTTGTTATTTGGTGCCCTGTGTGCCCTTAGAGGCAAAGTGCACTTATTCTGTATGTAACTGCATCCTTAGGCTTGACTGAAATGTGCTTATCATCAGACATGCTGAAAAGAATTTCAGTTTAGCTGCTTTCATTAACAGAGGCACCTATGCAGCTAGAATTTCAGATCAAGCCCCTGCAATATTGGAAGTCACCATTCTCTCCTTGAGTTTGCTACAAAAAAGCACACCATAATGAAATGGGTGGAAAGCAGAGGGATGAAAAAGAAATGGAGGATTAGTTAATAATATACCTTCCTGACACAAAAAGGCCTTTCTGTGCTCCCAAGTGTGTTGCCACATCTAGAGTTTATCTGAAGTATGAGCTAGACTCCTAAAGTTATTTTCAGAATATTAAAAATTTCTGATTTTTAGTTTTAAGGATAAAGTACATTTTCTGTAAATCAGCAAAATAACAGAACAATGGAAGGAATGCTTTTCCAACAAACAGTAATATTCATCAGTTATGAGAAATGTATTTCATATTGATATATATTGAAATGTATTTCATATTAATATATATTGATGAAGGGAACTTACATACAGAGGTAGAACAGTGAAGATGTACCCTGAATTTCGAATCTGGACTGTTTACCTCACTCACTTTATTATCAGAATCTTAAACTATGCCACCTTCCTGTAGTTCTCTTCTCCTAATGTTTCCATACACTGGCAAGAGCGAAATAGACTAAACTCCAATCTTGGAATACCATGGACTGTATTCTTCCCCAGTGCTATTAACTCTTTCCAGACAGAAGAATATTTAGTTACAGCGCTTGAAGGGAGAGAGTGGGAGAGAGAAGAGAATACTCCTTCAGGAAAAATTCTGAGATAATGAATGAGAAGAGAAATGTCACAGTGAGGAAGCTCATCTCAAAAAAATGGCTGCACAATGCCAAAGACAGGATCCTCCTAGGAGGAAAAGTTCAAATGAAGAAAGTAGATCTGAAATGAGTGACTGACAAGCATGATGGGATATGCAAGTATCAAGCTTTGGCACTATTAATGCAAAAATGCTGAGCTCTGACTGCTATTATGCATTACATATAACTCCCAAAAAAGGAAAGGACAATCTCTGATAGTTAAAGGAGAATACGCAAGGAAAGGGTGAAGAATGCTTTGAAAAAAAGGGGGAGAGACACACAGTATGAACAATATAGGATGATGACATGCTAAGCAGGTCTCAATCTACCAAGGTTTTTGAGGGTAGGAGAGGAAAAACGAATATCTTAAAATCACCTGTATTCAAAAACAAAAGAGCACAGAAGGCATGCATGAATAAGATAAGGAAAAATCCATCTCTAATCTCTCCACTGGCAACCAGAAATATTCTGGCCTGAGGAGCAATGATCCGAGCTTCATCATTATGAATTTCTGTCTAGAATGAGAAGGAAGATTCTTTACCACTGTTAAATGATGAATATATTCAAGTACTGCTAAATCAAGCTATAGGACAGGCATCCTTTCTGCTGCTTCTCCATATTAATCATGTAATGTGTACTCTTCCCACTGTGAGTTGGGTTTCAGAAGGCGTTTGACTTCACCATAAGCATCCAGAGTGCAATATGTGCAGTACGCAGGATTTACACAAAGCATTTTCTCTCTAATGTTTCTTTATTTATGCAACTGAAATGCAAACTACTGCACTCCATCATTCCTCTTACTTAAAACTCCACACCTCTGAGCCTCATCCTAGTGACACTGAAAGCATTAGAGAAATAATAATTCCCAACAAGAAGTGATCCCTTTCTGCATTACCCCATTACCGCTACCTGAAAACTTCAAGACTATTCAAAGTATTTGTAAGGCAGCAAATGGCAAGTCTCTGATGTGTTCAAGGAGGGGTATTGGGCAAATGCAATACAAAGAGTTGTGTAATTTGCACCACAGACCCACTGCTAGGAAAAGTAACCCACCACACATAGTTTCCCCCTCCAGGCACTCCAAGCAAAATGCATTTTTGGCTATCACTTGCTATTGACAAGAATGCACAAGACTTCTGGTTCTCTTCTTTACCCTTCTCCCCCATGCCCCTAGATATTGCTTCTTAGTAGAGGTTTTGCTTCCTGAATTTTTTAGACTTACTTCTCTGCAAGCAACAGGCACCAAGTGCAGTGCCTCTGGTGATTGCAGTCAGCCACTGGCTACTCAGTGACAGACGAGAGTAGAAGGCTGTGGCCTGCAGGTCCAATTGCAGCGTCTTTGCTGTCAGCAGAGAGCTTGTTTAGCAAGAGTGATCAAAGGGGGAATTCAGCCAAATGCCCCTTGCTCTGGAGTAACTGCAATTAATCACCGATCAGCAGCACAGTAAAATGTAAAACATCAATAATTAAACAGTGTCAGGTAGCAAACACTAGAAATGCAGCTATGGGAGAGAAAATAAGATAGGTTAGGGCCTTCCTATAGAGCTACTTGGAGCTACTGGGAGGCTCCTACTCTGCTTTCCAGCTAACAAAAGGTGACTGGGGGAGGGTGGATAGGTGGGAGGCACGCAGCTTCTGGGCAATGGGTGCAGTCAGGCAATGCCATGCAGAAAGCAGAGCTGCATGCCAGCACACTGCAGCAGTAGAAAGGCACTCTTGCTGCCTCATGTCTCACCCCAGTGATCTGGGTTCTCTGAGTTTGCTGCTGTATCTTAATGAGAAATGAAGAAGCAGAGGTGGGGAAGAAAGAGATGCAGAAGGCATTGGAGAAAACTCACGTTTTTCCCTCTACAGGCAGCTGTCTTCCAATTTGGAAAGCTGAAAGGTTATGCAAGAAACCAATGTCAAAGGAGACCACAGTTCCCAATTTCTTTGGGAAGTCTGGGAAACATTTATGGGTCTCACTTTAACATGTGAGTGTCACTCTGAGGTAAGTGACAACTGTACTTCAGCTATCTTCAAGAAACAGACTGAATAAATAAAACTGAGAATCTGTAAACTATCACATGTTTCAATTCTCAGCTTTTTCACATGCTATGGAAAAAGAAACAAACATTTAAAGTTGCCATGGGCTAGCTGTGCCATAACATGGTGGGGTTTGCACCCACAAGAACCCATATGAAAAGTGAATGATACCACAACATTTTAAATGAACCAATATTATAACCCTAGAAGGAAAGAAAAACCATGGTTCTCAAGAGTTGGTGCTGCCACACAGTCATAGCATCTGCCACGTAAACCACACAGCCTTACTGTGTTTGAAGAACTGTTTTAATTACTACCTCTGTATTAACAGAGACACAAAAACCACTGCCAACTGTGTCCCAGTATCTATGAAAGTCTCTGTTCCACAGCAATGTCTTAAAGCGAATATCTCTGCCTGGTATGTGCTGATCTGTCAAATCCCATACATCTGGTACAAGACATCAGCGCCCCTGACATCTGTCTGCAGCGCAGCCTGAGCCTCACGCAATTAAAACCTGGCTCCTGCTCCAAGGCCCCGAGGCACAGCCAATCACACAACCAGGCCAGGAGGCCATGCACTACCATAGAAGAAAGACACCAGGTCTGCATTTGCACAGCACCTTATTCAGGGGTCAGCACCTGGGAAGGCTCCTATGGATAAAGAAACAAGCAGGGGATGCAAGGCTGTAAAAGGGGTGTTGCTGCTGCTCACCAGAATCCGCTCTGCCTCTTCTTCCAGCAAATGCCTACCTGAAACAGCAGTGATGGTGAACTCCTCAGAAAAGCCTTACTTTAGAAGTGCTCCTCAAGTGCTTGTAACATTAACTTAGCAGGTTGCCAACTTTTATTGTTTCTTCCATCTTAGCAGGATTCACACAGCTGATCTCTTGAAAGCAATTAATCAGTGTCCTAAATTCCACCCACCAATGAGCCCCTGCACACAGGTTTCTTAAGAGGAAAAAAATGAAACTTTTTAATTAAGTTTTTCCATCAAAAATCCAGTCCTGCTGATAATGGTCAGGAAGGTATGCAAAAGTAATTAATCACACAATCTGTTTGTCACACTCTTGCCACTCTCTTCTGGGGCATCTAGCATTCTTCTTCCAATTCATTAGCACCCCTGCCCTGCCCACAGTGCCTCAGGAACAGCATGCCCCTGTTTTCCTTCTCTGGAATAAACACTCCTGCACATTCACTAGTCAAGAATTCGGATGCCTTTTCCCTTGCCACAATTGAATAAGCACATCTACATGTGCCTGTTTGCAGGAGCCTGAGAGTAAAGCAGGAATCCAAGCCACTCACTTCCCTGGTGTGCTTAATTAGCATGTCAGACAAAAACCAGGGGAAGAAATTTTATTAAGAAGCCATTTTAAAAATTGCAGCCACCTGCTAGACAGTGAAACCCTTTAGCCTTTCCTCAAACAAGGAAGGACTGCTGGGCTCGGGGCAGTCTTTGTTTCTCATCTTCCAAAGGTACAGCACCAGTCAGTTACTCCTAACTTAAACTAAGAAATTTTTTACTTAATAGAAAAAACCCAAAGGCAACACAATTACCTTCACTACAGTGACTCATCTCCTTGACCCTTCAAGGGAGACAGAAATGATCAATAACAGCTCTCCCACTTTATGATGACCATTTAACTTTCAATATTTGCAGCAGCAGATGATAGGCATCTCAGTTTATTATTTTTGTCAGAAAACCCTGTACTGCATGGTTTACTGTATAACCTGTGCTGTTCACTGCTGTTGAAATGAAAGCAATTTAAATCATCAAGGCAATCTATTTGCAACTCTGCTGGTTTGACTTCACTGCTTACAATAAAACCACTTGGCCATTAGGGAAATGATAAGCAGGGTACTCAGACAACCCCCACTGCTCAGAATTTTGAAAAACTTTACAGTAAGAACTGACACCACTTCGGCCCATTTGTGAAATAAGACCCATGTCTCCTCCTCCCTGGGGAGGAAGGGCTTTCATACAGGAAATCTACAGCCCTTTGGCCATCTCTGACCCCCTTACATGGAAAATATTGTATTACATACCACTATGTTAAGCAGCAACGTAGGAGCTCTCACAAATAAACCCAGGGCATACTATCACTCTGGTTATCAATAGCAACACTGAAACAATCCTCCACTAACTGAAAATGGAAGTGCCCACCTGTCAGTCTGAACCTGGTTATCTTTCTTAATCCACAAGCATCCCAAAGGATCAGATTGGTGGCACTGCAGAGGTGCTCAAGCAAGCATTCATCATGCAATGTAACTCACAGAGAAGCAGCAGTTCCTGCTTATGGAAACGTGGCTCAAAGATCCCCAGCAACATTCCAACCCAGCTCCTCAAGCCAAGCAGCCTGAGAGCCAGAAGAATGCTCACACATAAAGACAAGATTTGAATATTTCAAATGAGAGACTGCAAAGTGCTTTGGGGCTCCTCAAACATGAGAAGAAATGCAGAAGTTATAAGAAGGATGGGAGCCTGTGGTCATCTTATTGAAGGGGCTCCATACTGTTGTCTCCTTATCACAAAAGTTTCATACCTTCTTGGTGTTTCTCACAGGCACTCCTCAGAGCACTGACTCTTTCTTCTTCACAAAGCAGCCACTGACTCCAGTTGCCTTCTCACCCAGCCACCCCACTCTTTTATAGCACTCTTCTTATTGGTTACAGCTGTGGCCTGGTAAAGTCAGGCCTGTTCCCAATCTTTGATAATTAGCCCAGTTGCAACTCCTTGGGGATAAGATTACTTTCTACACTATCTTCATTTTCTTATATTCTATCCCCCTACAGGAGCAAATTGCTTTTTCCTCAAAACCTT